>NC_135307.1:7229670-7541943 GCF_048772815.1 Callospermophilus lateralis
AGGGGCCCAGCTTCAGCAGGCGAGCTGCTCTGTCTGGCTCTGTCCACATGGCTGCCTCCCCTTCATTCCTAGCTCACTTCCTGCCTCTTGGCAGCCTCTCTCCTCCTGGCCTGGCCTCTCCTTAGGCAGGAGAGGAAGGGGCTGGCCTATGTGACCCTGAAGTCCCTTCAGCTCCACCTTTTCCCAGGTCTGAGGGGACACACCACCCTTCCCAGAGCAAGCTGTTAAGTGCCACCACGCGAGACAGGGCTGGGGGTGTTAGTTGTGGAAAAGGGGACAGAGGAAGCCCCAGAGCCTGAGACACAGGAGGGTAGTTCGGTACCTAGAGTGAGGCTGTGACTGAAGGGGGCTCTTGGCTTCAGGGCTCTTAGCCACAGACGGGGTTCTACGGCAATGGAATGAGACAGACACGTGAATCGGCGCCAGCACCCGCCTCTGCCCACCGGGTCGCGGCTCAGGCCTTCCCAGGGCAGCTCACCTGGACAGTAATGAAGACACAGGCTTCTCCACTGAGTTGCTCCGCTCCCAGGGCTTCCGGCCAGCCTCTGTCAATGCATTTCATAGATGAAGAGCCACACATCTGAGTGGACCTGGGCTACCCCGACCCTACACACTCTAGCAGGACTCCCTGCAGGAAGGGTGCAGAGCCCTTGGCAGGAAGATCTGCTTCAAGTGGCACTGTACCTGGTGCCCAGGTCACCCCCTGTCACTCCGTCTCCCCCGCTTCAGGACTCGGGCTCCTGTTCTTTGATGTGTGACCTGGTTTCACCTCCGCTCACCATGGCCCCATCTCTTATGGAGCAGGTCCTGTAGGTAGGGAGCTAGGGACTCCCAGACAGGGTGAGCAAGCAGGACTGCCCCACTGGCCGTGGGATGGCTGGGTGCTTGGAATCCCATTCACTCCTGCTGCAGCCTTCCCCTGCGTCCCACCCAGCGCTCTCCTGCCTGGTTGGAGGCTGGTTTGTCTTTTAAGTAAGAACTATAAGCTGAGTGTCCCTGATCCAAATGATCAGGACCAGAAGGGCTTCAGATTCTGGAATATTTGCATACTTTATCAGAAAATTTTGGATTTCAGAGCACTTGAATTTTGGATTCGGGATACTCAACCTGGACGAGTTTATAATTCATTGTACTAAAGACATGTGTTGGCCTAGAGGGAATTCAGTGGCTTTAGAGGATGCGCAGGGCCAGAAGGCAAAATCCCAGGGATAGTGAGGAGGCTGCTCTGCTTGAGCTGAGACCTGCAGACCAACCTTGGGTGTTGGCCAGGACTCCTCAAAGCCACCTCTCAGGCTTGCAGGCACAAGAGCTGGGACCATAAGGGTTATGGCCTTAAGCAAAACACATAGCCATAAGCGGCCTCAACTCCTAGCTGGGGAAACCACTTAACCGCTCAATAGCTTGTGTACCAACCGAGACTCTGTGGCTCTTGGTGAGTCAACACCATAGGGAGAGCCAGAGGGAGGACTGGCGATCCCACCATAGCCAGCTACCTGTGCTAAGGTGTGGGGGGCACCACAACCCTGTGAGACACACCAAGAGCCGGCAAGAGCAGCATCGGCCTGGGCTGGGGCAGCCTGACCCGCATGCTGGCGTGGAGCAGGTGCACAGCAAGGTCTGCCGAATGTCTGAGCAGCCGCCCCTGCATCTTCTTCCCACTGCTGACCCATCCGGCTGTCCTAATTACGTCCCCTCTGCCACAGCTGCCTGGAGGAAGCTGACAGGGTGGGGGCTGCACTTCTGGGGGAGTGAGATGGCTGGGCGGTGTCTGCAGATCGAGTTGGCATTACCAGGAGACCCAGACTCTAATGTTTAAACTTCCTCCGGGACTGGCTGTGTGGCTCAGTGGTGCAGCGTGTGTCTAGCACGGGGGCCCTGGTAGCATCCCCAGCACCACAAAAACAAAACCCAAAACTATAATGACAAAAAAAATTACTCATACGAGTGCTGGCCCCAGAGTGTGCCCCAAGCTCCAGGCGCTGTCTCCATCCTGGGGTGGGTGCTGCTGGCAAGTGCCTTCCCCCAAGTGGGACGCAGGGTCCTCTCAGGGGCCTGCTCGAGTGCCCCTTGTGCTTCTGCTCAGCCCCCCGGGGAAATGTGGGAGCTCAGGAGCTGGCTTCCACAGGCCTGGGCTCTGCTCCCGAGAGTCCCTCCCTCCTGCTCTAAGACTGGGGGCTCCTAGGTCAGGTGGAACCCTCTTACCTGAGGAGTTAGGGGGCTGGCTGGCGGCTCGGGTCCCTGGGGAGGGGGAGGTGCTGGGATCTTCCTAAAACGGGAGAGAAAGTTGCTTCAGTCAGTCTCCTCAGAGAGGCCGCCTGGGCTAGGGCAAGACGCCTTTGTCCAGGGTCACTGATAGAACCTGTTTCCAAATGTCTTGGTGAACGCGTAACCGTTGTATGATCAGCAAAAGAAGACACGACACTGAAGAAGGAGCCCAGATCCCAGCAGGGCACGTGGCAGCTGGGAAAGAAGAGCTGCAGAGGTCAGGCTCTGCAGAGAGAGAGCCCGGAGCTTCCTTCTGGTCCCCAAACCCTGCCCAGCCTGACCTCAGGGGTCTTACATTCTCCTCGCCAGTGCCCTGAGGAGGGGCTCACAGGCTTCTGCCCATCACCCACTTCCCCCTCCTGAGGAACCTGTGGCCAGCAGAACCAGCTCAGGGTCCCAGCCCTTCCTTGTAGGCCAGGCCCCTCCTCTGTTGAGCTCATCACCCTCCTAACTACGTCCTCTCTGCCAGTGAAGGAGCTGGCAGGGCTGGGGCTGCATTTCTGGAGGAGTGAGATGGTTTGGGGGTCTCTGTAACGCCAGTCAAGTTGGCACTACATGGCCCCTGAGTGGACGAGGTGTCCTACCGAGGGCCACGCGGGTGCACTGGCTGCGAGGGTGACACAGACCTGCCACAGCCGCGCTCCTGACTGTGGACCACCCCAGGAGCACCTGTTTCCCTTTCACTGAGACGCACAATGTGCAAGAATCTGCACTGAGCTTTCTGCCCTCCCCGAGCAGCCTGCAGGTACATCCCCATTGCTGCCGGGCTGAGCTGAACTGAGGTCTGACCTGGTTCTGCAGGAGGCTTGCTGGGTCAGGCCCGGCCTGGTGCCTGCCTGGTGTCCATGTGGCCTCTGCCAGCCCTCCCCAGCCCTACACATGCCATCTGTAGCCCCAGGCTTCATTCCCTGTGTTCCTTGCAGATGCACTGTATTCTAGCCCCACCTGGCTGACTCCAGCTCATCCCCCAACAACACCGCACAAACCCGGCTTCTAATGGGGCCTCTGGGCCACCTCTGGGCTCCTCTGGTGCTTATCTCTGCCCCTCCCAGGAGGCTGCAAGTGAGTTCTACAGGAGCAGAGTGTCTTTGGGTCCCTCCCTTGCAACACAGAGCTCACGGCAGGTCTACCAAGTGGGCAAGTGTGTGTCGGCCACGTCTGTGCCAGGAATCTGCAGAGATGCTCAACAGATGTGAGCGATTTGGCAGTAATGAAGCTAACATGACGGGGGCACGTGTTTTGGAAAGATTTTTCACTATCAAGAAAATGACATTTATTAAGTAAACATGACTTCTGATTTTATTAAACCACACACATGCAGTTGCTATGCAGGACGTTGACCAGGGATGTCTGCCACCCTAGACTGCACTAGTGTCCTCCTGACCCAGAGCCCATGTCTGCATCTGTCACTGCCCTTGTCACGCTCGGTCTGCACTCTGCTTCTCCTTATCTGGTCTATGTGAGGCTGGGGAGGGGACTCTGGGCCTCCCACAGGCCCCTCCCAGTCCAGGACTCTGGGTGCAAAGCCAAGTACCCCACCCCCGTCCAAACAGGGACCCGTGAGGGGCCAGGCCTGTGTTCACACACCACTTGTCCCCACACCAGGAACAGGCTGGCATCTGCAGGAACCCCCCAAATACCTGTGGGGTGAGCAAATGAATTCTGGGAGTCTCTGGTCCTGAGGAAGAGAACTAGCACCAGAGCTGAGTGGGGCTGGGCTGGGCTCAGGGTCGAGCGCTCACCTAGCACGAGCGAGGCACTGGGTTCAACCCCAGGACCACATAAGAATAAATAAAATAAAGTTATATATCAAAAAAAGAGCTGAGTAATGGATTATGTCAATCAACACATGTGTCTGGAACCCAGGGCCCAAAGAAGCCAACAAGAATAAATGTAACATGGGTACAATAAGAGTCATTAAGAAATCAGAATGTTTTTCCTTCAATGTCTTTATATTATAATTTAAAAAGTCTTCCCTGCATAAAAGGGACCTGGTGCCTCGATTGGGCTGGGTAAGAGGCTGCCCACACCCTCCTGTCAGCGATGCAGCCAAGAGCAAGCCAAGGGGCAGCTTTGCTCACGGTGGAACTGGTGTACAGAGCAGTAACATAATCACAAGGATGGTAAGTGGCAGAGTGCCAGCCTGTGTCACTTGACTCTGATTTGGGAGCTATTTTCTTCTTTTAAATAATAATCATTTGTTCTCTATTAACTATAAAACTAGTACGTGTTCACTGAAGAGAATTTGGAAAATATTAAAAGGCACGAAAAAGAACATACCAGCTGCTGTGAGAGTCAGCGTGCGCGTGCCTGTGTGCGGGACTTTTGCAACCCTGCACCCTGGAGGCTAGTTCTGGTGTGAGAAGGGCCCAGGGGAGCAAGAAATAGCAGTGGCCAGGCCTATTATAAAAGAGGAGGAAACCTGTGAAGTGGCATTCGCCTGTCACACCAGGGACTCAGGAGCCTGAGGCAGGAGGATCTCGAATCTTAGGCCACCTGGGCAACTCAGTGAGACTCTGTCTCAAAATGACAATAAAAGGGCCGGGGGATGGAGTGACCCAGTGGTAGGGCAACCCTAGCCCAATCCCCAGTAAGGGTGGGGTGGGGGAAGATGGGGCTGAAGATTTCAAGACTGGGGTTCTCTTCTGGACCCAGGGTGTGAGAGCCACTCCTCTTTTTGTGAAGCGCCCGCGGTAAGAAGAGCCTGTGCAGACCTAAGGCCCTCTGCTGGGGCCGGAATGAGACACTTGGTAGTGACCCTGAACCCACCTGTGGCTCCTGGCCATGTAGGCCTCTGCACTTGTAGAAACTTGTGGCGGGGATGTTGGCTGACCCCACCGTGTGTGCAGCAGGGGACAGTGGGCGAGCGAGGAGCCAGCCTGGTCCCCGGCCTGTGACCTGGCTGGAGCAAGTGCGTTAGCATAGCCATCGGAACCGCACAGGGCTGGGGAGAAGTAGGGGCAGGGGGACCAGACGGAGCCTCCCAGCCTGGGGTCCAGGAGGTCACATTCTAGGGAGGAAGGATTATGTAGACAAGGGCAGGCGAGAGGGGCAGGCTGGTGGGCAGAGGGAAGTGCATGTGCCCAGGCCCGAGCAAGGCACCCTCTGCAGCTCAAGGAGCAGGTGGCAGGAGGCTGGAGCCCACCATACACAAGCTGCTTGTTTGGTGACTGGGAGGGGAAGGCGAGGGACATGTGCCCTATTCCCACTGTGGCACCTCTAGTCCCTCTTCATCCTGCCCCTTGTACTTCACCCCTAAGCTTCGGGGTATCAGCAGGAGTCTGTCTTAACCTAGAGAGGGAACTGGCTGTACAAGGGCAAGAGGGGGCTCCGGGCTCTGGGGGGCCAGACCATGCCCAGGATGTGGCCAAGAACGGGTGCCCGGGCTTCTAGGTCCCTCTGCCATGGCTCCCGGCCACTCCTGTTGGACTTGGTGGGCTGAGGTGTAGTCTTTGGGATCAGAAATAATTTGAAAATAGAAACCACCCTGGGCTTCACCAGGCCCTCCCCATATAGGCGCAGTCTGGTCCCACCCCCAGAGGGCTACTGTGCCTGAGCTCTCTGGGCCAGGGAAGGGCGAGGGGCCGCGGGGCCCTCCAGGGCTCTGGGATCCTTGCAGTGCCCTCCCAGGCAGCTTGGCTTTTCTGCCAGCCTCTGTCCCCTGCTGGGTGGCAGCTCCAGGGAGTGTTGCCTGGCTGGGAGTGCCTGGGGTGCAGACCTGCCTGGACGTGCACCAGGGAGGCCCTCCTGCCACTCCCGCGAGTCACCCAGTGAGGCATCCATCATGTGGATGTCCCAGCCGGGACACCCCCGAGCCCAAGGCCTGCCGGGTAGTTCCCTTGCGCGGAGCAGGCCAAGTGAGCGGGCGGGCCTACCGTCTGGCTTTCGTCTTCCTTTCTGTCTGTGGGCTTGTCTGTCTGGGAGGCTGCTTTTCTCCTAGACACAGGGGAGGAAAAGATGCCTGAGGTTTTCACATTGATCCAGAACCTAGGAGCTGCCTCCCTGCTGGACCCGCCCGGCTCCCAGGCAGACTGTGTGGGGATCAGGGTGTGCAGGAGGCGACTTGTCCAGGCACCCGACTGGTCAGGAGTCACGCCGGGGTGTGTTTGGGCCTTGAGTCCCAGAGGAAGGGGCACTTCCCCCCCGACAGCCACCAGAGCACTCGTAGCCTGGGACTGCATCTTTCCCCATTGACATCCCAAGTGCAGGGACTGTCCTCTTTTCCCTCTGGGACATCTCTGAAATTCCCCCAAAGGCCCTCCTGCTCAGGACATGGCTGGACGCAGCAGATGCTTCAACACTTTGTCGCACTGATGAGAGGGAGTTAGACTTCAGAGGACTCCTGGCTCACACCTCGGATGGGCGGAAATGTGAGCCATAGTTGCGTCTGCTTGGCCAGCCCTGGGTGACAAAGGACGTGGGGCCCAGCCAGGACAGCAGCTTCCCGCAGCCCTGGGTTGGGAGGCAGAAGACCCACCTCTTGGCCAGCAGTTTGTTCATCTCCTCCATGAGGCCTCCTCCACCACCCCCGCTGCTCGCCCGGTTGGCATCGGACTTTGCCGTCCCGCTGGGACTGGAGCCTCCAGACGCATCTTCTGGCTGAGGGCAAGGAGGGCACTGTTTCAGACTCCATAGGGGAGGCGACAGTGGGCGGGAGATGTGCCACCCCGACCTGCTCCCCAGGCCAGATCTTACCCGCTGCACTCTTCTCAGCTTGGCCCCAGCCAGGGCGGCGGCCAGTCCTGACACGGAGCTGTCGTCATGGCTGGCCCCCTGGGCGCCTCCAGCCGGCAGGGGGGGTGGCGGTGGGGGGGCGGCCCCCGTGGGTGGGGGTGGGACGGGGGGTGGGGGCGGGGGCGGAGGCCCACTACATGAGAGGGGGGCGCTGGCTGCAGATGAGGGATGTCCCGGTGGGAGGACCGGCCCTGGAATGGAACAGGGGCTCAGTTGGTCCCTGGGCCCCAGCTGGGGCTGGGCCTGGATCTCACCTCAGGTCCCTGGAAGGGAGGACAGAGGGCAGCCTGCTCCTGAGAGGCACAGGAACAGATCAAGGTTTGCCCCTTTCGGGAGGCCTGTTACGATGACGCCCTGTCCGGTCTCCTTGGATGGGGAGCCTGGTGGGACCCACAGGGTCCCACGTGTGCGGAGCGCTCCTGGGCCTCCTCGTGTCTGCTTTGCCCGCGGGAGAGGAGGCTCTGGCAGCGCGAGCTGGGGCTTTGCCTCTGTCCCTTCTCCTCACTTAGCACCTTCCCAGGTGCTTCCCAGGTGCTGTTGGTCTCCCAGATGTAACTGGGACCAACCCTTGGCCTTGGGGACTGTGGCAGGGAGCGGGGTTCCATGGCTGACTGGGATATGGTGAGGGAGCAGTGCTGAGTACCCAGGCTCCACTGGGCATCCAGCCAGCCCCCCGCCCCGAGGCTGCCTGAGCCGCACCGTGCACCAGGCACTGTGATGGGTGCTGCTGAAGAGCCACAGGCTCCTCGCCCAGTGACCAGGCCTTGTGGGAAGCAGTCTTGAAGCAGACAGACCTCCCCAGCTCAGAGCAGGCACCCGGGGCCCAGGAGCCCGTGCAGCGGGAGTTCTTGGAGAACTGTGGGATGGAGCCAGATGGGGCAGGAGAGCAGAGTTGGGTGAGGGGGCGTGAGGGAGAGGAGGGAAGAGGCTGCGGGGAGGAGCAGAAAGAGCAGCCAGGTGCTGGAGGGGCAAGCGCTGGGCTGGCAAGGCCGGAGCCATGGGAGGCCCTCGATGATGGGCCCGGCCCACACCAGGAACACAGCAGGGCAGTGGGGGAGGCACAGCCGGCCTCCAAGAACAGGGTGCCCAGGGGCTTGGCTTCCTTCCCAGAAAACCAGGACAGTGTTCACCTGCTCACTTCAGCGGACACTCGAGCAAATGAAACAAGGCAAAGGACACACGTCCTGTGCCCGTAGCTAACAGGACAGCCTCCTCTTTGGATGAGCCAAGCTGCAGTCAGGGCTGAGGACAGCCTGGTGGCTTCTCCTCAGGATAGTTCCCTTGGATCTAGCCGCCTCTGGGCCTCCTCCTCCAGCCCTGACTTCCCTGAGTGTTTGCTGGATAGGGGCTCTCTGCCCTGTCACTGGTGTCCCCAGCCCTGGCCCAGCACCTGACACACATCAGGGTCTTCCTGAATGTCCACTGAGGAACGAGTGTCAGGAGGGCCAGAAAGCCAGTGGACAGGCTGGACCAAGCTCAGTGGCCCCTAATCCTGCTCTGGTCTCTTGTTCCCCACCCATCTGAAACGACTGCTGTGCTCTAAGGTTGTGTTATCAGCAGCTCCTTGGAGGCCTGCTGTGCCGGGCCCTGTCTGGGCAGAGGGGCTACCACCAGCTCTATGTGGGCGCTAGAGGGTGGCTCTCACCTGTGGATGAGGCTCTTCTCTCCAGAGACTCCTGACGGTGCTGTTGCGGCTCCATCACTTGTCTGCAAGGCAACCAGGCAGGTGCTGAGCCAGATGCCACAATGGGCTCCGGCTCCGAGAGCCTTGAGCTGGCCCCCAGCACTCGAGAACCACTGCACCAGCTGCCTCCACTGAACAGGGGCACGGTCAGGTTTGGGTTCTCAGATGGGGAGGGTGGTGGCCTCCTAAGCCCAGGTGAACCTCCGGCTGGTGTGGGTTTACCCACTGGCCTGATCAAGCTTTCCCCCTGGGGCTGACAGGCGCCCATGGCTTTGGGGGTTCGTGGCCTTGATTGGTCTGCCGCAGGAACACCTGTTCCTAGCGCACTTGGCTGGGCTCCCTGAGGCAATTCCCAGGCACCATTGGTTGTTGGAGAAACAGACACAAAGGCTGCAGGCCCCGTCCTACCCAGGGCCAGCTGCAGACCACGCTACATGGACCTCCGTGGGAACTGATATCTTGTGGCAGAGTGGCCTCAGGGTACTCTCAAAGGCTGGCTGAGTGAGGACAGTGACCCACAAATACATGCACAGAATCCAGGGAATGAGATGGTGGCACAAGAAGAGCCTTCTGGAATCATTTAGGGACAGCAGCAATGCTGCACCTGCGTAGAGAGAACTCCAAACGCAGGCACAAGTCGGGTGCTCTGGGGCCAGCTCCAGACTGGTCTCTGTCACATGAGGAAGGACCAGGGCAGCGTGGGTCCGGGGACCATGGCTAGCATTCTCGGTGTGTGGCAAGCTCGTGGGGCTCTGGCTGTGGAGGTGAGGGAGCGCTGTGTGGAAGATGAAGACAGGCACCTCCTCCGGGCAGGGAGCTTTCTGGCTCCGTCCGGGACTCATACGACTTTGTGATCACGGGCAAGTTGTTTCCCTTTCCTGGACCCCAAGTGCTTGTCTGTTAAGCAAGTATGCGGCCACCTGCCCTGGGCCCTCGTAAGGGGCATGCCTGATGCCAACAAAAGGAAGCAAAAGGCCCCTGGGCTTCGAAGGTGTGTGAGGAGCCGGAGTGGCACCCCCCCCACTGCCGCCTCTCCATCCACTGCCAGAGCATCACCCAAACCCCCGCCACCTCCGCAGACCCACAAGCTCAGACACCAGAGCAAAATAAAGATATCCTAAAAATATTTAAAAATTGGGTCTGAAGTTATGATAGTATTTGCATGAAAATGAGTTTCCTGTGCTTGGAGTCACTGCCTCACTGTGTGGGCCCCAGGAAGTCATCTCTCCCTGGGCCACCGAGGTCTGGAATGAGCCCCCAGTGGGCGGAAGGTCTCTGCCTCTGCTGTTTGGCTTCTGCAGTTCAGACTCAGGCTGGCCCTGGTCTGGGGACGGCCCCCTGCAGCCCACGGCCAAGCCTGCCTTTGGCTTGGGCCTTGGGTCAGAGGGGGCAGTGTTGCTGGTGTTTGAACAGTGCTGGGGATCAGCTGGGGGATCTGGGCAGCAGCCACCTGCCCCTGTGCACTCTCCCTCCCGCCTGTCCTGCTGGGGCACCCTGCCGGCCCTCCTCTGGGGGCTGTGCTGCAGTCAGACCTGCCTGCCTGCTCTGTTCTCTAGAGCCTCTGCTGACCTGAGCCATCCCCTCCGGGATTCACTGCCTATCTGGGAAAGAGCAAGGCAGAAACAAACCCCCTGGGAGGTGTGAGGACTGAGACCTTCCTGGACCACCAAGAGCTGGACTCCTGAGGCTCTGGACTCCTGAGGCTCTGGAAGGCAGGCCTGCAGGTCTGTGGGTGTGGCTTGACAAAAATGAGCCTGTCACACCCACTCTGGGAAGCGTCTGCCCATCTGGTTCCTCACGCGCTGGAGGTGGGCTGAGCAAGGGTAATGCTGCCTGCCCAGGGTCATGATCACCACGTTGGAGACGGAGGCTCAGGATGGTTCACCCTAAGGCTCCCACTCCTAGGCATTGGGACAGGTCAGGGAATAGGAAGGCCTTGGTATGAGAGCAGTTCCTGGCAATATGACCCTGGGAAGCCACCCCACAGAGGGCCACTAAGACCTCTTCTCTGATCTCAGGACAGAGCACTGCCCTTCGTCCCCCTGGTGGGGGCTGATCACTTTCACCCCATGACCCTTGGAAGCTACCTCTCCACAGGCAAGTCCCCCAGGTCAGAACTACCTCTTGGTGCCCTTGGGAAGGTGGAAGTAAGTGACAGATGGGCAGCGGGTGGGGCCTGCCAGGCTATTAGCAGGGTTGTGTAATGAAGGCCAGCGGCCTCCCTGTAAAACACCCGGGCTCCCGCATCCTTCTGCACAGTGTCCTCGCTCACTACAGGACGCCCCTAGCACTACCTGGGAGGCTGGCCGCTGCTGGGTGTGGGTTACCTTCTCTGGATGTCCATCTCCTCAGGAGAGGGGCCATTCTGCACCTGACGCTGGGTGGAGGGGCCTGTGGGGCAGAGAAGCACAGAGCAGAGTGGTCAGTGGAGGCAAGAGACCCACCAACAGCCCGACCGCGCCCCTCTGCTCCTCCTGCCACAGAGGATGGCCCTGGGCTCCGGACAGAGTGTGCTCTTGCACCTGCACTGACACTGCTGTCACCCCCTCTCTCCCTTCTCGGGGCTCCTCCCTCTCAGCCAGACACAGGATCTGACTCAGATGGAAGGTGGGGCCCCTGACACTGAAGGCGACGTCCTCAAGCTGAGTGAAGCCCAGGGCCAAACCGGACCAGGGGCCTGAGGGCGGAGCCCGGCCTGCCCAGCACAGGCTCCACTGCACGTGGGTAGGTCCTACCTATTGTCCTGCCTCGTGCCTCTTCTCTTTTAAAAGGTTGCCTCACCCTCCAAAGATGGATTTTTTTAAAAAAAATATTTATTTATTTATTTCTATTTATTTTTTTTAAGGTGGACACAATATCCCCATTTTTATGTGGTGCTGAGGATCGAACCCAGGGCCTCCCGCATGCCAGGTGAGCGCGCTACCACTTGAGCCACATCCCCAACCCAAAAATGGAATTTTTGAAGCAAAAAGTTTCTCCAAATTTCCATTAAAGCTGGCTTTGAATAAAACCTGTTATTTTCTGCCAATTGGACTCTAGATTAATTTGTGAGCAGTAAGGAGTTTGTTGCCTGCTCCTTCGCCAGCCGCAGTGTGGACAGCAACAGATCCAGACTTCCGCCTGGTTAAAAACGGTCTCTTTTAGCTGCTGACCCCCCTTTTGCCTTCAGATGATACTTGCTGCTTCTGCGTCCTTAACTGCCACGTCCCTCCTGATCCCCTTGGCACTGACTCCAGCCTGAAATCACCAGCAGACTTGGAAGGGCCAGACCCAATAAGCCTGTTTTATTCCACTTAATTGTTTTTTCTTTTGTGGCAGTAGGGATGGAACCCAGGGCTGCTCTACCACTGAGCTTCATCCTCAACCCTTTTTGAATCTTATTTTGAGACAGGTTCTTGCTAAGTTACCCAAACTGACCTCAAACTTGTGATCCTCCAGTCTCAGCCTCCTGAGTTGCTGAGATTATAGGTGTGCGCCATCACACCAGCATTTTTGACACAGAGAGGGTGGGTGTGAGAACCCCAGCTGGAACTGGGGGCAGAGCCTAGGTCCTCTCTGCCCAGGGCCACCCTGCTGCCAGCAGCAGGAGTCTGGAGCAGCTGGGGGGAGCAGGGTCCTGCTTTCACTCTTGTGCTCAGGGCTGACTTGAAGCCTCCAGGGCCACATCCGACCTGGGCCCCAAAGGCAGGAGCCAGGACCAGGCGAGGCCTGTGGGGGAACCTCGTGGTCAGAAGAGGACTGCTGCTGGGAGTGCGCTCAGGACCCTGTGCCACAGTCAAGACAGAGTCCAGGCTCAGCCAGCCTGGGAGTGAGCCGACTGTGCCTTCTCTGCCAGCTGAGACAATGCCTGGGGGAGGGACTCTGGCTTTGTTTCCACCCTTGAATGAGATGGCACAACAAGAGGGCCCCAATATCAACAGTGATGCGGGGGACACCTCAGCCTTCCAGGTCACAGAGGCCAGGTCCGTGTGGTCCTTCCCACCTTGTTCTCAGGAACATGAGCAATGAATAGGTGAACAGCTCTAGAGCAATGTCCACGTTGAATCCTAGTTCTCACAACCATGAAGACTGCTCCCTCACAGACCTGGGTCAGCTGAAGAACCAGGCCCAGCATGGTCAGGTCACTTACTAGCAGTCTTAGGTACAGCAAGTGGCAGAGCAAGGCAAAGGTACCCGCAAATGCCACCCTGTGTCATAGGTTCAGTCTCACTGTGTGTCAGTGGAGACCAGCTCACAGGCCCCAGGAGAGCCAGGAGCTGCTCTTGGCTGGTGTCCACAGTGGACTGGTGTCCCTGCCCCTTCCCTCATCCTGGCCGAGGCAGAAGGTTTTGAGATGCCCCAGCCTCACATGCTGGGACTCTGCTGTTAGCCTAGCCCAGGCCCAGGCTCTGCTGGGACAGTGGATCTCTGTCTTGTTCTGGGACCTGGTCTCGGCAGCTGGGCCCGCCCCTGAGTCGAACTCTGTCCTTCTCCTGGGGCTGAGCTCCTGTCCTGGCAACCTGTGCAGCCCTAGTCAGGCCTGGTTCCCTCCTTGGACCCAGGCCTGGATGCCTGGGCTCCCCTCACTGCTGCAAGGTCCTCTGTGTCTGTTGGCTGGGTCACTATGACCGGTTCCCCTCCTCTGTCAGGAACCTGGATGGCAGACAGTGTGCACAGTGGTCTGTTGTGGTCATGCGCTTTGGATTCCTCATGAGGCCTGTTGGCCCGAGCTGCCCCGCATCGCTTCAGCAAATGCCTCTCTGGAGGGCAGGGGAAGGCAGACAGGAGCCCAGTCCCCCAGGGCACCATGACCCTTGCTTAAGACACACTTCAAACGTGAGATCCCCGATCCCCACTGTCTCCTGGTCCCTCCCACTGGCCCAGTGGCCCCATGGTAGGTCAGGGCAGAGGGACAGGGAGAAGAGTGACTCCTTCAGGGCAGCTGCTGGCACTTGGGAAGCTTCAGGCAACAGCCCACTGCAGAGAAGGAGCTGCGTCCTGGGCAGGAGCAGATGCCCGTGGGACAGTGCCCAGGTATTAGATGCCCAGATGTCCTGGTGCTAAGCTAACCTCCCTGCAGGATGTGGCCAGAGGCCAGGGTGGAGGACCCATGGAGTCACTTCTTGTCTCCTGAGCTGAGCTGGGATCCTGCAGAATCCAGGGGGAGAAGGTGCCCTGATGCTCCTTCCTGGCCTCCCACAGCTCAGAAGTCAGCGTCTCATTGGTGCCGCCTGAGTCACGGCCTCTCCGTCCACCCCCAGCTGTCTCAGCCTCTCCCTCCTGGACGTGCGCCCAATGGATCTACCGGGCTCTGCCTCTACTCCCCACCCTCTCTCTACTTGCTTTCTACAGTGGCGCTGCAGCCTGAGCCACCTCTGGAGCACACAGACCCAACCCTTGCTGGGTCTCTGAATGAGTCGGGGCTCCTCAGGCTCGGCCCCATCTGTGACTGCTTCTGGACAAGGCTGACCTGCGTCCCTCCACTAGCCGACCCCGCAGTGCTCCCCACCCCAGTGTTCTGTGGACTACTCGATCCCTCTGCCGAGGCTCCCAGGCCCGGCCCGACAGTCACCTCTGCCCAAGGCCCCCCAGTCCCAGTCTCCTTGCTTCACCTCACCCGTGTGCTTCTCCCACAGAGCTCACAACTTTCTGGCTCATATCTCACTGACAGGGGTTGTCCTCTTTCCAGCCCCAGACCTCGGGCTCCTCAAGGACACAGGGTACTCAGCTCAGGCCTGGCGTGCCTCCCATGCTGTGTGTTCTACTGTGCGGAGCTGCGAAGGTGAGTGGGAAGGCATGGCCACCAACCCTGGGGGACAAACCAGGTGGGGGGCTGGGCAAGACTGGCCTGAGTGAAAGCAGACAGCCTAACAGGCTCCTCAGAACTACAGGCCAAGAGGGGAGGAGGGGTGGGACCTTCAAGAGGCGAGTGGCCTCTGGCTCCCTCTCATGGAACCCGAGCGTCATCCAGGTGAGTCCAGCCTGTGGGGCTCGCGCTCATGCCCTTCTGCTTCCATCACGGACGGTGCAGCAAGAAGGCCCCTGCCAAGTGCCAGGCCCTGATTCTGGACTTCCTGGCCTCCAGACAGTGGGCCAGTAAATCCCTACTCATTATGGGTTGCCCAGACTTGGGCATTCTGGTACAGTGACACAAATGGACGAAGACACAGGGCCCCACATTCAAGCTTGTTCAGAGGAGGCTGACCCAGGGCAGCTGTGGGTCTAACCGTTCCCTACCAGGACAAGGGTCTCAGTGCTGAGCCAGGCTGCGGGGCTGCCGACCAGCTCTGTTACATGCTGTGCTCCAGTGTCTGCCAGACGCATCTCTGGCCTTGCACACAGCCGTGTGGGCCTGGGGTCACCCCTGTGCTCAGCACTTGTGATGCCACTCCTCTGTACAGCAGGCACGTGGTGGACACTCATCTGAGGGACACCTCCTAATGGCCTTGTTCCCAGAAGGCACCAGGCGGGGCTGGTGGTGGGAGGGAGGGCACCTGGCCTGAGCTCTGCCCCCACCATGCACTACGTGCCCTACAAGATCTCCTGTCCTCACCTACAAGGTGGGGTACACACTGTTGTGATTTGGATATGAAATGTCCCCCAAAAGCTCCTGGGACTTGCCCAAACCCTGGGACTCAAGATACTGGCCTCAGTGTCCCAAGCTTGTCAAATATGGAAGCTGAACTTGCCAAGCAGCAGGGGCCTGGCCAGCCCCTGGTGACAAGACAACGCTTACCCTCCTCTCCCTCCGGCAAGTTTCGCCAAAGTCAAAACAAAGAGCTTGTTTGCATCACTGACAAATGAAGAGAGAGGGTGATTTCAGGTGGAGCAACAAGCACTGGCCAGAGCAGGTGGCTGTGCCTCCCTGGTGTCACCCAGCTCCAGCCTGCAGCAGGCAGAGCTGCACACAAAGAGCTGTGTGGGGACAGAGGCTGAGCCACAGTGACATGCCCAGGCTCTGTTGCCCCACACCCTCGTGGACTACCAGCCTTCCTGGGGAGCCGCTGCTGTCCTGGAGGCCCACTGCCCAGCTTCAGGGGGACTTCCCTCAGACACCCGCGCCTCCTAAACAGTGGCGACTGAGGGGCGCCTTTCATCCTGGAGGGCCACAAGGTGGGGCACGCGGGGAACATAACCAAGAGGGGAGAGCGAGGCAGGGAGAGGCACTAGGCAGCTCCACAAGAGGGACGTCAGCAATGGCTTCCACGTCACCTCCTCAGGCTGCTCTGGGCAGCAGCAGTTCCAGCCTGAAGGCCAGACAGGCTGGACAAGCTCTCCCGCCTCGCCTGCTCATTCAGGGTCACCCAGAGCGACCAACGACTCTGCTCCTGCTGGTTTGCCGAATGTGGGTCGTGCTAACAGGTGCCTGGGCCCTCTCCAGGGACCAGGGGTTGCCACTGTGTTCTAACCGCTGACCTTTCAGTGGGCCTGCGCAGAGCCCTACAGTGACTTTTGAAGTCGGAGGACAGAAGCTTCTCCCCAGGTCACACCAACACCTCATTTCATTTCCCCTCTGCTTTGCTTTTGGCCCTGGGATTGGGCCCAGGGGCTCTCCTCTGAGCGACACCCAGCCCTTTTCCTTTTTATCTTGAGACAGGTCTCAGTTGCATAGGCTAGCCTCGACCTAGCCATCCTGCCTCAGCCTCCTGAGTCTCAGGGCTCACAGGCATGCACCACCACGTCCAACAACACCACGTGTCCCATGAAGGGCAGGCGGGACGCATGTGTGCAGGCCAATGGTCACTCCGCCTCAGCCTTCCTCTCCCCATGCTGTAAGCCCCCTGCTTCTTTTCCCATAAACACCCCAATTCCTACCCTCGGGAGATGGATTTGAGACTTGCTCTCCATCTCTCCACCTTGTGAAGAGAACGCTTTCTCTTTGGCAGAGTTCAGTTTCTGTGACTGGCCTGCTGCCCAGAACCACGTGGGCCTGGTCTGCACCACACTTGGTGCTCACACTGCACCTTCTCAGAGGCTGTCACGGCACTGGCCTCTGACAGGAAGATCTGATCACGGATTCCAACGAGAGGTCATCACCTGCCCGTGTCCCGGGGGGTGGGTGGGGAGACAAGGGGGCAGGAGGCTGGGCCCACTGTCAGCCACTGCTCAGGGAGAGTGAGCGGATGCAGGCGACACTCCTGCCCACCCCTCGCCCTCACAGCCAGGCAGAGGCACCTGGGCCGGATGCAGGTCATCAGGTGCAGAGGCCTGTAACCCTGCAGACAGCAAGGGGTTTGGGCCACCCCCAGTCTGGCCAACTCTCCAGGACACCTCCTGCTCCCTGTGCTCACCAGCTCCTGGGGCACAGTCACTGGTGGAAGGAAAGGTGGGCCTCAGGGAAACCTCAGGCCTCAGGGTCTCTGACCAATGGCTGACAATAGAGCAGGCGACAAGTTCTGAGACAATAACAGGAGTCCCGGGACCCCAGAGGGCTCTCAGAGCCAGAGCAGTAGCGGCTGCGCAGGGGACTGAGCCTTGCAGCCCTGGAGCACACAGAGGGTGAGGGGCTGCAGGTAGCCAGCAGGGGTGGCAGGAGAAAGCAGTGGGATGGCAGGCAAGGGGACTCACGTTCCTCAGGTTTTGGCCAGACGAAGTACCAGGCCCTGTGCAGAGGCTTCCAAAGGACACCTGGGCACCCTCACGTCCCTCCCAGGACTCCTAGGCACCCTTATGTCCCTCTCAGGACACCTGTGACACTCACGCCCCTCCCAGGACATCTGTGCACCCTCACACCCCTCCCAGGACACCTGTGCACCCTGACACTCCTCCCAGGACACCTGTGCACCCTGACACTCCTCCCAGGACACCTGTGTACCTCACACCCCTCCCAGGATACCTGTATAATCTCACGCCCCTCTCAGGACACCTGTGCACCCTTACGCCCTTCCCAGGACACCTGTGCACCCTGACACTCCTCCCAGGACACCTGTGCCCTGACACTTATCCCAGGACACCTGGGCACCCTTACGCCCTTCCCAGGACACCTGTGCACCCTGACACTCCTCCCAGGACACCTGTGCCCTGACACTTATCCCAGGACACCTGGGCACCCTCACACCCCTCCCAGAACACCTTCACACCCTGACACCCTTCCAGGACACCTGTGCACCCTGACACTCCTCCCAGGACACCTGGGCACCCTCATGCCCCTCCCAGGACACCTGTGCACCCTGACACCCCTCCCAGGACACTAGTGCACCCTGACACCCCTCCCAGGACACCTGTGCACCCTGACACTCCTCCCAGGACACCTGGGCACCCTCATGCCCCTCCCAGGACACCTGGGCACCTTTATGCCCCTCCCAGGACACCTGCGCACCCTGACACCCCTCCCTCCCTGAGCTGTGCTGTGAACTCCAGGGTCTCCCTGGAGACCTGGGGGCTGAAGCGAGGCTCCTGGTGGGTCAAGAGTAGAGCCGGGTTTAACCCCAGGAACAGAGGACTGTGAAGCTCATGCCCCGCTGAGCTACCTGACTGCAGGGACACAGCAAATAGGAGGAGGAGATAGAAAGGGGCAAGAAGACGGGGAGAAGGCACAGGAGAGGAGGGAGCTGTAGCCGTGGAAAGCGCAGGAGAGCTCCGCCTGGAGCATCCCGGCCAAGTGCTTTCCTGGACATGCGTGAGGCCTACCGTGGCCTCTCAGCACCCGTGGCCTCCCTGCCTCTGTGCTCTGGCCTCGTGGTGCCTGGGAGAGACGGGCCAGGAGAAGGTGTTGCTGGGCCCAGCTGTTCTCATGGACAGCTCTGCTGACACCTATCTGGCCAGGGCTGCCCGGAGAGGCCTATCAGGACCACAGGGGTGGCTGCGCAGGCTGGCCTGGTGGGACCTGTGCTCTGTTCCCCTGTTCCTCCTTCTTGCCTTGCAGCCCCTGCTCAGCCCTGGACGGCCTCAGGGTGATCTCTGTGGAGCTCTGCCACTCAGTAGGCAGGTGCTGCCCCTCTAGACCCCTTTCTCATAAAGGAGAAGGAGGGAACCAAGGATCAAGAAGCTCCTGTCTCTACAATAAAGAAGGATGGAGAGGAAATTTGCCAAATTGGTTGCAGTGGCTCCGTGGAATCGTGGGACTCTCCCTTGTTTGGACTTGTGTGTGAGCAGCACCCACTGCCTTTGGATGAACAGGTGGCCAGAGTCCCTGTGGAGACCCTCCTCTGGGACCCACCCCCTGAGGGGTGTGCACGCAGGAGGCAGGAGCCACAGGCTCCTTGGGGGCCCTGCGTTTGGTTTGCGCAGCCTGGGCAGGCAGATCAGGGGAGGTGCTGCTGACATCTCCTGAGAAGCCCTCCTGCCGCCCCCACACACATCCAGCTCTGGACGCCAGCCCCCAGCTCCTCTGGGACAGAGGGACAGGTTTAGTTTCCAGTTCATCTCTGTAGGAAAGTCATCCCTTGGCCTCCCGAGAAGAGGGAACCTGAGATCCCAGGAGTGTCAGAGACAAAGGATCCAGCACCTGCTCCTGGCGCTTGATGGAATTTCTGGCTGGGGAACGGCAGCCACCTGGTCTGAGCTGGCCGAGGCCCAGGCTCTCCCTGGTGCCCTCCTCTGGGCTCTCTCCGTCCCTCTGGCTGGCTCCTTTCCCTCCATTCTGGATGGAGCCTGGCTGCGGCCTCCCTCATGGGTGCCATTCCTCGGGCGAGAAGGCTGGTGTCCACGAGGGATGGAGTCGTGACCCAGGTCTGAGCCCCGGCATGGCCACTACCCTTAGAGTTGCCTGGCCAAGGCCACACAGGAAATGGCGGCAGAGCTGGGACGGGTGCCCAGGAGGATCGAACCCAGCAGGGCTCTGCTCCCGACACTGAGCACACTATGTTCCACCTGCCAAACAGGCAGTCCGCCTGTCTAGGAAACCGAGATGGCTACTGTCCCCACCTGGGGTCCCCGAAGGACCCTTCCCAGCTTGCTTAAGGAACTGAGCGTTCCAGTCTCTCTCGCCTCGTCCTCCCCCACGAGCCCAGGATCACAGTGGCCGATAAACCCCACACAGGTCACCAGTGCCAGCTGATATGCCATGCCTGGAACTCCAGCCACAGATCCTCAAACCTGAGCCCCAGCCCTGGGCTAGGCAGTGACAGCCCAGCTCCTTGGCACCTGAGGGGTGACACTAGGCCCCAGGGCTCAGGCTGTAGAACACCTGCGGGGCAGAAGGCATCCCTAGGACCCATCTGTCCTTGCAATTGTGCTCCAAAGTGGCATGGGACAGAGGAAAGGCCTTCTTCTAACTTTAACAAGTGATGGCGTGAAGCCTGGTGCCCCTTGGGTACCAGTAAGAAGCACCCCTTCCCTGGCCCCTGCCCCCGACTCCTTGCAAGGAGGGATCCTGATGCCCGGACAGGGCAGGGGCTTGCCAAGGTCACGCCCACACCAGGGCAACACAGGGCTGGGACCCAGCCTCTGGCAGCCGGGCCAGAGCAGCCCACAGGCGGAGACCCACTTGGGCTGCCCCTCAGGGGACCACTCAGGCGTAGTCCCACTCAGGGGGGGTGCCTCCCTTTCCTAATAAGCATGTTTCAGAACGTGGAACAAGTCTGGAAATGAACCTGAAACAGAATCAACCACATTAACAATCTTTCACCCCTTATGGTCTATACAGCATCTTTAGCACTTCTGGCCAGGAACCTGCCCCAGTCGTCCAGTGTGGGGCTTACTAGCCCTTCTTTCTAGGTAGGGAAACAGAGCTTGGAACAGGTGAGCAGCTCCCCCAAAGTGGCTCATGTCTTCAGCCAGCAGGACCCCAGCCTCCCGATGCCCAGCCACAGTGCTGCTTCTACCCCGCCACTCCTGCAAGGACGTCACTGTAAGCCCTCCAGCTGGCAGTGACAGATACTCATGCCAAAGCCCAGTGCTCCTGCCCCTGTCCCCCACCCTAGGAGCAGGTAGAAGTGAAAGGAGAGGCCCCGGGCAGCAGGGAGGAGAGGGAGGAGCTCTCGTCACCTACAGGTCACTCTGCAAAGCACGGTGCAGTCACAGTGGCAGAAGCAGAAACAGTGGAGGGTCCACTCCCTGCTGACCATTACGAGCAGGGCTCTGCGGCACAATCTGCAAGGCGCCTCTGGCATCCTGGCCACTTACCTGTCCTTCCTCAGCGCCTGGCTGGTGCAGTGGTAACTGATATGTTGTCCAGCTGCCCACGGGCTTCACCATGTCAATCTTTAATGAAGCTCCCAGCTAACCTATCAGCACCCTCCTGTCCACCTGATTCCAGCAAGCTCCAAGGCCCCGAGGGCTTTCTGGGCCTGTAGGTACACCACAGGCCTCCCATCGTGGCTCTCCTCATGCCTGTGGCTGATGGGATGGGACAAGTGACCAGGAAGTGAGCTGCTAGGCACCAGGTGGCTTCGAGCCTGCTCTCCTGCCCTCTGCAGCCTCCTGGCCCTGGGCTTCCTTTGCTCATCATCACATCTGCTCTTTCCTAACCCATTTCTGACACTCCCACTTTCCTTTTCAGCCCAACCAGCTGCCTGCACAAGATCACCCCTCCAGCATACCTGGGGGCCATCCTGCCCTACTTCCCTGGGCCCACCACTGGGCAGCACAACTCAGTGCCTGAGTCTCTCAGGCACTCTTCGCCCTTCCTCGCAGCGCCAGGTGAAAGCCCACGCCCAGGCCTAAGCCCATGCCTCAAACCTCACCTACCCTCCTCCCACATGCGCCCCTGCGAGTGGCACCAGGTCCCTGTGCCATTGTGTGGTTTGCTTCCTCTCTTTGTACCACTCTTTCTCCTCTCCAACTGGCACACCTGGATCTACTCTTTAGGATCCGGATCAGGTGTGCCTGGCGTGGGGCTCTCCAGGGGTCCTCACCTCGGCCTGCCTCTGTGTCTCTGCTCTAGGCTCCCCCAGGCCTTGTCTGGCATATGACACCCTCGAGGGACAAGTCCCTCTTCTCCACCTGGCTGTGCGCTCCATGAACACAGGGTCCATATCTTATTCACCCTTGTGAGCTGGTGTAAAGCCCAGAAGAGCTGCTCAGTAATCATCCACTCCCACCAGGCTAGGCCCCGGGGACCAGGGTGGGTGTGAGCTGCTCTCCTAAGAGAGGAGAGACGGCAGCAGGAGAAGACATAACACACAAGAGGAAAACGCCACAGAGGGAAAGAACTGGAGAGGCATGTGAGGCCTCAGGGGCCGGCTCTCAGGGAGGTGGTATTTAAGCAGAGACCCAGTGGGGGGGGGAGGGCACGTGAGGTATTTGGAGGAAAGGCCCAGCTAGGCAGAAGGGAACTAGGTGTATGGTCCCTGAGTCAGGAGCTTGCTTGGCACGTTTGGGGAAGGTGAGGAGGCCGGGGGACTGCAGTGGGTGGGTGAGGCAGAGTGGGGAGGAAGCCAGCATAGAAGGACAGCCAGGGACCAGACAGGGTGCCACGCCTGTCATCCCAGCTACTTGGAGGCTGAGGCAGAGGGATCGCAAGTTGTTTTTTTGTTTTTGAAAGGATTCCCATTTTTAATTTTTTTGTACCAAGAATTGAACTCCAGGGGTGCTGAACCACTGAGCCACATCCCCAGCCTTTTTCGTATTTTATTTAGAGACAGGGTCTCACTGAGTTGCTCAGTGCCTTGCTGAGTGGCTGAAGCTGGCTTTGAACTCAAGGAGGATTGCAAGTTTGGGACAAGCCTGGGCAACTTAGGGAGACCCTGGCTCAAAAAATGAAGTAAGTTAAACAAAAAAGTAAATAAATACCTGGTTGGTACGTAGCTCGGTGGCGGAGCACTCGCCTAGCATGTGCGGGGTCCTGCCTTCAAACCAAGACTACACATACACACAAAATGGAAGCAAGCTGGCCAACACAGGTGGGGCCCCGCGGGCTTACGGATGTGGATTCATTCCGAGTGAGACTGGAGCTGTGGGAGCTCCGAGCAAGGACTGAGTTGGTCAGGAGCCGTGGCTGTGTGGAGGAGAGGCGGCAGGGGCAGGCTCTGGGCAGCAGGTGGAGCGGGCGGCGGCTGTAAACACCCACTGGTCTGTGGAGGCAGGCAGGCCTCCTGCCCACACCTGTCCACTTTAGAAACTGAAAGCTGCATCCCATCGGCAGCACTTGGTTTCTGGGCCTGGGGACAGTTACTTACTGATGTATTTGAGCTGCTCTCCTGCTACATGAGCTAACGTTGATAGAAGGATACCCATAAAATTTTTTCTTTTTTCTTTTACCCTTCCTCCCTCCCTCCTTCCTTCTCTTCTTTCTTTCTTTCAATTCAGGGCATCAAAAATTACCCAGGCTGGCTTTGAACTTGCAATCCTCCTGCCTCAGTTTCCTGAGTAGCTGGGATCACAGGTGAGCACCACTCAGGAAATTATCATTCTTACGAAAGAGACTATATACTACGTGAGAAAATAGAAAATGACCATTAGCAGATTCTTCACCGACTTTAGAAGACATGGGCATTTGCTTCTAAATATGGGCAACAGTCAAGGAGGGCTTTGGCTTGGATGTGCAGGCTGGCAGCCTGGTCCTGGAATGGGAACCAGGAGACCTGGGCTCTAGGCCACCTGGGGGCTCTTATTAGAGTGACCTCCGGTAAGTCGCTTAGCTGCTGTGAGCCTCCTAAAGTCCCCTGACAATCTCGGGGATGCTGTGAAAACCCAGGGAGCCTGGGCCTCACAAAGGGCACGGAGAGTTGCGACTCAGCCCCGAGGTGTCACTCCAGAGATGCGCTGGGGGTGGGAGCGCAGGACGATGTCTTGGGACCAGGGTCTCCAGGAACAACACGGCCTGCCTTCTCATGTGCTTCCCAGAGTACAGGCCACACCCCAGCCATCTTATCATGGCAGCTTTGAGGAGGTTGAGATGACCACATGAAAGATGAAGAAACCAAGGCTCTTCCAGCCTTTATAGCCGCTCCACGAGACAGCCAGGAATGGCATGGTCACCTGCCTACAGTCTGTGCTCTGTCTTTCAATCACTTGTGCTGGCCACAGGTGGCGGGCCCTAGCTGGCTCTCACCGACCCTCCCGCTGGTGTGGCCATGCTCTGCAATGGCCCTGACTGGGCGTGGGAGTCTAGGCTGTACCTATGGAAGTCGTTTTGCGAAGCCTGGAGGCAATCTTGCCATTGGGGTCAGGGAGATAACCCTGGGGCTGGCAGAAGGAGAAGGATGTCAACTGCAGTCGAGTGGACAGCCTCCTAAAGGGTGATAGTGCCTGTGGTGGAATGCTCAGAATTCAGGCCCCACAAGGGACATGTCACACTGTCAAGTGCAGAGGGAACCTTACACAAGCGGCACAACCAGGGCAGGTGGGAGCACTGCTGCCCCAAGGCGTAGATGCTCCGCAGACCTGGATTTGAGCACAGACTGCCCATATCTGCGCATTCGGCCACGCTTCTGGTCAGACCTCACTGAGGGCCCCAGCGCCCCAGGCCAGGCCGCTGCCCTCAGAGCTCTCCCAGGTGCTCTTTGCAGGGGCTGAGGTAACCTATGCAGGGGTTTTAAAGAGGGACTTCAGATCGTTAAAGTAACTTTCAGTGACAAAGAACTTTTACACACGGTCTCCTACTGTCCGCAGGACACCCCTGTGACCCATTCTAAGATGGAGAAACGCCTGCCCCAGGGCACATCCTCAGCATGCTGGTGCCGGAATCCAGACAGTCCAAGGCCGCGCAGGACGCTCCTGCAGCATGCACCTCAGGACGCGCGTTCCTCCAGGCAGCTGGCGGGAAGGTGGCCCTCGGTCTGGGGCGTTGCTTAGCAGGCCAAGGTGACGGGTGCGATGTCTGTGTGAGACAATTCCATTGGCCATGTCCCTCAATCACAGATAGCACCCCTCACCTTGAGCCCAGTTTCACAGGCGATGCTGCTGCCGGTCAGGAACTTCCTCTTGGTCTGCAGAGCAGGGTGTGGGGCAGGTGGCCTTGGGTCTGCAAGGTGCACAGGACATGGGAGGGACAGGCGAGTCCACTCCCTCACACTCCATCCCTGCTGGACCTGGTTCTCTCCCTAGGACGTGGGACACTGACGTGGGAAGCCAGCGGTGCTCACAGCTGAGAAGGGTCCACCTAGCAATGCTAAGGATGAGCAGAGGCCACTAGGACACAGGCCAGGGACCTGCCAGGGCAGGTGGAGCACTGCTGCCCCAAGGCAAGCAGAAGACTAAGACCAGACTCCGACTCACAGGCCAGCTTCTTCCCACTGACTCGGTGAGCTCGTGCAGGGCTGGACTTTCCCAGGGCAGGCGTCTTCCTTACCCAGAGGTCTTGGCCAAACTGCTGCTACTGCTAGTTGTACCACTGGCCACACCACAGCCCTTCACATCTGTGCTGCGCTGTGTGCCCCAGAACCTTCTGTACACATCATCTCCCTGCCTCTCCCACTTCACAGATGAGGAAACCGAGGCCCAGGAAAGGGTCCAGAGTCCCTACCACGTACCTAAGCAGCACAACCAGGCCTAGCCCCAGGTCTCCTCAGTGGGCACCACGGAGAAGGGCCGCTAGCTTGGTCAAGACTGGAGGAGAATCAGCATTCCATGTCCCAGTAAGGACACTGAGGTGGCTGAGGGAGGTCACACAGCCAAGGAGCGGAGGGGCCAGGACCAGGGCAAGTCTAGGAGAATAGAACCTGGAGTCTCTGCCAGGGGCTGCTGAGTTCCAGAAGGCACGAAGGCCAGGGCAGCTCAGCAGACCTCCTGGTCGGCTGTCTCTCTGTGCTGAGAGGCAGAGGGGATGAGACTGCACAAACCTGCCACCCACAGGACCAGCAGGTGGGGGACACTGACACCAAAGAGGTGCCCGGAGGAAGCATACTAAACGTGGAGCAATGAATGTGCAGAGGCTGCGGGTGCTGGCCATGCTGCCCCACAGAGGGCAGCAACGTGGACTGGGTGTAGCTGGGCTCTCTGCAGCACATGGCCCTCCAAAGCCCTCGGTGAGGCCAGCAGCCCTCGCTTCCCCTCCTGCCACCAGGGAGGCGGCTCCAGAGTCAACACCCTGAGATCCTGTCCACCCTCACATCTGCCTGTCAGCATAGCTCAGCAGGGGCTGGACTGCATGCGGAAGGACCATGTTCCTTTTTCACGTCACCGTAGCGACTCAGTCCAGGAACCCTTTCTCTAGCAGGTGACCAGACTCCTGCTGAATGAAGACCGGCGGTGTTGCTGTTATTATTAGTGTTTTTCAAGTCATAAGCAGCTAATCCTCATCACGATGGGGGCTTTACAAGGGTCACAGACGCCCAGGACAACATGTGGGTGAGGATGGAAGGGGCAGACTTTGAGGGCTTGCTGGGAGCAGGGGACATCTTCCTGGGGAGAGTGTGGAGAGCAGCAGATTCTCCAGGATGTCCACTAATGAACCTGAGGCCAGCTCACCAATCAGGAAGCAGGGCCCCTGAGCTAACTCAAGCTTCAGGACGGTGTTTTCCACATCAATAAACCAATCTGTCAAACACGGGGAAAGGAGCAGCCAGAGGTAGGCATCTGAGTGGCAAAGCAAAGGGATGGTTGAGGGTGTGGCAGGGAGAGGGAGACCTGAACGGCAGCCATCACGCACAGCAACGTCCTCTGGGCTGCCGGACGCTCAGGCAGCCAGGCCCTTCTCCCAGCCCAGCGCCTCCTGGAATGGTCATGGCGGGTCTTGGAAGCTATGCTTATTGAGTAGCCATCATGTCAGGAAGGGGCTGAGCACTGCCTGAGACGCGGTGCTGTTGCTATAGGGCAGGGGATGGGCACACAGACGTCGAGGAACTTCCTCAGCACACACACACACACACAGCCACGTTCAGGAGTATGTGCATGCACACACATGCACCCGCAGTGACTGTATGCAGGGCACCCAGCTCCAGGCTTGGAGGAACACGGGGATGGCGTGCACATGACTCGTGTCCTCAGGAGCATATACTCATGCCCTTGACACTCCGCAACTCAGGCTGGTGCTGTGGGTGTACAGCGCTGTGATGGGTGCTGGGGTCTGACAGGTCAGCCAGGCCCTGACATTACCAGGTGGCAGGAGAGGCAGGGAGGCCCAGGATCAGGGGGAAGGCGCTTCATCCTGCCCTGGGCCGAGGTCAGGGCCACAGAAGTCTTCTGGGCCAGATACCCAGTGAGAGAAAAATAAGCGCCCAAGCAAGAAGGACAAAGAAGTGGACAGCCAGTCAAGGGAAGTGCAGGAGCCCAGGGACGTGTCAGGGCAAGGGCTGCCACGCTGGGGCCCAGGGCTGGGGATGCTGAGGAGCAGAGGAGGTAAGAAAGCATGCCAGGAGGGACCTCAGGAAGCCTGGCCCCGGCCCTTCCTAGACTCAGCTGGCTGTGTGGCCTCACCTCTCGGCCTGCGTGGTGTTCACTGCGAACACGTAAGTAGGCATGCACATGCGCATATACAAGCATGTGTCATCTGAAGGCTCCTGTGCACCTTCTAGGCACTGTTGGCAAGCTTTCTCTCTCTAAAAAAAAAAACCTCTGGGAATCTCAAGCTCCGTAGAATCCTGCCTCTTTGGCCCCTGTCATTTTTCACAGGAGGGCCATGGTGCTGGGATTGGTGGGCGCAGAGATTCTGGCTTGCACTGCCCTCGGAGGAGAGGAGAGGCGTGGCGGGGCTCCCAGACCCCTCTGAGCTTCAGGTGGTTCCAGATCTTTCAGCTCCTGGGCACCAGCCTCCGCGCTGTGCTGCAGGCTGTCCCTCTCAGAAGCCAGAGCCGGGGCAACAAGACACCCCTCTGTGGCCTGCCAATATGCGTCCAGGTGCTGGACACTGAAGGAGCAAGAAGCTCCAGTAGTGGAAGGAGAGCAGGGCGTGACACTAGTGTCTTTCCTCTGTGGCTACGTGGACAAGCACAGGTAGCAATAAAGCCACCTCCAAGTACATCAGACAGTGGACTTCGCCGCAGCGTGGTGACAGAGGCACATTCATCCCCTGCCCTGAGCTGGGACATGCCACAGGATTCTGCTCTGCTCCATTCATTGTCAAAGGAAATACAAGATCTGTTACTCACTGGAGGCCGTGCAGGCTCTGGAGTGGGCCACGGTGCTGAGGAGAGTGCAGGTGCAGGAGGTGGCTCTCCTCGCAGCACCTGGTCAAGGCTGCCACTGAGATTTAGGGAAGCACCACCTCACCAGTAAACACAAGAGCAAACTGAAGAGCTGGGGCTGGGGCTCAGTGGCAGAGCGCTTGCCTAGCACATGTGAGGCACTGGGTTCACTCCTCAGCTCCTCATTAAAAAAATAAATAAATAAATAAAGATATGTGTCCATCTACAACTTAAAAAGAAGAAGAAGAAAGCAAACCAAAGCTTTCCGTGGACTCATGTGTGCCAAGATTGATGGAAGTAGGATGCCTCATGCAAAGGCTGCAGGCAAGCGTCCCCCATGCTGCATAGAACTTAAACTATGTCATTCATTCTGGAAGGCACTTGGTAGAACATTGAAAGAGTATATGTTGTCTGACTCAGAAACATGCCCTAGGACATAGTGGACCTGAAGAGGACAAGTGTGCAGAGACAAACAACTACAGGAATGGCCTCTGCATAGGAATGCCATCGTGATACACAGGGACAGCCAACACGTTTGAAAGCAGAAAGTCCAGTCAGGGGCCGCGGTGCACAGGTGTAGTTCCTGCTCCTTGGGAGGCTAAGGCAGGAGGATTGCTTGGGCTTGGGTTTGAGGGCAGAGCTTGATGCCAGCCCGGGCAAGGTACTCTCAAGAAGGAAAAAAAAAAACAAGAAGAAATCAAGGCTGCTAATGTCAGACGCATCTCTGCGTGGCATTCCATGAAGCCCCTGGCTGCACGGAGGGTGGGGTCCCCATTCCTGGGCACAGAAAGACAGGCCCTGTTCCTCTACAGCACAGCATTCTGCCACCCTACACACGGGCTTCTGTGGACACTGAGAGTGTGTCCTCCATTCAAGTCATTCCTGACACCAACTACCAGGGTCTGTGCAGACCCCAGGGCCACGGGCTTGGTCCCATAGGACTGGCCCCCAGGAGACACTGATTCCAAGTAGTAGGTCCCCAGGCTGCTCTGGCAGATGGGCTCTAACACCTCCTCAGGTTTGACAGTTTGCTATAACAACTCACATAACTCAAGGACCTCTAGTTACCAAAAGGGTGCAGATGAATGGCCAGATGAGGAGGTCCAGAGAGCGAGGTCCAGAAGACCCCGAGAACAGGGCTTCTGACCCTAGAGTGTGGGTGCCTCATCCTCCCGGCCTGCAGAGGTGCTCATCACCTCAGAAGCTTTCTGGCCCCTCTGCTTGGGGTTTCTAAGGAGGTCCCTCAGGTAGGTGTGACTAATGACCTACTGGCACTGGGTGTTTGGCTCAGTCCCCAACCCTTCTTCTTCCTTGAGGCCATGGGGTAGGGTGGGACGTTCTAAGTGTCACTGCTGGCTTCCTGAAGCAATCTAGGCTTCTAGCCACCAGTGCCTCACTAACTAACAAGACAACACCCTTTGGCTCCAGATATTCCAAGGGTCTTAGAAGCTCCTGTGTCAGGAAGGGGGGGCTAAGACCAAACATTGTAACACAGGTGCTTCCATCACTCCTGCCGCCCAGGAACTTAGGTAGCTTTCTGTGCCAGGAGGTGGGCAGGGGCCCGACCTGCATCCCACCAGGTTTCAGCAGGTTGCAGGACAGTGTGGGTAGACCGTGGGGAAACTGTCCTTTCCAATTTCAATCCTGGATCCAAATTCATATAATATTTTTTTAAACATTTTTGATTGTGAATTATTAGCCCATGGACTAAGCTGGATATTTTACTTAGAGATCTGGATCTTCAAATATCCATGTATATTTTACCCATAATTTGTCAAAGTAACAGTCAAAGAGGATCATACAATGAGTAAACATCCCAGTGGACAGAAGGCCTGGGCGACACATCGTGTGGGCTGCGTGCTCAGAACAAAGACCGGCTCCCTCAGGGCCTATGGCTAAAGAGGGACCCTGCTCCTGGGAGGTGCTTGGTCCCTCAGGAAGTGAGGAAGAGCCTCCCGTCAGGCTCCTGGCAGGGTTGTGGCCACCCTGGCAGGGGTGGCGTTGGCAGTGTCTGCAGGGGAACTAGCCTCTGTCCAGCCTAGACCATGTGCACCAACCCACGATCCATCAGGCGGGAAGGACCTGAAGAGGTCTAGCTCCAGTCCAAATCTCCCTTTCAAAGATGTGCCCGTCTAAGGCCCACAGAGAAAGTGTCGCAGGTCGAGCCGTGAGTCGGAGCCGTCATTCAACAGCACGCAGAGGAGCAGTCTCCCGAGGCTCCTGGACCATGAGCTGACGCTGCAGGCGGGAGGGACATGACCTGGGCGCTGGGCCTGGAAGGTGTGCTCCCAGCAGCAGAGGGAGGAGCTTTCTGGAGCTGGATTCTGCACATCAACAACTGACAGCTGGGCAGGCCACTCGCCCTGAGCCCAGTGAGGGGTGGAACACTGCCAGGAGCCAGGCTCACCATCCCACAGGAGCCCTGGTCCTCAGGTGAGGACTGCCAGGGGCCGTGGGAATGGCCCAGGAGCAGCAGCAGGAGGAGGGGCTGGGCGGCCTTCCCCTGACCCCGGGGCCGCACAGGTACAGGGAAGCAGGGGATTTCAAACAAAGCCCTAACCTTCTGTCCCGCTGAAGATTCTGGCAGGCACAGCCGTTTTGGATCCTAGGACCCCATCTGAATAAGTGGTCACAGCAGCTGGCCCGCCCACCCACTGGAAATGCAAGCCAAGCAGTAAGTGCTTCAGAGTCTAAGGAAGTTTGTCCTTATCCCAAGAAGGCCTGCTGCTGGGCTGGCCTCCCCAGGCCTCTTGGTTGGTGGGAGCCTGTCCTCAAGAAGGGTGGGGAAGGGGCGCGTGGAGAAGTGTGCTGGCAGAAACAAAATCCAGGCTGCGGAGCGAAGGCCTCACCGTTACCACTGCCATCATCACCACCTCGCATTCCACGAGGCCAACAGGCCCCGAGTTCCACCCCAGCCAGTGCCCCAACCATGCCTGTCACGCCTTGCCTTGTCACCCAGCACCCAGGAAAGCTGGGTCGCGTGGTCTGTTGTCATGCTCTGTAGAGTGGACCCGCTGTGGGGCCCAGGTGGCTGCCCCCATAGCTACAGACGCGGAGCCAATGCCCACGAGGAGCTCAGGAGAGAGCTCCCTTGTCCCAGACGATCTCCGATGCCCATCTTTGTAGCAAAGGCCCAAGAAGCCAGAGACTGAGCCACTGAGACATTCCTGAGTGCCCAGCTGCCTGGGACCCGTGGAGCCCTGAGGCTTCTCCCGTACTGCTGCCTTCCACGAGGAACTGAACCACCAGGGTCCTCGACAGCCATCTCTCTGGTCTGTTTCATTTTTACCGGATAAATTAGGTTCCCCAGGTTGGGCCTGAAGTTGAAGAACTCATTGCCATAGGAAGATAGATTTTGTGGTCACCAAGTAAAAATGTCAGAAAACCAGATCTTTCCAGGGTCAAATGTCTGAGTGTCTCTTCCATGTAAGAAGTTAAGCAGCAGAAAAATTACTTCATTGTACCATTCCTATTCCAGAATAATGGTAGGCCTCCTGGCCAGCAGTGGGTTCACTGTGGAGAGGCAGAAAGGAAGAAAGGAGAGCCCACAGAAGTGAGGCCAGGGCCCCGGCAGCACACAGGTGGTAAACCACATGGGCCAGAGAGTTGTGGGTTGGAGTTCCAGCTAATGCTGTGGCTGTGGCTACAGGATGTTCCTGCCCTCTCTGCACCTCAGCTTCCTAGTTTGGAGAACAACAGGGTATTATCTGGGTGTCATCTGCAGCAGGCAGAGAGCACCAAATTCAAGACTTTGGTCCAGAGGCATCTGAGGAGTAGCCTTGGAAGGCCCGGGAGCCAGCGCCTGCCTGAGTGAGATTCCATGGTGCCAGCAGAGGCATGGAGTGGGGGCGGGCAGGCACCACCTGGCCCTGCACCCTCTCCACGACTCTGGAAAGTGGGACTCAAGACCCCATGTTATAAACAACTGTATGATCCCACACGTCTGCACACTGTATGACCATATGAAGCCCCAAACACCACAAAGCTCTGCCAAGCGGAGGTGGACTTTGTACTGCCTCAGCCGGGCAAAGGTGCTCAGGACACTTTCCACCAGGTCAGGCAGCGGGTCCTGGGGTACACACTTGAAAAAGCCCATCAAGCTGTGTGCATCCGAACTGTTCTAAGGAGGCCACAGCCAGCCGAAAGAGAATGGACACACGACTCCTCAAGAAGATTTCCAGCCAGGCCACGGTCAACACCTAACTCGGCTCTGACCTGCCCCAGCAGACGTTCATTCAACCCACAGCAGCACAGGAAGCCTGGGTTTTGCATCTGACTCACTATCTGACAAGGCTGGTGGGTCATGACCCTTATCTGGAAACAAGGGTGGGATTGCCTGATTTACTTATGATGCACTCGATTTAATAAAACAACTAGTAGTTTATTTAATTTAAGCACTTGCTTTGAAAGAAGAAGAATGTGACTAATTTAAGCACCCCCCACCCTGCTCCTTTTTTTGATATTCAAATGTAGAGAAAACAGCTTCCACATCCCGGGGCAGGGAGGTAAGTTCAGATCAGGAACATGAAACTCCACCACAAAGCTCAAGGCTCTTGGGTGAAAACAAGACAGTCTCATAAACATTTTTTTTTTTTTTTTTTTTGGTGCCTACAATGCTTCAGGCCTGCGCCTGCCACTCAACACTGCTGTATCTGGGAAGCTCCTTCCGACACACCCCAAGTTCTAGGCAGAAAACCTGCACACCTCTGGGCCTGCCTCAGCAGGGGGCGCACTCTGTAAGCACCTGCTTCGAGAGCTACCCCAGGAGGCATGTCCGACTCAGCCTTCATTAAGCTATAAAACTCGCCAAGGGTTCAACTGAGAGCAGAGCTCCACCACATCAGCCCAGACGATACCAAGCACCAGAAGCACCGCGTCTCCCACTTCCCTCCTCAGTTCCGGTAGCAGCAGCAGCAATAACGAAGGACACTAATGCCAATAGTACTAATTCTGAGTGATAAAATGTGCCAAGCGGCCTGCTAAGAGTTTACGAACTAGCTTGTTTACAGGTAAAAACAACCCTATCTGCCCTGGTTTTACAGATAGGGACACCGAGGCACAGAATACCAAGTAAGCTGCCCTGGGATTCCTCAGAGAGCATGTGGCAGAACCAGACTCAGGTTCCTAACCACCAAGCTCGAGAGGGAGGACCCTAGCTGACTGCAGGCCCTGTCGAGGCTATCCCAACGTCCGGCGAGGCCTCAGCCCTCCCTCTGAAGCTACTGTCATGTGTCCAGGGAAAGCCACACACGGTCTCGCATCCTTGCTTTACCTTCCAGCTCTGCTCTGCCGTCCGTGCCAGGCCCTCACCTGTGCTGTCCTGCGGGGGCGCAGGGCTGTTCTTGGTACAGGTCCCACCCTCCCGGTTTCCCTGCAGCCTCTTCCCTACCTGCCCCAGGCCCAGGCCTTCCTCAGCCCCTGTGCTGCAGCTCCTCTGCCTGGGACGCCCATGCACCCCTGTCTGGAGAAGTCCTGACCCCTCACCACTCCAGCCTAGATGTCACCACTGCTGTTGAAGCCTCCCTCGGTGACCCACATGGGAAAGGTCACCCACTGCTGTTCCTCTGTTCCCCAAGTGTCCTGCACGTAGCCTTATTAGAGTACACACTGCAATTTCAGGTTTATGAACACCTGGAGAGGTGCCTTGAGGGAGGAGTTCTTTTCTCTTCTGCCCCACCAGTTTCTTGCACTCAGTAAGTATTTAGCAAATGTTTGTTAAACATATGGATAATTGAATTCATGAATAAATTGTTGATTGTTCTCCTGTTCCTGCCAAAGATGTGCTCTAGAATATGGAGGTAGGATGGCCAACATCAGACAGATCTGGACATGCAGCTTTGGGAGCATGGAAGTACAAGCATGTATCTCACAGATGGCAAAAAGATACACGCACGCCTGTAATCCCAGGCTCGGGAAGCTGAGGCAGGAGGATGGCAAGTTCGAGGCCAGCCTCAGCAACTTACTGGGGCCTAAGCAACTTAGTGAGACTCTGTCTCAAAATAAAATATAAAAAAGGGCTGGGGAGATGGCTCAGTGGGTTTAACCCCCAGCATCCCCCAAAATACCCTCTGATTCTTCCCTCCTTTACATAGTTAATATCTCTACACCTAGAGTCAGACCGCAAGTTTCTCTGAGGACTCATGTGACGTCACTCCATGCAGCAGCAGCGCCAGGTACAGGAAGGACAAGAGGGGTCTCAGCACCAGGCTGAGGCCGAGCCCACTTACCTCCCTCCTGGGAATTCATGATGTTCAGGGCAAACAGCATGGCGTTGGAGAACGTGGTCGCCTCTTCCTTACTTGCAAAGTTCAAGCCGTAGACCTGGCGGGCGTCGCGCCACTGGTGGAAGGTTGGCGTTGCCTGGTTGTACTTCAGCCCTTTCACGATGGAGTAGTTGATCACAACCTGGGGAGGAGGAGACGTGCTGTCAATGACACGCGGGTGACTGGAGGGAGCTGTAGGGTGCTAGGAGACCATGTCCCCAGACCCAGGCACAGGAGAGGAGCTGCGTGGAGGAGCGCGACAGCACACGTCAGGCCAGGTCTGTAGCACAGGGAGGGCTGAGCAGCTCTGTTCCAAGAAACACTTAAGCTGTGCTGCCAGCCCCAGAGGCAGGCCTGGGTCCTCAGGCCCTGCCCTTCACGGTGCCAAGCAAGGTGTGCACTGCACCTCTCTGGGGCTGTTTCTCCAGTTACAAAGCGGGGATGATGACCTTGGCTCTGCTGTCCCTGTGGGCTGGCCTGAGGATCACCCTGCACTGGGTATATTATCTATGCCTAATTTGTGTCTTCTAGACATGGAGTGCCTTACGGGCATTGTCTTCTATAATTCATATTTCTCCTTCCACAGCCCTCTGCCTACTGTCGGGTACTTAGAAAGCATTAATGAGTAATTAGTTTAAAGGAGAATTTTGAAATGTTTCAAAGATACACAGCATTGCTAATGAATTTATTATTATTATTTTCGGTACTGGGGTTGAACTCAGGGGCACTCAAACACTGAGCCACATCCCCAGCCCTATTTTGTAATTTTCATTTATAGACATAGTCTCCCTGAGTTGCTTAGCACCTTCCTTTTGCTGAGGCTGGCTTTGAACTTGCGATCCTCCTGCCTCAGCCTCCCAAGCCCCTGGGATTATAGGCGTGTGCCATGGCAACCAGCCTAGGTTTCTTATTAGTCAATCGACAAGCATCACTTGACTTCCAGGAGCAATGGCAGGGCCAGTAGGGAGAGACGCAAAGGAGACAGACAGAAGCCAGACCTGCGGGGCTAGTAGCAGGACTCAACGGTGAACTGCCTGGTCCCTGAGCTTCTGCTCCTTAGACATTTGGAAGAGAAGTATCTCAAGTACTTCAGGACTCTGTTTAGTAAGATGCACTCAGTAAGGCCATGGGGGGGGGGGTGGAAAGGCACTGCGGGCTGGAGCTGCCATCTGTCTCCTGACCCTGTAGCTCTGAGTCACGTGGCCTAACACCATGGAACTTGCATCTCAGCTACTCTCCCAATGCAGGAGGATCGCAAGTTCCAGGCCAGCCTGGGCAGCTCAGTGAGACCCATCCCAAAATAAAAAGGGCTAGGGATGTGGTTCTGTGGTACAGCACCCCTGGTTTGATCCCTAGTACCACACACACATGCACACACACACACACAATTACATATGTGAAGTCTTGCACAGGTGAGGGCACACAGTGGGCTGTTATAATCAAGGTCCCTATAAATTAAAAATGCAGGCAGAGTTTAGATGAGTCAGGACAGCCACCATCGGGCACCTGACAGCCGGGTTTTGCTTTAGGAGTGGTGTGAGATGCTTCTCGGATCTGGTGAGGCTTTGAGCTCCAGGTCCTGTGACTGAGGTTGACAACTGCTCTCTGCACCGAGCTCCCGCAGAATGATGAGCTCAGGAAGAGGTCTGAGGGGCCAAAAGGACATAGCTAAGGAGCCTTGGGCACCATGAGAACCCTGGCATGTCGCTCTCCTTACTGCTCCCACCACTGCACTGCTGGGAAGGGGGACGTTGAGGACGGCCAGCACAGGCAACGTCTGGATCGGTGCTCCTCTGTCTTGGCCAGGTGGGAGGTGGGCTTGGTCTTTCTGAGCAAGCAGTGGGCGGGTGGGAGAGCACATACACTAAGCCAGCCCAGGAATGCAGTTGTCACACTCGTTACATACTGACGACAGATGTTTCCAGCCATGTCTGTGCCGGGCTCCTGCCTGGCTCTCTAGTGGTGCTCTTTGCACCAGGAGTACAGATTCACGTGTCTACACAGCTGAGCCAACAGGATGGAGCCGGGTGACAGTGCAGTTCTGGTCAGCAGGAGGCCCCCTGCAGTACATGCATCAAAGAACTGCAAAGTGAAGGTAGCTGCGAGAGCTCTTAAGGTCAGGGACACCTTGACGGAGCAGTGACCAGGGTGTCGGTGGGAGAGTTGGCTCCCCGAGTCTGGGTTGAACTCCATGCTCAGCTTTCTGTTTTTATATCTCTTCAGTGGACATTAGCAAAGGGAGCTGGCCACAGGAATAGGAAGAATGTTGAGCGATAACAAAGGAAGTCTAAAGAAGAGTCTCCCAGGCACTGTGATGGCTGCCTCCAGCTAGTGGAGGGGAGGCTGTGGGAAGTGAGGCTTAGCCTCCTAGGGTGTGACTTCTCTGGCTGGCTACCTTCTTAGTGAGGAGAACCGGGAGGAGGTTGGTGCCCCCCAAGAATACAGAGAAATCACTGAAAGGAGTTTACTAGGATTATGAATTCAATCCTTTCTTCTTGTCCCTGGGAGGTTGAGGCTGGGCAGAATGAGTGACTGTGCCTGGTTGTAGGTAAGCGATCGGGAGGACTGGACTGGAAGGTGGGCCTGCAGCCTGGGACAGGGAGCGGCCTCCAGCACCAGTAGGATGGATTGACACTTCTTCCAATAATCCCCTCTGGTCTTACCCTGACCTCGGGAGATTTGCAGGCTGGATCTGGCTGCAGGACGTTCAGGGGACTAGATTGGGAGGGGCCGTGGTGCCTTCCTCGGGGACACATCCCTGCTCTGTAGTTCTCAGGGTCCTGGGTGACTTATGCTGGCCTCTGACCCCATGCTCTCGGGGCAGCCACTGTTGTTGGATCTATACATGGAGACTATAGGCTCCCTACCAGTGCTTCCAGCTGCCATCTACCCACATCCCAAATCCTCAAGTGCTTTGGAGTCAGTTAATGTACTGGGGACGAGGAAAGCAAAGGGTTTTCAAAGGGCTTGGGTTAAGATCCTGGTTTTACTGCTTTTCAGTTCGGTAACTCTGGACACGGTGTGTCAGTCTCCTCATGTATCAATGAAGTGCTCTCATAAACAACGCTCCCTGGGTACCCTCGAGAACATGCATTTCTACAGTTAGGGTTAGGGGACATTCCTAGGAGCCGAACCACCAGAAGGGAATGGCCATTTTAAAACTTATTTTGACTGTTTGAAAATACAATTCTAAACACCTCTAAAGAAGGAAAGTCCAATGCAGTGTGTTTTGGATACACATGTCGGTGACACATACCCATGTCACTTGACCGTCTGTAAGGAGGAAAGGTCCTGTGTGTCCAAGGGCCAGACAGACCTGACTGCTGGCTCCTCCATCCCAGTGCCCGCCTGGTGCTTCCACTGCTCTGCTGACTCTGCTTGGAATGTCGTGGGACCTTGCTGGACACTGCACTGGGGCAGGTCCACGTTTGGTTATTGCAGTTTCATTGAATGTCCCTCTCCAGACACTGCCCTGCAGAGATAACCACATTTCTGACTTCTGTCACCTTCAGTAACTTCTGCCTGTTCTTGAACTTCATAGAAATGGATTTGTATGGTGCATAGTCTTTTGTTTTTGACTTCTTTCACTCCACACAATGTCTGAGGTCCATCCATGTTATCACCTGTATCACATTTAATTTTTTTTTTTTTTTAGTACCAAGGACTGAACACAGGGATGGAACCACTGAGCTTTGTCCCCAGAGTTTTTATTTTATTCTGATACTAGATCTTGCTAAGTTTCTGAGGCTGACCTTGAACTTGCGACCTCTTGCCTCAGCCTCCTGTGGCATTTAATTCTTTTTGATTACTACATACATTCCATTTTGAACCACAAATAACTTCTCCGTTTTCCTGTAGGTGGGCTCTTGGATAGTTTCCAGCTCTTAATGTCATGAAGAAGACTGCTATGAATATTTCCAACCTGTCTTGTGGAGGACACAGGCACTCATTTCTCTTGCGTTTGTACCAGGGGGAGGGGTGATATGGCAGGTGTGTATTTACTTAATTTAAGTAGGTTCAATCAAATAATTTTCAAAGCAGCTGCTCCCCTCCCAGCAGCTCTGCAGGCCAGGTGCTCGGCCTCTGGCACTGCCTGTCTCCTCGGTCCTAGCTTCTTGGTGTGTGTGGTGCTGTCACTACAGTTTCCTCCCTCTGTCCCTTTGCTGGGATGGAACTCAGGGCCTCGAACATGCTGGGCGCCCCCTCTACCGCTGAGCGATGCTCCCTCAGGAGTTTCCACCTGGATGCCCCTGCTGAGCGGTCAGAGGCGACCTTCACACTCACCTGCATTTCTTCTGTCCTACTGCTCTCAAGAAATCCTCCTTCAGTTTTTTTTTTTTTTTGCTCAATTTTGAAAGAAATATCTGTCTCTCACTAATTCACAGGAGTTACATGTCCTCTCTGTCTCATTTAAACATACACATTGCAAGTGTCTTCTCCCCGCCTGTCGTTTACCTCTGAGTATAGCTTTTTTAAATGAAGAGAGTGTCTCAATTTTAATGAAGTCCAACAACAATTTTTCTTCTACAGTCAATGTTTCTGGTGTCATATTCGAGAAGTTTGCCTTCTGCAACGTCATGCAGTTTCCCTGCATTTTGTTCTAAAATGCAAATCTTTAGTGCAAATCTGTCATTCATGCAAATCGAAAATGCAAATCTTTACTGATTGACTTGTCACCCTTTTGTGATGAGGTCTCGCCATGTTGCCAGGCTAGTCTCCTACTCCTGGGCTCTGGCGGCTCCCGCCTTGCCCTGAGTGACCGGGACCGCAGAGTCAGCCTGTGCCAGCTTGCTGTTAATCCTTTTTAATTGGAGAATTGTGTTCACGGGCCAGCACTCGGTCTGTTTTGGTCAATGTTTTGTGTGCAGTTGAGAAGACCGTATATTGTCAAGCTGTTGGCTGTAGTTTCTACGAATAAAAATTAGGTCAAGTTTTCTATGCTTTTGCTAATTTCTACTGCCCACTACTGTACAGCTCACTACTTGGAGGTATGATTAGATTCTTTCCATATGTTCCTGAATTGGTCTATTTCTCGGAACCTGTAGATCAGCCCATTCTTGTTTTCTATATTTTGAATATATCGTACCAGATGCATAGAAATTTTGAGTTGCTCTAACTCTTCTTTCAATAGATCCTTTTATGATGAAAAAGGTCAGTCTTTCTCTTTAGTAATTCCTGTTGGCTTGGGGTCTATTTTATGCTAGGTTAATCAACTTTTACACCAGCTTATTTTGGTTAAATGTTTATAAAGTTTATTTTTTCTACTCTTTTACCTTTCCTCCTCTAGTCAGCTTTATTTTAAAATTCATTTTCTAAGACTTGGCAGGACTTATCTGGATGGGGCTGGGGGTTTGGCTCAGTGCTAGCGAGCTCAAGGCCCTGGGTTCAACCTGCAAAATAAAAAAAAAAAAAAAAAAAGACTCATCTGGATCCTTGTTGAAGATCAGCTTCTTTTAGAATGTTGCACTTCCTGAATAGGAGCTCATAATCAGAGTGCTTGCTTGGGTTTTATTTTGGGGGTGTGTAGGAGTAAGGGGGACTGCCTCTCCTAGTCTTTTCAAGGAAGCCCTGCAACTCTAAATACTGTCTAATACGTTTCTGAAACCTCTGAGTAAAACTAGTCAAGAGTTCTTTACAAAACAAGCTGTTAGTGGAGAACCATCTTCTTGACCCTATATATTAACTTGCATTCTATCCATGGATAGAATGTTCTTCTCAGAATCTTACTGTAAGGCAGCTGGCCTCAGGGGCTGGCAGTGCAATACTTCACATCTCCCAACAGTGTGTTTGTGTATTAGTCTGTTTTTCATTACTACAGTGAAATGCCTGAGGGAGTCTAACTTTATAAAGAAAAGAGGTTTATTCATATCATAGTCTTGGAGGCTCACAGGGCCATATCTGGTGACAGCCTTCTTGCCAGCAAAGTCCCACGATGGTGTAGGGCATCCCATGGCAAGAGACAGGGAGCCTTTGAGTGTGCCCCTTCCTGTCCCATTCAATTCAGTCATGGGGACTTGCCCTGATGACCTTATCCAATCCTAGTCACCTTGCCAAGGCCCATCTCTAAACACCACTGTTGGATTAATTAATATCCCCTTCCTAAGGATGAGAATTAAATTCCAACCTGTGAACCCCTGGGGGACACCCAAACCTACGAACCATGCAGCTCATAAGCAGGCTCTTCCTCTGAGTCCGACCCTGTCTGTGAGAGTGTCCATGCTGGCTCTGGCTCTGGGCAGGAATGAAGGGCGAGATCCCCTCCACGCGCTCCCTCGAGGTGTGGGGAAGGCGCACAGCCTCCTCGTCAGGCCTCTCCAGTGGAGGCGCTGCTGCTCCTTGGTTGCTGCACACTTCACCCAGCTTCCAGACCTGCCACAGGCAGATGCCCTTCCTTGGGGCCTAAAGTCGGTGGCACTCGGGTCGCCCCAACATTCAGGGTGGGTCTGGGCAGCTCTGAGTAGAGCAGGCCTGTGCCTCTCTGGCCCCCGCCTCAACCAGGCCACTCTGACTTCCTCGGCACTGCCCTGTGACTCAGCCGAGGACTCAGGACATGTTTGTGGCCCCACTCAGTGCTGACTAACGGCCCTAGGTTCCCACTCTCCTGTGAGGAGGCAGAGAGGCGCAGAGGATCCCAGGACAAGTGCATTGGGATTCAGGGAGCCCAGCTCTCCAGGCTGGTCCCTTCCCAGCACACCATGCTGTCTTCACAGTGTGCCTGGGAGCACACCCTAGAGTTCAGGAGCTGTGCCGGGTAATGGACCTTACGTCAATGGGCCTCTCAGCCTCCATTACCTCCTTACGTACTGGGCCTCTCAGCCAGGTGATTCTACCTCATGGTCCAGCTCCCATGCGGTGACGTGGAAATCTGTGCCATGTTATGTTGTCACCATGATCGGGGCCAAGAGTGCTATACACCCTGTAACCTGTGACACAGTGTCTTTATAAGGCAGATCCAGAACCAGTGAGTAGGAAGAACAAGGAAGCAGCTTCTAGAGTGTTTCTGGGAAAACCTTCATGCCATAAAGGTTCACAACAAAGGAGAGGGCTGCCCGGACCACCTCAAGTCGGACCTCGAGGTGGGGATGCCCCTTGTAGCCACACACAGAAACCCAACAGGGCTGTTTTGTCATGGAGACCCATTCAACAGGCAGCACACTAAAAGCAGAACCAAAAAGTTCCTGTTCTCTTTCCTAACTGCTAACGCTGTGCTTCTTTGGGCCACAGTTGGCAGCCCTTTGCTCCACTGGCCAGAGCTTGCCCTGCAGAGGCTGCCCGAGTCCCTGCTTTAGCGGAGTTTCTCATGGCTGCTGAAAGCCCGCATCTGTGAGCTCCCAACTTACAGCTGGGGACGCGCAGTCGGCCTCCGAGGAGACAGGAGAGAGGGCAGGGCACACGTCAAGTCACGTGGGTAAGCCAACAGCCCACATCTGCAGGTCTCGACTTTAGTCTGCATCGTGTCACACAGGGCATGGGACACGGGAATCACCTTGCATTCACACAGTATTTACCAGGCGCACTCACAAAAGACTCATCTGATTGGCCCATGACGTACCATCAGGGAGAAATAGTCCCATTCTCCACGCATCTCGATACTCTTTCCAAAGTAAGGTGCAAGGACTGCTAAACCAACAATTGGAACAGCTGCCTTCCATATGTTTATGAAGCCCAGGGTAACCGCGCTCTGTCACATCTACTATTCTATTCTAATCATACAATGACACGGTGAAGAAGGCAGGGTGAAATCACTATCTGCTCATGAAAGTCAGGGGAGTCTGCCTAAGGCCTCATTGGCTGGAGTGCAAGGCTGCAGAGGCAGAATGTGAACCCAGAGCCTCTGGTTCCAAATATTGACCTGTTGCTTTCTGGTCTCTTCCCCGGGAGTGAGGAGTTGGTGCTCAGGCTGGGGCCACTCACCTGCTGGTCCTGTAGCTTGACTCCGACGACCCTGAAGCTGTTGCTGGCAGTGTTGTGGTAGATGTTGATGCGGCTGAATCCCTGCTGGCCAGGCTTGATGGGCACCCACTTCTTACTGGTGTCGTCGTAGACCATCACGGAGGCCCGGGCTTGGCAGATGCTCTGTTCACTGCAGAACAAGAAAGACCCGACGCGTCAGCCTCAGCTCTAGTGGATGGGGGCTGGCTCTGCCTTTTTCTGGAACTGAGGCTACTTGCCATAGGCCTTCTAACTGCCAAACTGTAGCTGTGTGTGGGAGGGCTGCCCTGGAGGTGATAAGTCCCATTCTTTAAAGGCCACGTGGAGTGAATAGCAGGTTCTGAGCCCAAACTACGAATAGGTGGGAAAAGATGCCCAGCTTTGCTTTCAGGGAAAAGGCACTGGAACCTCTTGAGAGGAATTACTGTTACAACTTGCCAGCCACCCACAGTATTCTAGGTACTGCACTAAACAAGGCAACGCACTGAAGCACCTACACCTGACAACTTCAACAGTAGCTACCTATTACCCCTGTTTTTCAAAGAAAAGAGTGGCTCAGAGGCCGAGGGAGATGTATACAAGTCCACAAAGGTGTTCAGTGATGAATTTGGGATTTCCAACCAGTTCTGTCTGACCCTAGAGCACAGAACACGGAGAATTCTTTGCAACATCCAATGTGATGGGATAGCATTAGAGAAACCCGAAGACAATGAAGGGGTTGGGTAATCTAAAGAGTGAGTGACAAATCAAAATAGGCAGGTGGCTGCGCTTCCCTTTGCTGAAGGCATTATCTACAAGGCCACCTCTTCTGTCCAGAGTGATCTGTAAATCCAGGGAAGAAGCAGAAGCAGCCCCTGCAGGGTACATGCTAACACTAAAATCAGGACACAAAAATGCTCTTCCCTTCAGAACCCACCCCCCCGCCGCAACCCCGCTCCTCACTACCAACAGCCCAAGATCTTGAATGCAGTTCCAGCCTTGCGCACAGCAGGATCCCCAAATTCAAGATGTGTGAAAGGTAGGCTGAGGACAGCAGGAAGTGGCAATTATCAGAAATGCCACATAAAGACAACGAGGCCTGTAAGGAAACCTGGAGCCCAAGGACTTGGGAGCAGTAACGGGAGGAAAGCAGGACAATGATAATGGCGGTGAGACGGTGGTCAAGAAATAAGCCACATCCCGTCCCCTTCCTAATCATATTTAAGAAGGCAGGAAACCAAAACATTTGGGAAAGATCTCTCCCCCTAACCCTGTAGTTACTGGGTAACAAAAGTAAAGTTTTAAAAAATAGATTGGTCTTCAGCGACTTGGAACCTGTTGTGTCCAAGTGGACACTTGGATCCTAAGTGTCCCAGAGGACTGGGTTTCCTGGGACCTGCTCTGTTGTGCTCAGATTGCGGATGATGGGAGTATGGATTTTTATGATCTTAACACCACCTCTGGGCATCCAACTGAACTCTGTGTGCGCTTGGGGCTCTACCCTGCTGGCTCCTCACTGTGGTCTGGGGCGGCTGTCCATCCCCTGGGCAGGCCTGTGCTGGGACTTGGTGTGGCTGGCACCTATGCTGGGACAGAGCAGCCAGGGTTTTGGTCTGTGGTTAGCCACATCCTTTTCCATGACTCATCCTTCATCCCGCCAACACTAAAGGGACAGCACCTACGTTTCTGTGCCTCGAGCTTGGAACACTGTACCCTCTGAGAGAGCTTGGTTAGGAGGAGCTGCCACCTGGTAGTTAAGTCTCTGGGCATGAGGTCTAGTAGAAATCAGAGCAAACCATCATGCACGCTGTCACTCAGACCTGGATGAGTCTCTCAACACAAACTACCTGTGAGCCGAGTTATGGGATCAGCTCTGTCACTTACAGCCATTGATATACCCTGGTGCTCACGGGGATTGGGGGAAGAGGGAATATTTTCCAGATACTTCTCAGGGACTGGAGCCACCCTTAGACGCAGCAAGGTATCAGCCAACAAAACATGCCTGCATCGTCATGGTGATCTGAGCTGGATCCCAGCTGCACTGCTTCTGATGTGAACCAAAGCCCGGTGATGACTGGGGACGGGGGAACCGTGTGATAGGGCGATGCCTCTGAGGGTCCCTGTGGGCTGCTGTGGAAGTGGCTTTGACCTCCTTCAGGAGAACCTGTCATGGGAGCAGAGCCGACCTATGGTCCCTGTTGTGTACATCAAGGCCGTGTGTTCCCCAGGCCCCTCCAGCTACTGACCAACATGGCAGGGGAACCATGTTGGCCCATGCTTGCCCAACATGGTGTGGGGACGGCCCATGAGCCTGGATTTTCTCAGGGCTGTGCTGTGGTCTGAGAGGGCTCTGCTCTCCCTCCTGCCCTCTTCCTTCACAGACCTCACCCCGGATCCCCCTTGATGCTCTGCTGCCTACTCCTGCTCCCTCCACCCTCCACCAGGCTTTCCCAGAAAATCCTCTACACGCCAACTATCTGCACAGCCTTGGCACTGCTTCTTGCATACACTGTGACGGTGCGGGCCCCGTGAGGCCAGGCGCATGTCTGCCTCGTTCTCTGTTGTGCACAGCCGGTGCTTAATAAATGCTCACTGGAGACTCAGTGCTGAGAAGGACCCTAGATGATCTAAGCCTGTTGATGACCAGTGACACCAAGCCTGTGAGCAATGGGGACAGACTGCTCTCCCCAGCAGCCTCTGCTGTCACATGGCCTTGGTTCAGAGCATCTTCCTGGCCTGGGTGACACTCTGCTCACTGCTCTGCAGAGTTGCAGAGGGTGTTCTGCTGCACAACTGAAGGAATGCCTTGGCTCCTCCGTGACCATCCCCACGACGCTGCCGGTCCCTTCGCCATCCCTGTGACTCTTCTCTGTCAAGTGCCTCACGTGGCATGTTCTCCTCTAGGGTCTGGGTCCTAAAGCTGGTGTGGCATTTGGGCCTTGGTCTGACAAGCACAGAGGCTGGTGAGTGAAGAACGAGGGGGGAAGGCCAGCCCTGCCCCCGGGAGCTCCCAGCCGGCAGGGCAGGGAGCCAGGGCATCTTCCTGCAGAAAGCGCTGTGTGGGCTTCACGAGGGAGACAATCCAGGAAGCAGATGTGGGACTCTAGGCGGAGGAGACAGGCAGCCTGGGCAGGGTACACGTGGCATGCAGAGCCGCAGGCCCCTGTGGGGGCGAAGCATACCCGGGGTCCCCCTATACCTTTCAGGGTGTTAGGAGCACAGACGATGGAAATGGAGTGTTGTACTGGGCTGCCACCTACTAGGTGCTCAAATAGCAGTGACTGTTTTAGTTATTGCAATTATAGCCACAGGTTCCTTTTTTTTTCCTGTTGTTTTTAACGCTTTAGGTTCAAATTAAACTTGTGGTTAACCAAAACCCCCGGGTGCCCCCATCTGATGAGTGTTGTCTGTTTCTGCTTATTTCATGGCCACTAACAGATCTGAACACAAGGGAAGGCACATTTATTCCACTCGCGTCTGTCTTGCTAGCTTGGGCTTATTACCCCTCCAGTTTTGGTTTTGGTTTGGCGACTCGTGGTGGCTATCCAGCCCGTGGCTGCCTGGGCTCTGTGGCTCCAAGTACCTCCCCTGATGAAACCCAAACTGCAGTGCACGTGTTCTGCAGCATCGTGGTACCTGCGAAAAGAGTGAGCTGCTTTTTGAAAGCACATATGTACAAAGTCCTCTTTACTAAATAAAAGGCTATTTCCTTGTCCTTCCTAATGGGACCATGTCCCTAGGACTTTGTGGACCTGGCCACGGTGCCCGCCTTCCTCGACTCTGCAAAGGAGAGCAAGGCTGCTGCTCCCAGGCCTAGATCTCCCACAGGACGCTCCTACGTAAGCAAACAACAAGTGGTCAGGTGCTGGGACCTCTCCAGCACCTCTCCAGGGTGTTGTCAGTGAGGCGGAAGGTGGATGGACTCCCTCAGGAGCTCATGGGCTGCTCAGAGTGGCTGGCCTAACTGATTCTCCTCTCAGGAGAAGACTCTAGAACAGCAGCTCGACTCCCTCCCCCAACGGGCTTTGGCACAGGTGTCTGTGGGCCTGCCACTTCCCTGCAGCAGCGGGAGACAGATCCAGCAGTCAGCTGCACTCTGTCCACTCGGAGGAGAAATGCTGTGTGACTGTGGGCCTGGTTTCCTCATCTGTACTGAGGACCTTGCTGACCTTGGAGGTCCCCAGACAAGTGAGCATGCCCTGAGCTCTGCCAAGGAGCCCACACTGGGCCACAGGGGAGTAGGCTTGGTCTCTGTCCTAGAGTTGGGCTAGCTTTCTTTTTTAGGCCACAGAACGCTTTGGAATAAGTTGAAATATTCCACTTACAAGGAACAAAGGCGATACATCCTGTGTGTTCTGCACACAACTCTGGAGCCTAACTGTGGATCAACAGGAGATTTCCTATCTCAACATAAGAAATCACTGAAGCAGTTGGAGGTAAGACTAACGGACAGAAAAGCTCACGGCACACACCCGGGTGACAGCCACCTGCAGTTGGCCTGTCTCTTGCTCTGTCAGAGCCTAGAAAAGTTCAGGTTCCATGCCCTGCCACCTATGGGATGCTGGCCCTACCACTCTGGTGGCCAGGAACAAGGTTTCTGAAGTCCTCGAGGCTCGCCTAGGCACTCCATCTTAGCCCGCTCTATCCGAGCACAGCTGACCTGGGGCCCTCTGCTCTGTGAACCTCTTCAGGCCTTTCAGAGCACCTGCTGCAAGAGCAAGGGCAACAGACACTCCAGAGTGGAGATACTTGCTGGAAAACACGAGGCCAGGGCTGAGCCTGAGAGGCCACGGGACTTGCCCACTGGAGAGAGCTGGCTTTTGCCTGAGCCACACACTTCTCAGTTTGTTCTGTTTCTTGGTGTCTGTCCCACTGGACTGAGAGCTCTTCGAAGGTGGAGGCTCTGCCATATTCCCTTGGTAAACTCAGTCCTTACGGGGTGCAGACACGAGTAGCTGTTGGACAAGTTGACTCCAGGAGTGGAAAAAGCAGTGCATCTGCGATCATGTGCCCAGGAGACGTCCCTCTTGCAACGCTACACAGTCCATTCTCACAGTGAGCAGCTGCCAGCTACCAGTAGGTGTCACAGATACCATCAGCACTTGGTTTCACCACCGCCTGGGACGGAAGTCAGAACCACAACACCGACGGTGGCCCACTGTGCAAAGCAGGGCTGCTGGGGCTGCGGCTCCAGGTGCCTCTCAGATCGGCCAGGCCAGGCCCAGGGACAGAGAGCTATGGGGAGGCTGGCCACAGTGTAACCTCTCTCTGAGGCCTCGGGGAGTGCAGGCTGCCCTCCTCTGCTCCCCGGGAGGGTCCCTTAGGGCCACACTCTTAGGTGCTCTTATGGTCCTGTCAGCCGATGCCCCGACTTGGCTGCTCCTTCACACAGCTCACCCCCTGTGCTGGGGACTCAACTTGCCTCCCCACCAGCACTAGCATCTGCCCATGACCGAGGGGCATTCTGGAGGAAGGGCATTCAGCGCCAAAGACAGTCCCAGCCAGTGCCTCGGGGGTGCATCTGCCCAGCCCTGCGAGCTGACATGAGCTGGTGCCCACCGAGCTCCCAGCAGCCCCTCGGCCCCTTGCTTTGCCCCAAGCTCCTGCTCTACATCCTCCTTCACTCCCAAGCCCCCATTGGACCTGGCTTCTGTCCTGAGGTCGCACTGAAACAGCTCCAAAGGTTTCCCCGACCCTGCTCTGGAATCGATCACCACTGGTGACACCTCATCCTCATTTTGGAAAACCTCTCCTGACCAACTCAGTCGTCCACTCCCTGGCACCTCCATTGACCTCTCAGAGTCCTCCCAGCCTGCTCAGAGCCTTCTCCCCACTCACCTTGACATCGAGGGTCCTGAAGCTGGGCCCAGGAAAGGCCTCGCTAGACTAAGAGTCCTGCGGAGTGGCTCAAGAACGTGGCTGTGCACGCGCTGGCACCAGCCACAGCAGCCCGCTCCAAGGGGCTGCTCCAGAGTCACTCTCAAGGCTTGGCTTTCCCACACGCGCCCTGCTTAACTCCTTCCTCTTCCCGTGGTTCTCAGAACCGCGTGCTGCAAGGCTCAGAGAGCCGCTCCTGGGGCGCTCTCACTCCACTGCAGCAGAGCCTGACACCAGGGCCCGGGTCTCCCTGTTAACACATGCTCTGGCTGATTCCGCAGCAAGCAGTCCAGGGTGAGAACCTCGCCTTCAGACCGTGCTCTTTCACCCCCGGCAGAGTTTACCTGATCGCCAGTGTGTTGGAGTCCCTCTGCTGACCCATCTGATCCCAGCCCTCTTTCTAAACTAGGAACCACATCTCCATCTTCTAGACCTGCCTCGGAGAACTCCAAACCCAACTTATGCAAGCAAGAAGCATTCTTCCTACCATTCCCTGGTTCAGAAAATGGACCCCCCACCCCCGCCCCAAGGTCACATCTGAAACCTGAAAGTCACTCAATCACTGTCTTGTGCCTCGCCCTCTGTGACAAACAGGCCACCCACTGGACTCTTTCTTTCCTACAGTGCTGGGGATGCAACCTGGGCCACCTGTACCCTAGGCAAATACTCCACCATGGAGCCGTGCCCAGCCCCAAAGGACTTCTTAATCTCTCTCCTCTCTGCCCATCTGTGGTCACTGCCTGAGTCCTGGCTGTCTCTCATTGGATGTCACGATGGGTTCCTGCTGACCCTCCTGCCTCCAATTCCAAGTCTCCTGACCTCCTTTTGCAGTGTCACCAGAGGTGCTCATCAAAGGCACACCAGATGGGTCTCTGCCCTCACTGGGAGCTCTGCCCCTCCCAGGCTTTGACTCATATAAGCTGCTCAATGCCTCTGCTGTCTCCCTGTCTGCATCTCACCTTAGCTACCCCATCTCTCCTTCCTCTTTCCTCATCTTCCTGGGAGGTGTGTGGAGGACTCAAAGGCTTGCCAGGTGGAGCTCAGCACGGGCGTGTGGTCAGCTCCCTGCTCCTGCAGCCCTCAGGCTCCTCACCTTCCCCGCAGAGCCTAGTCTTGTGGAAATACTCAGGGCCTTAACAGACACGGTCCCTCATGGCCTCTCTGCCCCAGATCACGCTGTTCCTTCTGCCCAGACACTTCCTCCAGCCTCGCTATGGGTAGCTCTAAACCCCAGAGCCGCAGATATGCTACCTCTTTTAGAAAGCCTTCCTTGAGGCCCCAGGCCGAGTTAGACAGCCTTCCACGAGCCCTCATCTCACATCCCTTGCCGATCACCCCAGCAGCCCTTCCTAATGTGTACTGCAAGAAGGGTCCACTTTGGGGCCACTCTGGGCCACTCTGAGGACGACGCCTGCCTCCAGGCCAGGCTCTTCCCTCAAGACAGGCTCCTGGCTGCTGGACAAAGGGCTTAGGCCACGGCTCCCTTCCACCTGGGCGCCTTCCTGCCTGTTGTCTTGGACCTCCGAAGGTCCTCAGATTTGGCTCCAGAGTTATATGTGGAAAAAGTGGGATGTTTTGCTTTTGTTTTTCTTACGTGAAAGATTTCAACACATGTTCTAAAGTGGTCTATGGAATATGGTCTATTGAAAGCCGCCAGAGTCAAAGGTCCAAGACAACAGGGCTGACTCTTGGTCTAGTCCCCACAAGCTTCCCTCCTTGCTCTCCTGGACCTGCTGCCCGAGTCCTGCCTGGGATGTCTCAGACAGGAAAGTGGACGTGTGCACAGTCACTGTGGTAGACCTGGGTCCAGCAGCCAAAGCATGTCCCTGACATTTGGTCTGATTACAATGACTTTGCTGTCATCACTCAAGTAATTAGAAGGAAGAGATTTCCTAAGACGCGCTCTCCTCCCAATCCCCAGTTTGACCCTGAACTTTGCTCATGGCTCAGGTCAAGCACCACTACCTTTAGTGACAGGTCTGTTCACTGCCATTCACTTAACAGCTACCTCTAGGAGAGGCCATGCTGCTTTGGACCTAGACATGCCTGCCCTGGGGACTGCAACCTTACAGGGAAAAGACAATCGCAAAATGGGAACCGAGTGCTAGAGGAGGGAGCGTGCTGGGCCTAGGGGAGGAGTACCCATCTTTAGGGCTAATGCAACATCAGCGATTCACACACCAGGCAGTGCTCGGAGCAGTCCGTGTGCTCAGGAGTTCTCTGCTCCTGGCCTGCTCCAAGGTCCCGTGCGCTTCTCACCAGTTTCAAGATTTCAGGAAAGCTCTTTAGAGCCCATCTGCCTCCAGAGACCATAAGCTCCTGGCTGCATCTGAGCCATCAGAGCCACCAGAGCCCATGTCCTCCTGAGTGTGGGCTGCTGCCTGACTTGATAGGCCAGGGCCTGGTAGGTGGCAGAGGAACTCGGAAGTGGTGAATGGGGGCCCTGGAGACAAGTGCACCAGAGCAGGCTGTGGGCCCCCGGTGGAGCCCGGATTTGTTCACTGCCTACTCAGGAGAGAGGAGGGAGGGAGCTCTGGGCTGGAGCAAGGCGGGGTTGGCAGCTGGCTGCGGTTGAGCCAGGACAAGGACCTGGATCAGGAGGCAGGAGCCTCTCCTTTGCGAATGCCAGCCTCCCTCTCCAAAGCACCTCTTGTGATAGTTTGGTAGCCCTCTCCTGGGACAGCCTGTGTGATTTCGTGAGAGCTCAAGACAGCCACCCCGAGGCCCCTGCTCCACTTAGCCCACTTCATACTAGGGGACTTGTCTGAAGTCACACTCCTCCACTGTCTTGGACTTGCCCTTTCTCAAACTCTTCCCTGGTCTCTTGTGACACAGTGCCAGCTTGGCTCCTCTCTAGAATGCTCCTTTTCTGACCACTGTCTTTCCCAAGGAGAGCAGCAGAGAGACAGCACTGGAGGAAGTCTGCTCGGCTGGTGGGGCACAGGGAGGCCTGGCATAGCCTACAGAGGCCATCGAGCAGAGAGTGATGGCTGTGCCCGCAGGGGAGGAAGGTGAGGCTCTGCAGGAGGAAGGTGCTGAGCCTCTGGACTAGCTCCTGAATCTGCTGGAGATCCAATAAGACTGAGGAAGTAAGTGGGAGAGCAGTGGACCTGACATGATTGGTGCCCGGCTGACACCATGTTGAACAAGGAAAACGAAACGCTAAAGCTGCACGCGGTGAGCCCTTGGTGGAGTTTGCCTGGAGCCACCCTGTGAGAGCCATGCAGCCATGGCTACCACAGATTCTTTTAGCCCCTCAGGAGAAAAACAAGGTGGTAGGTCCCTCCTGGGCCCGGAGAAGCACTCTCCCTCTGGGGGCCCGTCTTTGGGGAGCGTCCCAGGACCACTAGGAGTATTGCCAAGATCCAAAGGAGGGACAGTGGACCACCCCTAGGGTGGGCAGTCTCCACACCCTTGCACCTGTACCCTCCTGCAGCTCTCCTCACCTGTCACCTCCAGGGAGAGCAGGCCGATGCTCCCTGCTGGCCCCTCCCCTTCACTCTTCCCTCCCCCTCGGACTCAGCAGGAGAGCCCAGAAAGGCTGACTTCTGTTTGCTTTTTGAAGTACTGTTTATCACTGGGGCTCCAGTTACTGGGACCCCAGGATGGCTCAGTAAAAATCTGAATAACACTGGCTTGTACACTTGCTGAACTCTGCTGAGTGCTATTTGTTGGCAATCAAGGATTTCTGGAGTGGGACAGGGGACCATGACTCACTTGGGCTCCGGCCACCTCTGCTTTCTCTTGGTCTGTTTCTACATTCATTGAAAAGCAAACCAAGCAAACACGCACTTACTGAGCATCTACTGTATACCGAATGCATTCCCAGGCTCAGGGCTTAAAAGAAACCCAACTATCTGTTGAATACAAGATGTGGTCTGTCCCCAGGTGGAGGGCACACATGAGTGCACATTCAGAGTCACTCTGCTACGAGTCCTCTGAGGTGCTTGCAAGGCAAGGAGAACCACCAGGGCAAGAAAGGCACATTCATTCCACCCGGGGCTCCAGGGAGGCTGCCAGGAGGACAGAGACTTTTCAAGGAGGGAGTGACCCTTCGAGGAAAAGGGAGGTGTCAGCAAAGGCACAAGGCTGGGGGTGGGTGAGTGCCGCCTCCCAGGTCACCATTGGTGGCAATGTTCTTTCCCACACCTACTCCAGGGGAAGGAGGAAACCCGCTCCATGCCAGGATGTCCCAGTGCAGCAATTGAGAGACAGACACCTGGAGTCCCAGCAGTGCCCAGCTGACAAGCAGCCCGTGGGGATTGTTTCAGATGGTGGAGATAGGCTGGGAGGGCGTCAGCCGCTGAGAGGCCGACACGCAGATACGCCTGTGCTCGGCCACACACCCTCCTGCACAGGGGCTTTCTCACTCCACCAGGCAAAGCAGAAAACCAACTCCCACTTTTCAAAAAATTATTTTGAAGCAGTTTTCCCTTCAGCTTTCTAGTTGAAGAATTTCAAACGTACAGAAATGTACACTCTTGTCCCAACATTTTGCCATATGTGACTTAGATATTTCCTTCCCCCCCCCCCCCCCGGATTATCTGAAAGTAAGCTGCAGATATGATGGTTCAGTCCTGGGTTCTTGACAATGTTGTTTAAAATAACAAGGTTCTGGCTAGGGGTGTGCCTCAGTGGGAGAGTACCTGCCTACCATACACAAGGCCCTGGGCTCTATCCCCAGCACTGAAAAATATCCTTATTTTTTAAATTTTTAGTCATGTGAGGTTGGTGAATACAATATCCTTATCACACCAAAGGGAACCAATAATTTCTTAACAAATCTAATACAGAGGTCACTTACATTCCTGAGAATGTTTCTGATGACTTGGACCAGGCCCCACCCCTGCACAGCCCACAGTTGGGCTATCTGTTAACTCTTTTTAAAGATAGGATTTGGGTTATTTTTTGGGGGAAAGGTACTGGGGATTGAATCCAAAGGTGCTTTACCACTGAGCTATACCCCAGGCCTTTTTAGTTTTGGGGACAGGGACACTTTACTGGCATTCCTGAGGCCACCAGATAGCATCTCTTTATATATGTTAATGCCATCTGCACTAACCATTGTCCCTCAAAGGTCCCCAGGTGGTGGGACCTAAGAGGTGGGCCTAGGGTCACTGGGGGTGTGCCCTTGAAAGATACGCTGGGACCAGGGTCTCTTCCTCTCAGTCTTTTCCTGCTGCCTGGCTCATGGTGGTTTGCTCTACCCACACTGCCACCGTGACCTGCTGCCCTTGCCAGGGCCCAGAGTAAAGGGGCTGCCCACCTGGGATGGGGACCTTCACAACTGTGAGCTAAACAACCATTTTCTCTTTATGAGTTGATCGCATCAAATATTTGAGACAGTCATGAGGTTGGCGAATACAACCACGTTTGAGAGTAAAATGAGAACATATCAGTGTACATTTTGTTAGCTGACAACATCAAAATGCGTCATTGTATCGGGAAAGTTCCACTGGGTGTTTACGGGGTAAGAGTGAAGAAGGCAAAAGAAGTCTCAGTATCACTATATGGTTTTGACTCAGAAGCCAAAAAGGTCAGTTTCCTGACTGAACGGCTACCGACAGCACCGAACACAGTGGATTAGATCTGCATGCATCACCACGGAGACTGCGTGCCTGAGCCTTGTTTTGGTGAATGTGAGACATTAAGAGAGGCTTTGGGTGACTGTGCCTGCGTCCCGCGTCTGGCCCATTCATCCGCTCTTCCAGCCACATGGAGGGAGGAAAGGATCACCCATCATGGGCAATCCAATCCACACGTTTGGCTCTTCTCCCCAGGGCCACGTCCTGGGCACACACAGCTACTCCTCCCGCTATGACACGAGTGGAATCGGACACAAGTCCTTCCTCAGTGAGTGACGTGATGAAGGTCACTTTTGCTTTGTCTCCTGCGGCCATACCCTGCTATCGGCAGGTTCCTGCTTAGGTCAGCCTTGTCCAACCGGCGTGCACTGGGGTCTGTTCTTAGAGCGCTCCAGGCCCCTGCTCCGGCTGGCGGACTCTCCAACGGCAGAGTCGAGCTCCTCATTGTGGTAAAGGAGCTGCCCTCCCACCCCCACCCCCCGCCACCCCGGAGTCGCGGTAGACTTGGGGTTTCCCTCGCCCACTTCAGATCCATCAGGAAGTCCTGCAGCCATCCCTCCCAAGTCCACATCTGGCTTCCCGTCTCCACCTATGTTAGACGTAGGCTCTCCTCTCACCCATATGGGCTCCATCAGGAAGTCCTGCAGGCATCCCCCAAGTTCTGTATCTGGCTCCCTCTCTCCCCCTCACCACCATCACCTCTTTCTGGATGGCTGGGCAGCCTCCCAGGAGGGCTTCCTGCCTCTGTTCTTGTCACACTGGGACCGTCATTCACACAATGGTCAGAAAGATGGTCCTCGGGCTGCTCCTGGAGTCTTTTCCCTGTGCCAAGACCCTTCCATGTCTTCCCCACGTGACTTGATCCAAGGCCTTGCACTGCGGCTGCGCCATCAGGCTGCCGACTCTCTGCCCTTCTCCTCCCACTCTCCCCTTGACCCATGGCACCAGCTTCCTATTCCTCTTCTGACCCTTGAGACCATCAAGTTGTTCTCATCTCAGGCCACTTGCTGCCTGCCCCTCCCCCCGCCCCCCGCCCATGTTTTCATCTCCGGCACTTCTCGAGGCTGCCTGTGTCCTCACTGAGGGGCAGTCAAGGGGCAGGCCAGTCTTCCTGTACCACTGGCTCTGCTTGAGTTCCCATCTTCCTTAATGGGCCCCCACCCCAGCCCACCCCAGCAACTTTGAGGAGGAGACCATCCACTTGGCTCATCACCCAGAGCCCAGCACCTAGAGCAGCCCTGGCTGACCAGACACCTGCTCGGTCCCCTTTTTAAAAACATGTTCCCTGTCCTTTGAAGTTCGCCTGGGAGCCCACTCTCCCGGGAGTCTCTCCTGGCCACCAGCTCCTGCATGCTCTACTCTTCCTGCCATGCTGCTTGGTCCTCCCCCAGGCCCTCCTCTCCTCTGTGAGTGCATCCCCCTCTCCCCAGGGCAGAGGCCAGCACTGGCTCCTGTGTAGAGCAGGGAGCGTGGCATCTGGAGCGGGAGGTGTGAGCCAGGCCTGGGCCCCTCACTCACTGGCTGTTTCTGGTCCAGCTCCTCTCTCCCTCTTTGTCTAGAAACAGAAATGCACTGTGGGCAGTATTTGTGAAGAAGTCAGGCACTGCCTGCCGACCGCCATGAGGCCACACTGGGGAGCAGATGGTGCGTCTGTGGAACAACAGCTGCACACGGCCTTTCCCAGGTACAATCCACTGCCACGACAAGCCCCTGGCTGCCTCCAGGAGGATGGCCCTGGAATCTCAGACCTGGCCCAGGCAGGCTGCTACCTGTTTATCTGCAGGCCCAGGCTTCTTTCTAGAATCTTCCACTCTCCCCAAGTTGCCTATGTGTGCTCTCTCCCCTCCCTATGAAGAGGACACACCACCTCTTTGGCTCTGCTGGGATCTGGTGTTCACTCCTCCTTCACAAGTCCCTGTGCATGACAAGGGATCTTTAGGCCATGTTCTTCTGCTGGTCTGTCGATGTCAGTCTACTTCGGAGGTCCAGCTACAAAGCCTGGGGAGGGAAGGGTGCTCCTCCCCACGCTTGCTCCCTTCAGGACTCTTGTGAGAATCATCACAGCATTCTGTGTGCTGCCATGTGCTCGCGAGATTTCTAGCTCCCAACACTTGCTGGGGTGCTCGGGAGTGTTTCCTGAGGGAGGGGTGCCAGAGCTGGGGCCCACAAGGTGCATCTCTGTGGTAGGAAGCTCTCTGTGGCCCCTAGAGGCCAGGGTAACTCAGAGTCTGGCTCCCATGGGGTCCCCACTCTGCAAGGGCCTGCTCCCAAGGCTGCCGTGCTACAGCTTGGCCAATGCTGCTGTCTGCACAGTCACCTTGGGTGGGTCACAGTCTGCCTGTGGACAAGCACAAACAGCCCTGATGGGGGTGGAGGCACCAGGGAACCTGGGATCTATCTGGTTCTGCACACTCAGCACAGAGAAGTCCCACTGGACACTGGGCCTTGACAGCTGAACCGGGTCAGCAGTCCTCAGACTTCAAAATCAGCATTGCCCACCACCATACCACACTTTTACTCCTCAGTGGAATGTGGGGGAATGCACACATGAAGAGACAGCAGGGTACCACGGGCTGAGGCGGAGGGTAAGCAGGGAGCACTGATGTACACAGCTCTGCACAGCTGGTCCCCAAGGCCTTCCACATGGAGAGTCCTCAGATTTCTTTCTTTCTTTTTTTTTTTTTTTTTGGTACTGGGAATTGAACCCAGGGTGTCTGACCACTGAGCAACATCCTCAGCCTTTTTATTTCCAGATACATCTTGCTAAGTTGCCCAGGCAGGCCTTGAACCTTACGATCCTTCTGCCTCAGCCTCCCCTGTCGCTGGGATTTCAGGCACGCACCACTGAGCCTGGCAGCTTCTCAGATTTCTAAATTTTAACAGACCTTTTAAAAATCTTGCTGTGCACCCTCCCCATTTACTCCAGACTGTTTTCTGCCATCAGTGACTGACAGGGTGGAGTGAGCTGCCTAAACTTTTCACCACTGAATTTACAACTGAAAATGGCTTTGGAAGTGAATGTGCCTTTGAATGGAAAGCATTCCACAGTGCCACCCACAAGTCCTTCAAAGCGAAAGGAGATTTACTAAAGTGATAGAGAACTGGCTGCAAAGGAGCAGGAATAAAGCCACTAAAACCCAAAACAACGAAACCTTTGTTTCCCATGTGATTGGACTGGGCCTGGAGATAATGGGTCCAGCCATGGCAGAGATGGCCAGAAGGTGAGAGCCATGGTCCCCTCGCTGCCCAGCAGGAACGCTGGACAGGACCCACCTTTCTTTGCTCCAGTTGTAGGCAAGCAGCTGTGCACCTTGGGCAAGCCCCACCTCTTGGTAGAGGCTAAGCCTCCCTGCCACAGGCAGGAGCTGTGACACCTTCCTTGTCCACCCAAGGGGGCAAAGGACTCACAGAGGACAACTGCCGACTAGCACTTTGGAAACTGTGATAGGAAGCTCTCTGTGGCCCCTGGAGGCCAGGGTAACTCAGAGTTTTTACAGTGAGGGATCATTATTTTATGCTAAGACACAAAGCTCTAATGAAGAGTCAATCAAAAGAGTCCCAAATCCCAGAGAGTGAAACTGCTCTGTCACCTATCATCTTCTATGAGGTCACAGGGTAGAGGACACTTAGTCCAAACCACAGTGTTGGCTTTGGGAAGAGCATTCACACTGCACAGGTTTGCAGACCACAGATGCTCCTGCACCTTCCACAGCCATAGTCTATGAGACCAGTGGTCTAAGGCCTTGATTCTCTGGCAAGTCAGTGTCCCTGCCATTACAGTTCATCAAGTTTCTATTGAAAAAGAAACCTGGGTTCTCCCCTTCTACCAAACAACCTGCCCCAGGCCATCCAGGAAAGAAGGACCAGGACGCTCCAACCGCACCACTGAGCCAAGAGCAGCCCCTCTCCCTAGTGAGGCAGATGGCCAACTTCTAATAAGGCTGTGGCTTAGAAGCCTTTCAAGGTCACAGGCATGAAGAGACACAGGTCTGGGAATGGAAAGACCAGCAGATGGACAGTGAGGTCACTAGCTTGCTTTGTGACCTTGGGTAAGTCCCTTGCCCTCTGGCCCCGGATTCCCCAGTCACTGACTGAAATAACAGAGACCTGGGAGATTCCTATGGCCCTTCATCATTAGGATTCTGGGTTTCCTCTTGACATCCCCCTGTCCCCTGTGGGTCCCAGTACTCACACCGTGGCCATGGCTGAAAGGCTGCAGCACAGGGGCGTCCTGTGCTCCACCAGGCTGCGTGGGTCAGAGGACCACAGACCCTCTGAAGGCAGTGACTTGATTTTTAGACTCTACTTAAAACCAAACAGGAAAAGGAAGTTGAACCAGAGACAAAGGGGAAACAAACCCAAGTTAAAAACTGAAACCCAGGGAGAAAATAGAGAAACAAGAAGCTGGCAGGGCAGGGCCCACCATGTGGGCGGCTGGTGGTGCGACAGTGAAGCCCGAGACCAAAACCTCAGGCTTCTGGGAACTTCCTGTAAGGGCTGGGGTGGCCGAGGCAGAGCCAGGAGAGACCGAGCTGTGGTGCAGTGCTACCAGCGACCAGCAGCTCTGGTCTCCACTAAGTCAAAGCCATTTGGGGTCGGCCTGGGTTTTGTTTGCATATACAGTGCAGAGTCAGCGCAGATGACTTTCTGCTGGCCTCTATGAGGAGGAGGCAAGAACTCAGGAGAGTTTTAGCTGATCTTCCAGAGAACAGACTACAGGGTGATGTTTTAATAGGTGGCAAGCTTTAATGTTTGACTCTGGAGTAAAATCTGTTTTCTGCTGAGGACATACTTTGCGGTTCAGCCAGCAACTTACAGTTTGAAAGGAAGCTGGCAGAACCCTGGGGACTTAGCATTGCCACCTCGTCAATAAGCGACCCTGTGGCCTGTGTCCCCAGCTGTTTAACAGGGTTAGTAATCCTGACTTTGCCTGTCCCCCCATGTTCTCATGGAAAGGAGACCCATTCTTAAGCTGGCTTTCACAGTTTACTGAACACCTACCAAGAGTCATGCACGGAGCGAGAAGCCAGAAACCTAACTGGGAGGGGCGGCAGCACTTGTCCTGGGAGGGCCTTGGCATTCAAAAAGGGGAGACCATAGGAAATGGCCATGCAATGTTCAGTGCAAGAGAAAGGTCTGTTCTATTCCAACTGGAGAGATGAATGTATTCCTCATGCTGAAACGTGCTTTACAGGTTATAAAGTCATGCATTTCCTGTTAGGTTCTGTGTTAGCTGCAACCCAGAATTCTGACATATTGTGGTTTTCATTTTTACTGCTCAAAGTATTTGCGATTTTCCCTTGGGATTTCTTCTTCTATCCATGGATTATCCATGGATTGTTTGATTTTGAATAGCTGGCGTTTCCTTCTCTGTTGCTGTTTATTTCTAGCTTAATTCTGCTGTGATCCGAGGACAGGATCAGGATGATTTCATTTGTATTTTCTGGTATGGTTGAAATCCTTCTGCATTGTGGAGTCTTATCTTACGGTCCAGCATACAGTCTATTTTGGTGAATTATCATGATCATAAGAAAAAATGTGCACTCTGAAGTTGGATATGTGTTCTATAAATGTCATTCAGGTCAAAGTGGTGAACAGCAGTGCAATGAGCATCTGTATTCTCACTGTTTTGCTGTTTGCCTTAGTCCATTGTTCTATCAGCTGCTGAGAGAAGGTCTTAACATCTCTAGCTGAGATTCTGGGTCTATTTCCCTCTTTAATTCTGATAATTTTTATTTCATACATTTTGAAGCCCTTCTTAAGCATACTTCCCATCCTGGACTTATTTATTTATTTTTGCTGCTACTGTAACAAATCACCACAAAGTTAGCACTTATAACAACACATATTTATTATCTTACAGCTTTGTAAGAAAACAGCAGATCAGAAGTTCAACATAGTTCTCACTGGGCTAAAATTAAGATGTTGGGATTGCTGTAGTACCTTCCAGAGGCTCTGGAGAAGAATCTCTTCCTGGTCATTCCCAGCTTCCACACACCACTGGCCCTGTTCCCGGGTCCATGGCTTCTTCCACATAGACATCTCTTTCTGACCAAAGCCAGGTCGGGTTTCCTGCTTTATAAGGACTCATGAGATTAGAACGGACCCATAGGATAATCCAGGACAACTGTTCCATCTCAAGGTCCCTTTGACCGCGTAAGGTAACACATTCACATGTTCCAGGAACTAGAGGGGGGATTGGCGTTATTCTGCCTACTATACATCCTTTTACTTTGAACCCATCTGTATCCTTGTATTTAAAGAGAGTATCTGGAAGACAGCATTCTCCCGTCTGACAATCTGGCAATCTCTTAACTGGAGCATTAGGCTCATTTGTATTTAATTTACTGATATGGGTCCTCCATTTTGCTCTTTCTCAAAGATCTCATCTGTTTTGGGGTTCCTCTTTTCCTGCATTCTTTTGGGTAAGCGAGACACTTTTTAGAATTTCATTTGAACTTCTCTATTGACTTTTCAGTTATATCTCTTTCTTTTTGGAGATTGTTCTGGGGGTGTTATAATACACAACCTTGATTTTATGCAGTGTACCTGGAGTTAATATTGTGCTGCTTCATGTAAAGTGCAAGAACCTTGCCACTGCGTCATCTCACCCCCCACTCCTGTGCAGCCATCATTGCTACCAGATAGTCAAAGTACACATTTTAGATAGTTTTATAACTGTCTCTCCCCATCTCTACATATATATGTGTATATACAGATATTTATTATTTTAAAATAAATTAAGAAAAAGTCCTTTACATTGACTACATATTTCTCTTTTCTGTTACTCTTCATTTCTTCTTCTGGTATCATTTTCCTTTAGCCTGAGGAACTTCCTTTAGCATTTCTTGTACAGCGGTTATACTGGTGATAAACTCTTTCATAGTTTTCTTTTATCTGAAAAAATATCTTTATCTTTCATGCTTGAAGACGCTTCCGCACCGAGCATTCATTCTACAATTTCTTGTTGTACTTTAGAGATGCCACCCCACCCCTGCTGCCTCCCTGGTTTCTAAGAAGCCAGCCACTATCCTAGATAATGCAGGTTAGGCACCTTTTTTCCTCTGGTTATTTTAATATTTTCTTTTTCCTCTGGTTTTAAGCAGTGTGACTATAATGCCCTTAGGTGTGATCCTCCTTGAGATTCACAGAGACTCTTGGATATATAAATTAAGATTTTCACCACATCTGGCCGGGCATAGTGGTGCATGCCTATAATCTCAGCAGCTCAGGAGGCAGACAGGAGGATTGCAAGTTCAAAGCCAACCTCAGCAACCTAGCGAGGCCCTAAGCAACTTAGTGAGACTCTGTCTCAAAAATAAACAAAAGGAAAAACCTGGGGGGCTGAGGATGTGGCTCAAGCAGTAGCGTGCTCGCCTGGCATGCGTGTGGCCCGGGTTCAATCCTCAGCACCACATACAAACAAAGATGTTGTGTCTGCTGAAAACTAAAACAATAAATAAAAAATTCTCTCTCTCCCTCTCTCTCTCTCTCTTTAGGAAAAAAAAAGAAAAGAAAAGAAAAGAAAAAACCTGGGGATGTGACTCAGTGCTTAAGTGCCCTTGGGTTCAATCCCTGCTACCAAAAAAAAAAAAAAAAAAAAAAAGATTTTCACCAAATCTGGAAAATATTTTGTCATTATGTCTTCAGATATTTCTCTTCTGCCTCGTTCTTTCCCTCCTCTCCCTCTGGTATTCCTTACAAATACGTAGCCCTCCTGAAACTGTCTCACAAGGCATTGAGGTTCTCTCAATTTTCTTTCTGAAAATATTTCTTGTTTCTCAGATTAGAGGATTTCTATTGATCTGTTTCCAAATCTATTACCCTCTTACTATAGTTTCTGTTCCACTTTTAATCGGATCCAACAAATTTTTCATTTCTTTTTTTAAAAATTTATTCATTTATTTTATATATATATATATTTTTAGTTGTAGTTGGGCACAATACCTTTATTTTATTTATTTATTGTTACGTGGTACTGAGGATCAAACTCAGCGCCTTGCATGTGCTAGGCGAGTGCTCTACCGTTGAGCCACAACCTCAAGCCCCTTTCATTTCACTTCTAATGCAAGAATATTCACTTAGTAAATTTTTCATTATTTCCATCGCTCTGTTGAGATTTCCTATCTGTTTGCTCATTCAACCGTATTTATTTTAGCAACCTGAAGCACTTATCTGCTCATACCAAGGTCAGGACATCCGGGTTTTCCCCTAAGCACAGGCCATGCTTTCTGACTTTGTCCAGTGCACCAACTCATGACCGCATGCTAGACACTGTTATGACACACTGCAGAGAGCCTGGATCCTGCTATCTTCCTTTAAAGGTTTGTCCTGGCAGGAAGGCAGATGACTGGTGCTATTAAGCTTGGTTCAAATCTTTTTAAAGTTCTGTTTCCATTTTGAACTTAGCCCTAGGGCAGGGTGCCCTCACCCAGGGGCACCATCCTCTTCATCAGGAGTGGCTGTTCTGGGGTCTCCACCACTGTCCTGAGGTACTCAGTGAGGACTCTTCTCCCAGGTGGAGCTGGACCTCCGGTGTCCCCCGGCACCCGTGACCTCTGCTGTCAGTCACCAGTCAGCTCTGCCAGCCTCGTGAGAGTCTCCCCTGTGCACACACAGCCTGCCTTAGCCAACAAGCCAAGGTGAATCCTCACACAAACTGGCTGTCCTTGCCCCTGCCACAGGGCTCCCTCTTCCCTAGTTCCTTCGGTAGGAGTCAGCTTTTTGTCACTGTGGCCAGAATACCTGACAAGAACCATTGAGAGGAGGGAAAGTTTCCTTTGGCTCAGTTTCAGCCCAAGGCAGGCCGACCATTGCTCTGGGCCCACAGTAAGGCTGAGCAGCAGGACACAAGAGCAAGGTGGAGGAGCCTGCTTCACTGTTCATGGTGGCCAGGAAGTGGAGAGAGCCACGGGAAGAACAGCAAGGGAGATGCCCCCTTCCTGGGCACATCCCCAGGGACGCTCCTCCTCCAGCCACTGCCCAGCTGCCTCAGTTACCACCGCTAGTCTTTCCAAACTGGGATGGACTGATTAGATTACATACAGCCCTTGCAACCCAATCATTTAGCCTCTGAATGTTCCTGCATCTCAGGGGCATTTGGGCAACACTTCACATCCAAACCTTAACACTTGCACCATCCAACTGATACCGCTGTTGACTGGTGACGAGTTCTTGCTTCCCCAATGTTGAAGAATAACACCAGAGAGCACGCCGAGGCAAGGTCAGAGTAGAAATTAGAAGTTTATTAAAGGACAGCAGAAAAGACTTCTCCCGGAGGAAGAAGGGGACCCAAGAGGTGGGAATCCGTGGAAGGGCTGTTCTTTCCCCTTTTTATAGTTCTTTCAGTGATGGAATGTAGGTTGGAGGCCTACAGGTGGGCTTAATTATCACCTTTTGGGATGGGCTATCTCCAAGTCTGTTGGGGCTGTTTTCTGAGCTCCATTAACATTTCTTTGAGGTGGACTTTGGCCTAGGGCCTTTTCAGGACTTCATTAACATTCCATGAGTTGTCCTGCGTTTTCCCTGAGTCATTCCCAGCTTGGCCTCCATTTTCGATTTCACTCGATATTAGACCCGATTTACCTGACTACACTGACTACCTAACTTTAAATCTGGCTTCACAACTATTTCAGTAGCCTGCAATTCTAGCACTGCTCCTGAGCTCTCTAAGCTCACCTTCAGGTAAGACTCCACCCCTCTGCTGAAACTGGGAGGTGGACGCAGGCAGAGGCCTGGGCAATCATGGGGCTCACCATGGTGTTTCTCCTCTCCAGTGGCTGAGTCTTGTGCTGCCTGTTCAGTGCCTAAAAATGCAAGGATTTCATATTTTGTGAGTTTCAGTATCCTTCTGTATTTTGTTTATTTGCACAGTTTTTATGAAGACCGCAAGTCACTGCCATTACTCTGTCATGGTCAGAAGCAAGGTCAATTACGGTTACTGAAGTACCAGAGGGTGTTCTTTCTTGTTTCCTGAAGACACCAGCCCAGTGTGAACATCTTCACCGTGAGAAAGTGTCTTTCAGTTTCAACCTCCGCCTCTTCTGTCCCTCACATGTCACTACTGCCTGTTATTGGTTTCACTAAGTAGACAGTAAGAGTGAAGCTTCTGGGGTCTTTTAAAACTTCTGTCACCTAGGAATGAGCTCAGCACCTGGTGCCTGCTGAATGCATCCACGCAGGGCAAATGGTGACTCCAGGAGTCAACGTGCATGCAGGGAGGAGTGATGCACAAAGGGGGGACACAAAGACCACACAGGGCGTGAGTGAGGAGGACACCAAGGCCACACAGGGCGTGAGCAGCTCTGGACCTGCACCACAGCATGGCATGAGCACCGACTCAGATTGAAGAGGGACTTTCCACTGTGCTCTGACCCCACAGGAAGCAGGGTGGACAAAGAAGCCATGCTGGGAGCTATGCTGACCCTGAAAGGCCTCCTGCTGCCATGGATCCTGATTCCCTTTTCTGAGAACAGACTGACCTTTCTTCTCGCCTCTCTTGGGGTGGGGGTGACCATTAACGAAGTGCCTGACACAGGCTGCTTATGAAGAAAGGCAGCCCACAGAGTCAGCTTGGGGTTCCGCAGGGGCTAGTCTAGGATTGGCAGCCTCGCCTCCAGGCTCTGGTGAGGGCCGCACCTCATGGCAGAAGTGTGCAGGAGCAAACCCCTGACAGACTGGGGTCCCACAGGTCTCCAGTGAACTAAGGGCCCCCCACTAGGCCCCACTCAAAGGTTCCATCATGTCCCATTGGACCACTCTGGGGAGACACTCTATTCAAACCACAGCAGGCACAGAGGTTGCTTTCACAAATGAACTACCCCGGCACAACCCACCATTCCACAGGAATCGGTGTTGAAAAGAAGGTCCCAGAGTCCTGAGAGCAGAGAGATGGGCATCCAGAACTAGCCACCTAGCTGATGCATTAGGAAATGGTATTACTGTGATTGCTCATTATTTGAGTCTTAAATCCTCAAATGTAGCTTCAAAACTCAAAATGCAAATTGCATCTGCTGGAGGTCCTCATGTCTTCTGAGACCTTGCCTGACTGGCCATACCTATAAGGTCAGCACTAGAGCAGCGCAGCCAGCCCTGGGAGGCCACCTACTCCTCTGCTCCCACGCACAGCCCAGTCCCTGCCTTGTGGCTAGGGCCTGCCTATTCCACTTGCTGTGACGTCAATTTTGTCACTCACACCAGAGGCCAGACATGAAAAGCCACAAACTCAGGCAAAGGAACCAAATTCCAATCATTTATTTGTAATCTGGGACTCAACCCTGAGTTGTGGGGCCTGGGAAGAAAGGGTAGTGTCCAAAATGAAGATCCTCTGCTGTCCCTTGAGCAATCTTAGGGGAAACACAACCTGCTCTTCACTGTATCACCATGGACTCAATGTCCCTGAGGATATTAAGCTGTGATCTTTCTTCATATGTACCTTTTGTCATCATGGAAAGGGAGGAGAAGGAAGGGCAAGGAAAAGTTAAGCCGGGTCACTGGACTCTGGTTTCTCACACACTCTGGTGGTCCAGCCTTCTGTGCCTGGATGCCACTGCTGTCCTCACTGGAAATCACCTGTCACCCACCTGCACTCCAACTCAGTTGCCTTCAGGACCCGACTCATACATCACCCACTCAGTGCAGTGGAAACCGAGCAAGACACAGGAAATGGTTCCTGTTATGTGCTACTCTGGTAATTTGTAATATTATCAATTTAGTTGTCAAAGAGCACTGTCCTTTGGTAGGGGCTACCATTTTTTATTCATCTTTTGTAACCAATCACTCCCAACACAATTCTTGGTATATAAAGTGTGTTCAGAATCTTTGGTAAACTATTCTTCTGAAAGGACCTCAAGAAGAACACAGGGGCTGGGCTGGGGCTCAGTGGTGGAGCACTTGCCTAGCATGTGTGAGGCACTGGGTCCCATACTTGGCACCACATAAAAATAAGTAAACAAAATAAAGGCATCGTGTCCATCTACAACTAAAAAAAAAAAAAAGAACATAAATTATTACCACTACAGAGAGGCGGTAGACATGGCCTATTTCCCTCCTACCCACTCACATCTCAGTGTTTGGAAAGAGTACTGGAACCCAGCCTGCAATAAACACCAGACACCCTGCCTCAGATACTTCCCTCCCAACCAAGTTCCAAACTTATCTACAGTATCAGTAGGCAACATTAGCCAAGGCAACTGGATGTTCTAAGGAAGCAGAGTTGAACTCCCAGGGGAAATTGCAACATCTCTGAGGAATGACAGCACCCTAAAGAAGGACTTCACAGACACACAGCAAATGAAGCAACCTCTACCATGGGAAACAGAGTTTCAAAACCCATAATAAATGCCTTTTCAAGAGATAAGGGAAGATACTTAAAGACTAAGTGAAATAAGCAACGAGGAAAGAACCAAGTGAATTTTTTAAAGTATAAAAATATTGTTGAAATCAAGAACTCAACAGATAGGCTCAGCAGAAGAATAGGCAGAGATTAAAAGGACAAAATCAGGTCAAAGAACTGACCCAGACACAATCAGGGAGGGAAAAAGACAAAGGGAGAAAAGAAGCAGATATATCAATTTTTGTGTAAAAGGTATCTCAGAAAGAAGAAAAAACAGAGATCAAATATTTGGGGAAATAATGAGAGAATTTTGTAGAATTCCAGAATGTTGTCAAGAATTCAAACTAAAGGTGCTAAAGAAGATTGATAAGAGAAAAACCTGGGGGCTGGGGTTGTGGCTCAGTGGTAGAGCACTTGCCTAGCATGTGTGAGGCACTGGGTTTGAACCCAGCACCACATATAAATAAATAAATAAAAAAACTCCATTGAAAACTAAGAAAATATTTTTTAAAAAGAGAGAGAAAAACCTAAGTGTGAGCATGCACAGACAAGCCAGTTTATAATAATATTTAAAAACAATGAAGACAGAGAAACTTTCTTTTTTTTTTTTTTAAATATTTATTTTTTAATTTTCGGCAGACACAACATCTTTGTTTGTATGTGGTGCTGAGGATCAAACCCGGGCCGCACGCATGCCAGGCAAGCGCGCTACCGCTTGAGCCACATCCCCAGCCCCCAGAGAAACTTTCAAAAGATTTTCAAATGAAGGCAAATCATCTACAAAATAACAAAAATCACATCAGACATCTATATCTTCTGTAAACAAAGGAATAGATCTTCAGACTGTTGGAGACAAAGAACTAGGAACCTTACATTTCATTTCATACCTTGCTAAATTACCATTTAAATGTGTAGGGGAGATAAATACATTTTCAGACACATGAGATCTCAGAAAGTTTTCCAGTCATAGACCTTCTCTGGATGAATGTCCACTAAATATACTGGCAAGAAGAAACTTTTTTTTTTTTGGTACCAGGGATTGAACCCAGGGTGCTTAAACCATGGAGCCAAATCCCCAGCTCTTTTTATCTTTTATTTATTTTATTTTATTTTTTTTTAAAGAGAGAGTGGGAGAGAAAGAGAGTGGGGGAGGGAGAAAGAGAGAGAGAGAGAATTTTTTAATATTTATTTTTTAGTTCTCGGCGGACACAACATCTTTGTTTGTATGTGGTGCTGAGGATCGAACCTGGGCCGCTTGCACGCCAGGTGAGCGCGCTACACTGTGGCTTGAGCCACATCCCCAGCCCTTATCTTTTATTTTTAATCAGGTTCTTGTTAAGTTGCTCAGGGCCTCAGTAAGTTGCTGAGGCTGCATTTGACCTTGTGATCCTCCTGTCTCAGCCTCCTGAGCTGCTGGGATTATAGGCATGTACCACCACAGCCCGCAAGAAGGAAATTTTACTTAGGTATAAATGAGAAGGTATAAAAAGTGGTAGGAATCAAGCGCGGTGGCACACGCTTGTAATCCCAGCTGCTCAGAAGGCTGAGGTAGGCGTATCACAAGTTCAAAGCCAGCCTCAGCAAAAGCAAGGTGCTAAGCAACTCAGTGAGACCCTGTCTCTAAATAAAAACATACAAAATAGCCTTGGGGATGTGGCTCAGTGGTTGAGTACCCCTGAGTTCAATCCCCAGAAAACCCCGCCCCCACTCCCACAAAAAGCATATACTTGGGTATTAGTCAACCATGAGAAAGGAAGAGGTACTGGCATGTGATACAACACAGGGGAACCACTGGAAACACAATACTGAGTGACAGAACTCAGGCATAAAAGGCCATCTACTCTGTGATCCCATTTGTATGAAATATCTAGAATAGGCACATTTATAGAAAGGAAACAGATTAGTGGTTGTCACAGGCTGGTGGTGAGGGTGATCTGTACTCAGGTCTTAATTTATAAAGGTGACTGTGTAATGAAATGGAGAGGTCCATGACATTGAAAGATTTTTTTTCTCCTTACTGTTGCCCAGGCTGACCTCAAACTCTTGGGCTCAAGTGATCCTCCTGCCTCAGCCTTCTGAGAAGCTAGAACTACAGGCTCACACCTTGATAACTGGCTCACTGAAAGGAACGCTGAATGTTACCACATCAGGTGCTGGGTGACGTGCAGGGTCACAGGGGGAAGCACCGGCATCAGTCAGGAGGCAGGGGAGTGAGGGGAAGGCCCAGGCCCAGGCTTTCTTGAGTTTCCATGGGAAAGGCAGGGCCGGGCAGGGCAGCTGAAGCCTGGCAGGCTTGGAGGCGCGGGGACTGTTGCTAGTTGGCTGGTACCCGGCCCTGGGTTGATTTAGAGAGGAAGTACAGGCTTGGTGAGTGAGAGACTGAGGAAGTGGCTGGGGTTGTACCTGGGACAGTTTGTTTGTTTTGTATATGAAAGAGGTTCTCCAAGAAAAGCAGGTCACTGTTGCTAGGATCAGCTATTTCTGGAATGGGTGAACGCTTCCCAACCAACAAGGACGCAAAGGTGTCAGAAAATTTAGAAAATACAAAAAACCTGGTTAAATAGGGCAGGGAGATATGTCAAGAAAATGCTTACTGAGCATGGAAATGTTTTAAAACTAGACAGCAGTGGCGGTTGTATAGCATTGTGAAAGTGCGGAATACCATGAGCCACACACTGCAGAATATTTAAATGTCTTAAGGAAAAGTGAGGGTCAAAATCTAGTGGAATTTCTTATTGCCTAAGGTCTGATTATGCTGGAATAGGCAATGATCACCAATGACCATTTTTAAAGAAAAGTGTAACCTATGACTTTGGAGCAAAAGTTCCAGATGCAGCGACTTGAGTACATACGGGGCATCATTTAGGAGTATCAGGAGGTAAGACCCAGGGAAGCCGGACGCCTAAGGTCCTTAAAACAATAAGGAAAAGGAAGCCAGCTAGGCCACAGTGAGGCAGGAGAAGCCGCGAGGAGAGGGAAACAGGACCTGTGACTTTAATTCAACTGAAGAAAGTCGAACACACACACTTGAGGCAGCAAAGAAGAAAACCTACAAGGAGAAACAGGATGAAAGAGAAAAAATATGAAACAAGACAGGAGAATAAGGGTTGTCACTCCAGTCGCTGCTTGTGTGCTGCTATGCACCAAACAGTGTCCCCAAAGGTTAGTAGAAAGTTGAGGCCCTAACTCATTTGGCTGCCCAGGAGGTGATTCAGGTGAACACTGTTGTAAGAGCACGGCGGGGTTAGTGTGGCACTGTGAAGACACCGCAGAGCTTGCTCTCTGTGCATGTGTGAGCGCCCCCCTGCACCCCAGGCAAACACACAAGAAGGTGGCCGTCCCTGAGCCAGGACCCCACAGAAACCAAAGCCACTGGTGCCCTCATCTTTCCATGGGGAAGGCAAGGCAGGGCAGGGAAAATGGCTCCGGACGGGCTAATTTGATAATTTGGGCAGGTTTGGAGGTACAGGGACTTCCCCTCTTCCAGACTGTCAAAAAAAAAAAAAAAAAAAGTTCATTGTTTTAATCACCCAGTATTTTGTTATGGTAGCCCACGAAGTCTAATATGTATTAGACTTCTAAACATGTGCCTTCTAAAACATTTAGAAAAACTGTACCTTCTGTTTTCTTCACGATAAGTCTATCTACAAATTTTCATAGTAAGTTTAAATGGTTGCAAAGGATGGAATATTTAGAAAGAGTATACACTGTATGTATTATAATATAATGCATTGCATTAAAAGTTAAATTTAGCCAGGAGTGGTGACACATGCCTGTAGTCTCAGCAACTCTGGGAGTCTGAGGCAAGTTCCAGGTGAGCCTCAGTGACTTAGTGAGACCATGTCTCAAAGTGAAAAATAAAGGGCTGAGGATATAGCTCAGTTGGTAGAGTGCTTGCCTCGCATGCACAAGGCCCTAGGTTCAATCCCCAGCACTACCTCTAAGAAAAAAAAGGGCTGGGATGTCGCTCAGTGGCAAAGTGTCCCTGCTCAGTGGCAAAGTGTCCCTGGGTTCAATCTTCAGAACATAAATGAATAAATATTAAAATTACAAATGTAATTTATTATGTAAGTTTCAGCTTCTTTCAATTTTAAAAAAGGTCTGCCATAAAACTTAATTGGCAATGTCAAACCAGTCAGGCAAGTCAGATTTGCTCTCTGTGAGGGAAAAAAAAAGTTTGACCTAACTTTTCAACCCCAACATACTTATGCCCACCCCAGGAAAGCACGTCACTTCTGAATTCTTAATTCTAGAACCGATGCTGAGCAGATAAGGCCCAACCCTGGATGACCCAGGGCTGCTCTCTTCACATTCCTGAGTCTGCCTGGGGCGCTGGCTCTCCAGTCTGTCCTGCAGGGCTGAGGCCTTCTCACGTGAGTCCTCTGGTCCATGGAGGTGATCGCGTGCTGAGGCAATGAGTCACGGGAGAGCTGGAAAGCAGGGTGGTGGGCCTTCATCTACACACCAAGAGAATCAGAAGTGGAGAAAGGGGAGCTACAGAGACAGCCTCCAGACAGGGCTCGTGGGGGCAGGAACGCAAGTGGGAGGCCAGGGCCTCTGTATCCCAAGGCATAAACGTGTCCCAGTCTGAACCTGTCATCCTGTCAAAGAAATGGTCATACTGCCAATGGGTTGAGACCACTGGTGGAGGGGTAGGAAGGACTGGACAAAATAGAAAGGAAGGGCCAGAGCGGCCTGGCCTACACAGTACCTCAAAGCAAAGGACACTCTGAGAGTGAAAATAAAGACATGCAAAAGTTACAATGTGGTTTTTTTTTTTTTTTTTTGTATTAGGGATTGAACACAGGACCACTCTCAACCACTGGCCACATCCCCAGCCCTATTTTGTATTTTATTTAGACACAGAATCTCACTGAGTTGCTTAGCACCTCGCCGCTGCTGAGGCTGGCTTTGAACGTAATCCTCCTGCCTCAGCCTCCCGAGCCTCTGGGATTATGGTGCCAGGCAGGCACCACCATGCCTGGCTATAAGGAGATTTTAAGTTAAAAAAAAAAAAAAGGTAGTTAGCAATTTTAATCAATAAATAGAAATTAAAGAGAAAAACATGATTAAGGAAGCAGAGGAGCATTAGAAACAAGGGAACATAACCATGAGCATGTGTGCAAATAATATATCCTCAACCATGTAAAGCAATTACCAAAAAATTATGGAAACAGTCAAACAATCCTAGTGAAGATTAAAAATACATAATGTAGCCAGGCAATGTGTATAAGTATATACATGTATCAAATGTAGCTATTTTAAAAATAGACAATTGTTTTTGAAGAGGGAAGGTTCCTCACTCAATGTCTCCTCTGTTGACATTTCTGTTAAGTTATATATGTTTACGTTTGAAAACTCAAATTACAGAAAGATATAGAGGGTGAGTTAAAAATCCTCTCCTCCCTCCCCAAAGATAACCACTACTGTCATCAGGGCAAATGCTTTTCTGGGGTGAGAGCAGGGGACTCAAAATCCTCACCAGTCCAGTACTGCCTGCAACACACTTCTCTGTGTCCCCTTAAGAGGGGACCGACTAAAGCAAAGTCCTGCTTTGAAGGGAGGATAGAAATCCTGTGCCAGTTAATAGCTCAAAGGGCAATGCACACACACTGGAATGCGGACCTTAAAAACACTAGGCTAGGAGAAGAAGCTGGTCCCAGAGAACCACGGACTGCCCAATTCCACTTACATGATGCCCAGAACAGGCAAATCCAGAGACAGGAGCAGACTGGAGGCTGCTATGACATTATGGCTGGTGGGAAGAGGCTGGGGGGACTGAGGCTGAGAGCTAGTGAGTCATTTCCTTTTGGGGTGATGAAATTTCTAAGGACTGTGGTGATGGCCACAAAACTGTGAATACACCAGAACCCACCGAGTTGTGCTTCCAATCACATGACTTCCAGGGTATGTGAACCGTATCTCAACAAAGCTGTTTAAAAATGCCCCATATGCAGGCTGAAAACATACACGATTTCAAGTGGGTATGAAGAAACAGTGGGACTTGGTGACTGTTGCAGAACACTGCCCCTCCAACACCCCACTCTGGCTCACATCAGACCCAATCCTTAATAGGAAGGGTCTTGTCCAGGGTGACAGTTCTCAGGCTCTTTCAGCTCTAGAGAGTGAAGAGAAAATAAATGCAGCCAGGGCACTTCTGATGCAGAAGGCGCCCCAGAGTGCAGCGCGCGCTCTTGGTTCAAGGCAATTCCTGGGCCCTCCAGCCAGGCTTCAAGGCGAGCCTGTGAACTTGACCCGAGAACGATCTATTTCTCAAGCTGCTTGATGGCTTTTAATGTTTCCAAACCATCTGCCTTCCTTTTTATGGTCTCTAGTGAATGTAAAGAGCATTAAAGAAAAACAGAACACTTTAGATGGATTTAGTTAATTACACATCCAACAGATCCAGGGGATGTAATGATGAGAAGCCTTTTTTCATCATATACGTTAAGCAGCTGTTTTTTTCTGAACTTTCAGGTTTGGTTTTGCTTTTGGTTCCTTTCTATGAATGTGACGGGTGGGATGTCTCAAACAGAAGGTAGAGCAGCTTTGGCACCCCATCGCTGCTGGGGCTCTCTCGCGAGGCTCCCACAGAGGCCCCCTCCCCTTACTTCCAGCAGCCGTCTCCGCTCTCCACCCCACAGCACTGTCTTGGAGAGCACCAAGCCATGGACTCACAGCTTTCTTCACTCCACATAAAGCCTTTGAGATTCATCGAGTTGTGTTTATTACTAATTACGGCAGTTTTTTCTTTTTTTCTGAGTGGCATTCTAGTGTATAAATGTAGCACAAATTGCGCAGTTACTTGAGGGCATCTGGGCTATCTAGTCTTCTGGGTGGTAATCAATGGGGTTGCCGGGAATAGTCACATACAGGTTTTACATTTCTACAGGGGGAATGTGGAGGATCGCCAGCAGTTAACTGTATGTTTAACTGAAAAGAAACTGCTGGACTCCTGCAGAATAGCCGCTCTATTCTGGCTTCCTTCTAGCCACAGAGAAAAGCTGCTGTTACCCTGCACGCCAGCCTGCGTTTGGGACTGTTACTATGCGATTTATTTCAGCTATTCTAATAAGTGCACAGTGATCTGTCACTGTAATTTTAATTTGCATTTCTCTGATGACTTATGATTCTGTGTATCTCGACTTTATTAAAGTGTCCATGTCCTTTATAGTTTAAAAATCTGGGTTGTTTCCTTATTGTTAAATGTTGAAAGTTCTTTATACATTTTGAAGTCGAGCCCTTTATGATTTGCAAACATTTTCTTTAAGTCTGTCTCTTGTTTTTCATCCTCATGAAAATGTTTTCACAAAATAAATTTTTAATTTTGATGAAGTTAAAATTGCTTTAGTGATAAAGTCCAGTTTATCTTATATGAATGATACTTTTGCTGTTATGACTAAGAACCCTTTTGTCCAAGTTCCAGGCTACAAAGACCATCTCAAGTTTTCTTCCAGAAGTTTTGTGATTTTATATTTTGCATTTGGATTTATGGTCCACGAGACTTGCATGACATGTGGCAGTTAGGGCAAAGTTCTTTCTTTCTGCATAGATATCCAGTCCATCTGGCACTATTCCTCCACTGACCTGCCTTTGCACCTTTGTGAAACATCACTTGACATCTGTCTGGACCTATCTCTGGACTTTCTGCCCAGGGTCCAAGCTCTCCACAGTTATCTTGTGAAAACAAGGCAAGCTTGTTGCTGTCATATACACGTCACCTCAGGAGCTAATGCAGAACCTAATCAGGAATAGTAACCGAATTTTTGATTCACTTATCTGATATCTACACTGTGAAATACGTAGCCCACTCTGTCCAGGCTAGATCACACATGCAACACTGGGATCAGCTTTCACTATCGCAATTGAAGAGTTGCAGTGGCAACCTGGAAACATTCTTAGAGAGTGACTAAGATGATAAGGCAAATGGAAATGGAAACGGATGGAGCCTGGCTGAGGTCAGGGGCTATCCAGCCTGGAATGATGACAGGAGGTGGTCATGGTGCTAGCTGTGGACCTGTAAAACGGAGTTCATCAGAAAGAAAGTCTGTGACCCCGAGGGAGAGGGCCGGGACCTCTGGCTAGCACTAGGCACCACATCGAGCTCTGGGAGTCCAGAGAAGGGGCGGGTACGCCTCCTGCTGTCAGTGGGGGAAGCCACAGGGGAAGCAATTTTGGTTTGACGGTAGCCATCCAGCTGATGGTAACATAGCGCACTTCCGCTTTAGCTAAGATTGGACTGAATGATTTGCTCTAATTCTGATTTTGCACATTTGCCAAAGATGGTCCAACAACTGACTATTCTGAACAAATATTTGCTTCTGTCTTGCGTTTAACAGCCCCATGAAGACACTGAAGTCATGTGAAAGAAAGTGATCTGCTCAAGGTCTTGAAATAGTGGTTGCAAAGCAGAGTTCAGAATCCAGGCCTCCTGGAGCTCACTCCTGATGCCCAGGATTCCTTTCTACTAGTCAAAATTCTTAGTGCCATGTTTGCTGACAGTGAACTCAGCCTCCTCCTTGGGTATACTGTTTCCTGGTTGGATATGAGGTGCCCCACCCCAACCCCCAGCTCCTGTGTTAATTCAGGAATGTTCAGAGGTAACGTGACTAGATAAGATCCCGAGAGCTGTAACCTAATCAATTTGAAAGGACTACAGTACTAGGTGGCAACTGTAGGTGGGTGGAGCATGGCTGGGAGGTGGGTCGCTGGGGGTGTGCCCTCCGGGATTGTATCTTGTTCCCACTCCTCCTTCTCCCTCTGCTTCTCGGCTGCTGGGAGCTGAGCAGCATTCCTCCTCCACGCCCTTCTGCCAGGGTGTCCTGCCTCACCTTAGGCCCAGAGCAATGGGTGGGTCATCTGTGGACTAAACCTCTGACAGTGTGAGCCCAAATAAACTTTTCCTCTAAGTGTTTTTGTCAAATATTTTGGTCACAGTGATGCAGAGCTGACTAACATGCTTTGTGTTTTCGGTCTTTCAGGATGACTATCTCTGAGGCCTTAACACAGAAAAGAATCCTACTGTATGAAATTTCAAAACTTTTTCAATGACAAAACAGAAAAAAAAATCAAATCAAACAGGTCTCTTCTGAAGATTTTATTTCTGCTCTGAGCTGTTCTGGGTGACCTACTAGTCTAATTAGGCTGGAAGTAAACCTGGCTTTCCTGAGATCTAGGATATGGCTCGAGGAAAAAGTTGTCAAGACCACGTAAGATCATGGATGCCCGAACCAGCCTCAGAGCATTCCAAGAACTCATCGGCTCACTCCAGGATTCATTCCTCCTACAGCCACACGCACAGAGGTCCTGGGAGGACAGACAGCACTGGTTGATTGAGATGAACTAACCTATCCAGGGCAGTAAAGGGATCAGAAATACATTGGCACAGTCCTCCCACGGCAGCGTGGCCCAGTGGCAAGCCAGCAGATGGGCTCCGCAGTCCCGGCTCTCCCGGCCTGGATGCACGCTTGCCCATCAGAGGGAGCGGTAAGCCAGGCCTTTCCACTGACTTCTGGGAAGGATTAAATGAGACAATGGCATGAAAAGAGCATGGCGAACTGAGAGGCAGTGGGGATTTCCTCAGCTAACAGGTGCATGCTTATCAAACGGCATCTTCCAAGGTAAAGTGTGCGCCAAAATCAACGTCACACCTGGTGTGATGTTCAATCAGACACAGCCCATCCCTCAAGAAATGATCAGAGGACAGGCGCGGGATGTGGGAGAGCACGGGGCCTCTGGTGGTCTGTCCAGGTGGTGAGGAACACGCTGTGACGGGCCAAAGGGGCCCAGGCTTGGGGTGATGTGTGGTCACAGACCAGCTGCTGGACGATGCCACACACTCCTTAATTTATTTCATACTTAAAGCCACCCCAGTGAGCACTGTTTCTACTATTACCCTTTGTAGTCTGTGAGGAAGTGGCTCTCGACTGAGGCTGGGGCTGCTCCTAGCATCTGGTGGGCAAGGTCAGGGATGCCAAGGAACAGTCCTCACCAAGAACCTCGGCTTCCCCAAGGCCAACCAGCTGGCAAGGAGACAGGCTCCCGGGGAGGCGCAGCCAGAGCGCACACTGGCCGTGCGTGGCACCTCAGCGAGACTTGCAGGCTGTGGGGCTCCGCCTGGGCGACAGGAAGAGCAGGGAGGATGCGCAGCTGGGCGGGGCTTGACAAGACCGGGGACACCCTCAAACCCTGGTGGTGATGGACAGTGAGGGAGGACAGGCCACGGGGTGAGAGAGCAGGCACTGGCAGCAGACATCTGACGCTGAGGAGACCTGGAACTGTGACAGCGACCTGCATCTAAAGGAGCTGCCCCGGCTCTGACTCCGTGGTCACTGCAGCTGCCGGCAGGGGGGTGGCCAAGAGCAATGCTCTGTCTCTCTGGAGCCTTGAAAAGGGAATGCGACGGCCCAGGTCTGCACTGTGCTGAGGGGACAGGACCCAGGGAGAATCCTCCCTGCCCGCTGCCAGCTGCCCTGCCTGGACTGGCCCTGGCTCACAGCTGCATCCTCTCCGAGCCCTTTCCTGTGGACACAGGAGGGAGGCGCCAGGTAACTAGAAGCCACGGCTGGTGAGCTGAGCTGGCCGGAGGAGCAGAGGTGGGGCTGGGCAGGGTGCTGTGGACCACCTGGGCTCAGCGCCCGTGTTTCCTGGAGCAGATGTGACTTCAGGCTGGTCACCTGCCCTCCTGACGGGGAGAGGAGCCCAGGATCCCTGTCAGAAGAGCTCCCTGCTCTAGAGGAGGAATTGGCGTATTTTACAATGCTCTCCCTGCCGCCAGTGGCCCTGCCTAAGTGTGGCCAAGGGAAGCTGTTCCTAGGGAGGCGGCCCACACGGCTGTTTCTTAGTCTGGGCTGAGAACAAACAGACTCACTGTGCTAATGGGTTAATCCCACCGCCCACCACAAAAACCCAGAAAACAAAAAAACTGGGCCCCTAAAGAATTTTTGTCCAAATTTGTTGTTGAGGCAAATTTGCTAATAGTTTCTTTAATTCACTTTTGTGAACTCTGCACTGATATGGGCAGAGGTGGCCTCCCAGAGGGACGTGGCAGTTTAAAGAGCACAACTTAACCTGTCCTGGGACCTCAGGCAAACTGCTGGCCCTGGGAGCTCTCCTGGCCCAGCCGGCCACCTGTGCACTCCCAGGATGGCCTCGCTCCTCGCCTTTCTTTGTTCCTTACCTGGCTACAGAGACTGAAGACAACAATGAGTGGGAAAGCTCTCAAGAAGCAGAACATTCCACCTGCTGGTCAGGGAGGAGTGGGGTTGGTCAGCGCTTCTCTACTGACAATGCTGATAGCCACTTGTCCGGATGCCAACTCATTCACATATGGGGATTTTTAGTAGCCCAAGAACCCAGTGGTGTGGGAGCGACTGCACAGAACACAGCAGTGCTCAGTTACAAGGAGGTGTTTCTCCCCAGCTCAAGGACAGAGTTAACCTCTCTCTCCATAACTCACATTGCAATGTGATCTTTTTAGTGGAGAGGTGGAATTACATTCCATACAACCCTGGGTGGGTGTCCTACCAGTGCCTGCCACCACCTGATAGTCTTTTCATTTTAGGGACTCCAACTTCCATTGAATTTCACTTCAGTTTACTCAGTCTGGATCTAGGTAAAAGAATGCATGGTTTTAGGTGTCCTTCAATAGACGAATGGATAAAGAAAATGTGGTACATATACACAATGGATTATTACACAGCCCTAAAGAAGAGTGAAATTATGGCATTTGCTGGTTAATGGATGGAATTGGAGACTCTCATGTTAAGTGAATAAGCCAATCTCAAAAAAAACCAAAGGCCAAATGTTCTCTCTGGTATCTGGATGGCTAACCCACAACAAGGGAGGGTGGGGAGGGGAAGAATAGAAGCCATCAGGTTAGATGATGGGAAGGGAGGGGGTGGGAGTGGGAAGGACAGTAGAATTAATTGGACAAAATTTTCCTAGCCTTGTATTTGCATACATGACCAGGGTTACTCCACATCATGTACAACCACAAGAATAAGAGCCTATTGGGAATAGGTTGTATTCCATATATGTATAATATGCCAAATACGTCCTACTATCATGAACAAATAAAAACAACAACAACAAAAACAAATGCGTGGTTTTAACAAAGTTGTTTTTTACTTGTTTTTATTTTATTTTAGTAAGAGAGGAGAGAGAGAGAGAGAGAGAGAATTTTTTTAATATTTATAATTTTAATATTTATATTTAAATATTTTAATATTTATTTTTTATCAGCAGACACAACATTTTTGTTTGTATGTGGTGTTAAGAATCGAACCCGGGCCGCACGCATGCCAGGCGAGCGTGCTACCACTTGAGCCACATCCCCAGCCCTTGTTTTTATTTTAATCCCATCATCCTGGCCTGGAATCTATGAATCTGTACATCTGTTTTGGACACAGAGTACTCAAAACTTTTTATACTTCCAAAGGCACATAAATCCACTGGGCTTTGAGCTCCTCTGGAGGCCACTCATCCAGGAGTAGAGTAAAAATGCCTCAAAGCCTTGAAGTCACCTACTAGACAGTGACTAGCCCCAGCCCCTCCTTTCCAGCTCTTCACACAGCACTTAGCTCTTACTAGAAACTCCGGCTAGCATTTGCCAACTTCCTTCTCACCCAACCTTCGTCTCCCTCTTTTTAAAGAGTGTTTTTTTAGAGCAGTTTTAGAGTCATAGCAAAAATGGAGAGGAATGCAGAGGTTTCCCACACGTCCCCACCCCACATGAGTGCAGCCTAGGTGATGTCATAATGGTGGGCACGTGTCATACATTTGTCCAAACCCATGGCCACTTGGAGTGAGCTACAGAATCCAGGCAATCGGGAAGTGCCCTTGTAGGTTCATCAACTGTAACAAACATCACTGGGCAGGGGGTGTGGTGGGGGTGTTGGTAACAGGGAATTTGTGAGTGAATGGGGCTGGAGAGCATATGGGAAATCTCTACCTCCCTCTGGTTTTGCTATGAACCTAAAATTTCTCTAAATAAATAAATAAATAAACTTCATTATAAAAAAAAAAGCCTCCGCTTCGTATTCATTCCTCACTCTTCCCAGCCTCTGGCAACCATTGACTTTATATAGTATCTATAGGTTTTGCCTTTTCCAGAACGTCACAGGGATGCAATCAGACAGAATGTGGCCTTTCCAGATTGGCCTTTCACGTAGCAATACCCGTGAGGTCCCCTCGCCTTTCCTCGGGGTCTCTTTTTCAACCTTAAGTTCCTGGCCAGTCATGCTCCTGCCCAACTGATTCAGAGGACGCATGCCTGTGAACCCTGGCAGGGGGCTGCGCAGGGACAGACGCGTGCTCCCCCATCTGCTTCATGCAGCTCTCAGGCCCTCTGCAACACGCCCTGGCCATGCCTGCGGGTACGCCTTCCCTCCTCTGGCTCCTGCGACACCTAGGCATTGGTTTCTGGGGACAGGGCCTAATGCCATGTGCTTCAGTTGTTTGTTAGGGAGCGGTTTGGCCAGTGTACTGAGCAGCCCCAAATCCAGACCAAGATGCTCTGCCACAGGAGCAGAGGGTTGTGAGTAGAGGAAGGCTGACTCGGGAGGTGCTGAGGGCTCTGGTGAGCTAGCCTGACGGAGGAGGACCTGGGTGTGGTGCATGCTTCGAGGAACTCAGGCAAGTTTCTCCACCTTGCTCTCCTGGGCCGATTTCACCACCTGCCCTTATTCTGCCATAGGACTGCTATGGACACAGACCCGGATGCGGGGGTATACTATAAAACAAGTGCAAAGATGAAGTGCTATCCAAGAATTTTTTTTTTTTTTTAAATTGGGGATTGGACCTAGAGGCGCTCTACCACTGAGCTACATGCCCAGCACTTTTTAATTTCATTTTGAGACAGGGTCTCACTAACTTACCCAGACTAGCCTGGAACCCGCCACCCTCCTGACTCAGCCTCCCGAGTCACTGGGATTACCAGTGTATGCCCCCAAACCCAGGACAAAGGGCAATTGTTACTTAAAAAGAAGGCTTCCGTGGCCTAGCATTTGGGAAGGTGACTGTCAGGGTATCCACAGGGCCCCAGGCTGGTCTGTGGCCCTGTTCAGATCACTCTAAATCTGGCCTGTCTTTGGGCCATGGGCTGAGCGGGCAGGCTCCACACTCTACTCCTCATCTTCCCGGTACGGGCAGACGGCATGCCATGCATGTTGGTTTTCCTGGAGCTGTTGGCTGAAGCTTTCTGGATAGTTTTAATATGTACTTCTGGAGCAAGGGTTTGTTGGTGGTGGCGGGGTGTGTTTGAGCCAAAATTTCTATTTAGCAAATGTTACATGTCATGAAAAATTAAAATATTTAAAAAAGGAGAGAGCAAAACACCTCCTTTCTACCCTAGCTTCTCAAGGGAGCTACTGTCACTAGCTTCCTGTATATTCTCTCACTATTCAACGCACATTTACAAGTGCCATGAGCCCTCTTCCCCTCACAAATGCGCGTGCACACACTGTCTTCCCCCTTACGTGACAAGGGCTTCCTAACCCTAGGTGCTCAGATGGGCTGTCTCGGTGCATCAGGGCTAGATGTCTAGTCCAATAACCTTGAATGACATGTGACTCTGATCACTTGGCATGTGGACAATTTGGATTGAGAAGCGATACTGGTGTAAAAATATGTACTGGACACCAAATACTTCTTATGAGAAAGTAATGTAATGGCTGGGCATGGGGGTGCATGCCTGTAATCCCAGCGATTCAGGAGGCTGAGGCAGGAGGATCTCAAGCTCAAGTCCAGCTTCAGCAACTTAGTGAGGCCCTAAGCAACTCAGTGAGACCCTGCCTTTAAATATAATACAAAAAATTTTGTACTGGATTTCTACTGGAGGGTGTGCTCTAGAGAACACCACTGGGTCCTATTTTCTGCTCTCCACTAATGCTTAATTGATTAATTTCAACCTCAGAAATGTTTTATTCTACAAAACAAAGGCAAAACTTTCAAACAGGAGATTCTAAGTTTGGCACACAAATAAAAAACAAAAACACATGGGAAAATATAAATATATTTATAGGGTCTAAGTGTATGGAGAATTCATTTGGCAACACTCAGAATATAAGTCTAAAAATGTGACATCTAAGATATAAGTCTAATCATCTCTTTTGCATGATGTAAACTGAGTACCTACTATGTGTTGGGTTCTTTACATTTATTACCATTATCTCCATTTTAAGTCTGAGAAAAACTGTAGCTAAGCAAGTACTTCAAGGCCACTGAGATAGTAAGAGCAAGTAGATTAGAGCTGGTGTCTGCTGTGGGAGATCTGCCCCCATCTTGCATGTTTCTGCGTGTACCACACTGTAGCTGACTAGTCCTTCAAATACATTAGGTCATGAATTCTCCAAGCCATCCTGTGAAATAAACAGGGATGTTCAATATTAAAAGTGGGTGTTCAGGCGTGGGGTCGTGGCTTAGTGGTAGAGCACTTGCCTAGCATGGGTGAGGCACTGGGTTCCATACTCAGCACCACATAAAAATAAATAAATAAAGTTATGTTCATCTACAGCTAGAAAATTCACACACACACACACACACAGAAAGTGGGTGTTCAACCCTGGGTGAAGGATATCTCAAGGCTGAAAATGGATAGCACTTTTTTTTTTTTAAATACTTAAGTATAGCACTATCTTATACCTAGGTGTTCTAAAAAAAAAAAAAATGTTTAAGGATATCCTTTCAAATGTATCCTCTCCAGTGGGCCAAACAGAACTCTCTTCCTTTAAAAGTGATGGCCTTTGCAGGCGGGGAGTTCCAGGAGCCTGGGGAGCAGGGCCTTGCCATTAGCAAGCTCTTTGTACCCTTAGGGGCACAGCTGCTTCCAAGCTCCTATTCTGCACACCAGGAGGAATGTGTGATCACGTAACAACCTGGACATACAGAGTTCCGCCTTGGGCACCGTCACACTCACTGTCTTGTTTGCCTACCTATCATTCTCAACTGAAAGAGGAAGGACCCAAGGCGCAGGGCAGTGGAATGGCCTTCACTGAGCTCAGCGACACTTACAGACCCAACTAGCTGGGAATGCAGGTGGCCGTCAGGAGGGATGCAGAGAGGCGAACAGGCTTTCCTCCCGCTCTCGGGGAGGGAAGGGGGGGGGTGTTGGTGAGAAGCGCCTGTTGGTGCAGACTGGGCGGACATATATGCAAAGAGCAGGAAGAGCCAGGAACTGCTTTGGGAGGAATGTCCAGGTTCTGTTCTGTTCAGTCAAGGTGACAGTTTTCTGGGGAGCAGATTAGCAGCCACACTTTCCTCTCTAATTAAGGGGGAAACAGTGACACAGAACTAATCCACACACAGAGGAAAAGGTGTAGCTTGCCTGTGGAGCAGAGCAGGCTGATCTAAGTCCAGAGGAGAAGGCAGGGCGTAAATTATGAGCAAGAAGCACGGCAGAGTTCAGAAGAGAGCATAATAAAAGTGCATTAAAACAGCGCAAGCCTGGAGTCCCAGCTTCCTGAGAGGCTGAGGGAGGAGAATGGCAAGTTCAAGGCCAGTCTGGACAACTTAGTGAGGAAAAAAAAGTGCATTAAAAGTGGAGAGGGAAAAAGCACATAAAGGAGCTGGTAAACATTCTCGGTTAGGCAGCAGAGCGGGAAACAGTCCCCATGCACTGAGCCACTGGCCAAGGTCGCTCCAGTGCCAAGAAACAAAGCGGCAGAAACCATTGACTAAGCTCACGCTGCTGCCACACCACCTGGGACACAGCAGAGGCAGACTGCAGGCAAGGAGGCCGCCCAGCCCCCGCCAGCCCCCCAGAGCCTAGGGTTCACTCAGCCCCTCAGCAGACCTGCTTCTTGTATCCATAGTGAACCAAGTTATTAATTTGATTTCAGATTTTGCTTTAAGAAACCTAATGAGGGTTGCTTTAATGGTCAAATCATCATCCTACCTGAACTGGAAAAGGTAGGAAACTGAAATTATGAGGTAAGTATATGAGTAACTGTGTTTAAAAATGTTTATCGCCTGCAGGGGCTCTGTCCCCACAACTCACTTTGAGGGGCTTTAGTGTTCTTCCTGACAGCCTTCCTCCCGTCTAGTCGCATGTTTATCTGGTGTCCTCTGGGCCTGACTGGACGAACAGACAGTCCCAACTCTTTTTTTTAGTATTTTTATTTAGTTGTAGATGAACTCTCTATCTATCTATCTATCTATCTATCTATTGCTGAAGATGGAACCCAGGGCCTCACGCATGCAAGGCAAGCGCTCTGCCCCTGAGCCACAATCCCGCCCGACAGTCCCTGCTTCGGAGAGGTTAGTGTGCTCAAGAGAACCCAAAGGAAGTCACAGAGTAGCCAGGAACCCACACTTGTGTCCTTGTGAGTAACCAATGCTGTGACACACACAGTGGAACAAACCAGGGCACACAGGGTCCTAAACAGTACCAGAGACCATCCCAGACAGCTAGCCACCCGAGCGGTGGCCTCTGCTCAGAGTTTAAGGCCTTCAGGGAAGTTCTAGCATTATTCTATTTGGGCTTTTTATTATGAGCATAAATTTTCCAATTAATGAGACTAGTTTATTAAAAAGAAAAAAGCTTGTGGGAGCACAGGGACAAGTGTGATCTGCATGGAGCCTGGGCCTGGTCCCCAGAATGACGGCAGCCTGGTTCAGGGCTGAGGGCCCTAGGGGCCCGGACTCCATAGGAACAGAAGGGGGCTCCATCTCGCCTGCCAGCTTGGCCATGGCTCCTGACCCTGACACGTAGGTCAGGGCATTGGCAGCCCAGCAGGGAGGAAGTCCGTCCAGACAGGGCCGCAGGGCAGCCCACACCTAGCTCTCCCCGCTCCTTCCAGCACCAACACATTTTCACTCCTCCTGTCTTCTCAGTTCCCCAGGGCAGGCCAGGGTGGGCGTCATCAGGTCTGCCGCTAGCCTGCGGGCCAGGACCAAATTCTGATGATTTTTAGGTTTGTCTCCTCAGTCGTGATTAATTTCTAACTTGCTGAGGATGTTAATTAAACAGTACTCTGTACACAGATCTTGGCACTTATGAATAAGCAGAAGCCACTCCTCGCACACCCCTGATGGCGCTCGGGTGAAGGCAGGGTCTGCACGCACTGCCTGCCCAGGTCACAGCAAGCACCGTTCCCACTCCCTTACCCATCGGAAGTGCCTCTGGGTCCTTCAGTCTGTTTTAGGGAAGTGAAGAGTGAATGCTGCCCCAGAGAGTGACGCACAGCCGTCTGAGGCTGAGATACCTAAAAAGGATCTTTGTTGGAGTCCTCATGCTCTGTGTCTTGTTTGTGCATTTACTTTTGAAAATGTAGCTGAGGACTTGGCACGGGTGCTGGGTGCCAGCCAAGCCTGGAGCAAATGAAACGGCTGCTTTTGGCAGTTCATCAACTAGAAACTGGGGCTGATGAAGAAGCAGAGGCCGGGTGGGCGCAGGGTCTTTCTAGAGCACAGGAGAGACCGACTCTAGCTCGGGAGTGGGATGGGAGGAGGAAGGTAGGCCCTGAACTCCACGCTGAAGGCCACTGTTGGTCTCCCTTGAGCTGGAGGGAATCGGCGTCCTACAGTTTTCTGTGTCCTCACTGCACCTTGCAGGCTTGGTAGAGGGCAGCCATGGTGTCCTCTGGAGCCTTCCCTACCGTGCTCACGGCTGCCATCTCTGTGGCCTCATGTAGCCCTTACTATGTGTACAAACCTCTGGTGTCCTTTCCTCTTCTCATGAGGACACAAGCCCATCCTTATGACCTTGTTTGTATTTAATTATCTAAAGACCCATCTCTAGGTATGGTCACCTTGGAGGTTAGGGCTTCAACTAGAACTTTATGGGGAGACAAGTCAGTCCACACTGGTGTCCTAGGGTACCACAGTCCTCTGTCAAAACACCTAAACAAATAGAAAACACCAACAATTTTTTTTTTTGGTACTGGGGATTGAACTCAGGGGCCCTTACCCACTGAGCCACATCCCTAGCCCTTTTTTATATTATATTTAGTGGCAGGGTCTCCCTAAGAGCTTAGGGCCTCACTAAATTGCGGAGGCTGGTTTTGAACTTGTGATCCTCCTGCCTCAGCCTCCCAAGCCGCCAGGATTATAGGCAAGTACCACTATGCTCAGCAACACCAACAATTTTGAAGATGACTGCTATGGTCACCTCCACTGGAAGTAAAAATGATCCAAATTTTAGTTTGCTTTTTATTTCTCTCGCAGTTTTGTATTATTCAGGACTCTATGTGCTGTAAGTGACAGATTCTAACAAGAAAAAAATGGAATTTTTTAGTTCATACATCAAAAAAAAAAAAAAAAAAAAAAAGTAGTCCAAGGAGAAGCCTGGCTTAACCATTTTGTCCTACCATCCCAGACGTGGAGTGCCTATAAAAACTTATGGTATCTAATATATGACTATGTAATTGTTATTTAATAATAGTATTAATTAATATAACATCTGAAAGCTCTAGACTGTGATTTCCAACCTATTTTAATGCACTGGGTCCAGTTCGCTGAAATGTTGGCAGGACTGAAGCCTGGGGCTCCTAAGTGGCCCGACTGCCTGGCTGCCAGGAGACTGTGCCCTCTCCAGCAGTGCCTCTGCTCCCTCCTCCCTCTCTGCTGGCTTCCTGTCACAGTGCTTCCCCTCGAGGTGGAAAGAAGGCTACCAATGACCCGAGGCTGTCATGGTCCCGACAGCTCCTGTGCTCAGAAAACAATGGCATCTTTCCTCACAGCTCTGGTCCAAGTCCTAGACAGTCCCAGATGACAAACCTGCCTCCACACCAGTCATCACAGCCAGGGGATCGAGTCTTGGCCTGGTCAGGCCTGTGTCATGGGCCACCTGGGGGTGTTGGGAGAGGTGAGGGCCACATGGGCCACATGACGAGGGGGGCTTGCTGTGGAATGGAATGCTAGTCCCCTTCTATCCACTCGTCTCTACCCCCACGGCAGGCAAAACTGTCTTCTAGAAATGATACTGCTGGTCTAGCGGACAAACAAGCGTGGGAAACCGACACAGAGGCCTTTCTAACCGTTGTTAGTGAATACCTTGCTGCCAGAGCAATTCCACCCTCTCTGTGCCTGTGGCCCGTGCTGAGGGCAAATGCCTCAAGGAAGGAGATCGGGATGCTGGAGCTCAGCTCAGCCCTCTCCCTGTCAGTCAGTATGCCACACCAGTGCCACCTAGAGTAGCTACATCAGTAGGGTGACACTTTAGAAACTCCCTTAAAAAAAAAAAAAAAAAAAGGAAAGCAAAAGCAGAAACCAGATGGCCACATCCAAGGGAATGAGTGGCAGGAAGAGGGAAAACCAATACGTGCACTGCTGAATGAAACCTGCAGTTCTGGAATTCCTTAAAAAATTCCTTTCTGCCAGGGATGTGTCAGAAAAACAAAATAAACTGCCTTACCAATCCAGAGTGGGGTGCGATACCGTAAATGGAATGAACATGATTTCTGATTTTCTAGATGAGTGACTTCACTAAATTCCAAAAATAAAAAAACAAAAAACCAACAATATACAATCTAGAAAGAACATTCAAGGCACACACAAAAACGTCTCATGAACTTTTCCAGTCTCAGAGCCTGCCTGGCCGGCACAGGGCCCTGCCCTGGGTTCCAACCAGTCCCCAGCACTGCAAACTTTTTTTCCAGTTATAGAACCCAGAGACCCGGAAGGCAACATGCAGTCACTCATCCCACTGTTAACTCCTTCTAATAAACTGGTGTGCTGTGCTACATACTAGGATGGAAATGACCTTGGTGAATAACAATTTTAAAAACAACTTGAGGTTTTCAGTTTAGAAAGCATTTCTGCACAACAATCATACTTTCCCTCACAACAGTCCCATTTTGCAGAAAAGGCAAGGATAGAAGAAACGATCCACCCCACTGCACACACTGGGAGAGGAGACTTGGACCCTGCGCTCGTCTGCTGCCTGCCATTCACAGGTGACCTGAAGACTCCCCAGCTTCTCCAAGCCCAGGCCCAGACTCCCCCTCTGTGTTCTCCAGAGCACAAACTCAGAGGGTCCCTCATCACATGTGGGGAGACAGGAGGAAGATTCCACCTGCGAGGCTTCTGGGAGCCTCGGCTTACCACCACCATCTTTTGGGGGGATCCTCTAACTGACCACAGGACGCCCCCACCCCTGGCGACTGGAAGGGGCTAAGACAGCAAGCAGAAGCACAGGTTCCAGAGGCAGCAGGCCTGGGGTCCAACTGTGGCTCTGTGACGTGGACCATGCTCACACACCTGGCCGTCTCAGGTCCTTCACCTGTGAAACAGGTCTGACAGTAGCGGCCACTCACAGGACTTACCTCACACAGGGCCGGCAGGTTCAATGAGCACAGCCAGATTTCAATAAGCATGAGCTGGTCAACAATGCAACAGAACATTATCCAAAACAGACTGTGGGACCTGACAGGTTTTCTTAGTTTCACAAAATTAGGGTGGGAGATGGCTGTGTTTATTTATTTATTTTTCCCCTTTTCTTTCAGTTAAGATACTTAGATCCAGCTGCAAGCAGTGTGACTTTGAGAAAGTGATTTAGCCTCTCTGAACCTCGGGTGCCTCTTAGGTTAAATGGTGACAATAATGTAACCACAGGTCTGGAATCTGTGCTCTGAGCACTGCTCACGGGCTTCTGTGGGCATCAGATGTGAGAACCAAAGTGCCTGGAACACAGCGGATGCTCCTGCACATGGTTTCCTACTAAGAATCAGAAACCACATTGATAGATTTAAAACGGCACATGCATCTCTACTAACACAACACTTTCTGTAAATATCTATAGCTTTGAAAACCTACACACAGCCTGTTTGGGCCTTCCCATGGATCTACTGTCCACGCATAGGTCTTGCTCACTAGATTTAGTGTCTCTCTCAAAATCCCAAAAGGGGGCTGGGGTTGTGGCTCAGCGGTAGAGCACTTGCCTAGCACATGGGAGGTGCTGGGTTCAATCCTCAGCACCACATATAAATAAATAAATAAGTAAATAAAATAAAGGTATTGTGTCCAACTACAACTAAAAAAGTATAAAAAATAAAAATAAAAAAGTCCCCAAAGGCCTTCATGCTTAAGAAGGTGGCAATGGTCCCCTTTTGCCATTTCTTCTTCTAGGACCTACAATAAGGACTGGTGTGTGGCAGGAGGGTAATGTGTGTAAGAAGGAAGGGGAAGGTACCATGGAATGCAACTGGCTAAATTGATCATTATATTGTGTGCATGTACAAATATATAACAACAATTCCCACTGTTATGAAAATATGCCAGAATTGTTCCTACCTCAAGTGACCCTCAATCTGGTTAAGAAAATAGGACTGAGAAAAAAAAATATTAGATTACATCTTCTACACTTAAGTGTTGCATAAAGTCTAGGAAGAAACATATGGCTCTAGAGGTCAGGAGATGTTCCCTGAAGAAGATGGTGTGCACAGAGGTAGGTTTTGGAGGATTTTAGCTGGAAAAAAACAAAGGTTTAGGATGGGGAGCAAAGTGCTCGTGCAGATTCCTGACACAGCAGATCCAGGGCAGAAAGAGCTGTGCGTCCTGGGAGCTCAGCTGTAAGAGAAAGGGCGAGGGCGGGCAGGCCAGGAGGGCTTCAGGGCGGATACACAGGGCTGCCCCGGCAGTGGACAGAGTTCTACTTCACAGGTTGGGAAAGGACGGTCCCCAAGGACCGCGTGCTTTGGGGCATCAGGGGAGGACCCATGCCTCTCCCTCTCACATTCTTTGAAGCAAACTGCAGGCAAAACGAGCAGTTCTCACTTGGTTCATACCAAGGATGTGACAGCCACAATGTCCCAACAGAGCATTCCAGGTAACCAAGGAGAACTTCATCACCTGTAGCCAAGCTACAGTGTCTGCCTCCACCTTGCTGAGGAGGATCTTCTCCACCAAGTTGTGGGTAACAAAAGCGCAGGCTCCCTGCTGTGGCTCTGGAAGCACTCCAGGTGCCACTGACTCTGAAAGCATGGCTTTCCAAGGAGAGGAACCCCACCACTGGGGACGGGCATGCCTTTAAGTCATCGTTTGCTTGTTGTCCTACTCGCGGAGATACCTCCTATCCCAGCTTCGACCCACCTCCTCCCTCTTCTCAAGAAGGTTCTATTTTGACACAGCTGTCTGACCTACCAAATGTGAAAATGAATGACAGAGGGACTTCTGAAGAATCAGGCTGGGGGTCCTGCAAGAGGCAGCCATTTCCCTGCCCCTGGACCTCCTTCCTGGAGCCCTGTGCTTCTGTGGCTGAGAGCGGTCATCAAGGGTGGCAGAGCTCCAGGTTCTCACGTTTTCTCCAGGGTCTCATAACCAGTGAAAGCAGCATCTTTTCTCTCTTCCAGGGGTTGGGCTGCCGATGATGGAAGCGGGTTAGTCTCAAAGAATGCACGTGAGACCACCGCCTGCTGGGAGCCATCAGCCAAGTAGGTATGACAATTTCCTTGCCAGCGTACCCCCATGTTTCTTTAGTGGAAGGACTCATGGAAATAGGACATTTTGCAGCGACATTGCATGTAAGGTGACCTTGCTCAAGGACCAGGGTGGATCCGTGTTTAGGGTGTTCCCGGTTTAGCATAATCTGAGATTAGGGCGTTCCCCATTTAGAATAGGGCGTATCCTGCTGCCTGAGTTCCCCTTGAGTTCTCACGGGATTCAGAATATATTTGGGAGACAGAAGCCCAGTGGGTGTGGATTTGGGCAGAGAACGTGGATTTCCCCAGAACGTGTTTGTAGATGGCCGGTGTGAGTTCAGGAATAAAGAATTGCTGTTTGAATCTACAAGGCTGTGAGTGTCTCGTGATTTGTGCCCAGCCAGACTGTGGCAACCGCCTGCATCTAGCAGGCTCTGAACAGGCGGACTGAAGTGAGAGCAATCCCTCTTGCTTGTACACGTCTACAAAGTGAACTCCTGAGATCCAAATGGCCAGCCACAGAGGTACCAGATCCAAGACTTAGAACAAGCACGCACTCTGGACCTGACGCTGAGGTCTGCTTCAGCCACATGTGCAACATGCCTGGTTCAGTGCCTCAGGAAGCGCCAGCTGAATTCAAAAGCACACAGGGTAGCACCTTTCTCTTTCCAGTGCGCTAGACTTTCCATAGTTGAACACGGTCCCTCTAACCTTCTGAACCACATCTCTCCAAACTAAATATTTCTATTTTCAGTGGAAAAACAAATTTTAGTCAATTTTCCATGCTGTGCCAAAATACCTGAGAAAAAACAACTTAAAGGGGGAAAGTTCTGTTCGCCCACAGCTTCAGAGGTTTCAGTCCATGGGCACACAGCTCCATTGCTTTCAGGCCTCTGTCCTGGCAGGGGAGCACACAGAGGGGCAGAGCTGCGCGCTGGGGAGAAGAGAAAGGAGCTGGGACAAGACATGCCCTCAAAGGCACACCTCTGGTGACCTCGTTCCTCTGATGAGCCCCCACCTTCCAAAATATCCACCACCTCCTAAAATTCCACTAAATTATGAATCCATCAATGAATTAATCCAAAGAGAGGTCAGAGTCTTCCTGATCCAGTCGCCTTCCAAGGGTCCCATCTCTGGACACTGCTGTCTTGAGGATCAAGACTTCAACACATGCAATTTTAGGGAACATTTCAGATCCAAACCATAGCAACCAAGTCTCAGTGAAGTTAAGTGACTTATCTAAAGCAGCACAGCATCATCAGAACCTAGAGCTGCTTGGTTCCCAGGCTTGGGTTCTTCCTAACTAAGGGGTGCAGAGTCATCAGTAGAGCCTTAAAAATGCACCCTCCAGGGCCTCACCTCCTCAGCGTCTGCACTCAGGAACTCCGAGGGATGCGCGGGCAATGTGCCCTCCCAGGTGAGATTCAATACACAGAATTTTGAAGATAAGGTCACTCCTGACAGCTCTTCAGTGGCTCCTCCTGCTGTCTAAGAGAACCCCATGAAGGCACCATAACAGCTGTTGGAAGGGCTCTCGGCAAACATCTAGCTGCTTTCCCTCACATGTGCACCCATCCAGTGGAGCCCAGACCGGCTCAGTGGACACTCACCTATTAAGCCAGACTCGGGGAAAGATGAGAGATGACATGGAGGACTGCTGTGGACCCAGAGTGTAGGCAGCATAGACCCAGACCCACTGGGACCCCAGGGGACGTGTCAACACTTAGTAGTGGGCTCTGGCAGTATTATCACAGCCAGAGAGGGCTACAGTCCATTTGTCAACTGCAAGGAACTTGCTTCGTGTCTCAGATGAGCAACTCTGTGTGCCAACCCAGCCACCATCCTGACTCTCTGCTGGCTGGCCACACCATGGGTATACTGTGTCGCACGCTTCTTCCCAGAACTGACTCTGGCACTCTTTCTGAACACCAAGAGGCAGGGGGAGAGCAGGCGGGCCCTGTCCTTAAGGCGTTTGACCTTCTTCCTGGCTCCTGTGTACTTCTAGTCCAGGACAGGGCCTACGGGGCGTTCTGCTATTGGTGGTGGACTTACTGGGTTTGTACTAAAGCCAGGACCTGGCCACTTGCTGTGTAGAGTAATCTCACCGAAGCACAGAAACTCCTGAGATGAACAACGGCTCCATTTTGCAGAGCAGGAAAGTAGACCACAAAGAACTTCCGCAGCTTCCCGGGACAGGGCGAGTGGACGCAGAGCCTTCAGCCTCAGCACTGCACGGCAGTGAGCAGGCTCCTAGACAATGGACTCCTGAGGGCCAAACGCTTTCACCAGTAACGGAGTAAACTTCAGGGCACAGCCTGTCACCAGGCTGGAGAAAGGAAGACAAACTAAGCCTGCGCCCTTCACAGGCTGTGACAAGGCCGCCGGGGGTTTGACCAGTTGAGGTGCGGAGAGCACATACGGCACCTGGGCTCTGGCCTCCACTCCTGCCCTCCCATCCATGGCCTCTCCAAGGCCCACCCCACAGCGCCTCCTGAAGTCTCCATAGCTCTCCTCTGGCCCAGTGCGTGGACTCTCTCCCCTGCTCTGCTGCTGGCTTCACTTTGGCTCCCCAGCCCCAGGCTTTTGGCCCCCAGAGGACAGTGAGTCCTGGGGGTGGACTCCTGGAACATTTCGACGGTGGCTTATTTGCAGTAGCTGTTCCGGAAACATCTGCTGAATGAATGGTTATCTTAATGGCAGAAGAGTTCAAAGAGCCGGACTCAGAGTTTTCAGAACTGGCAGGGATGGAGAGATTCTACACCTATCCTAGGTGGCTGGGAGACTCACGGACTCTTGGAGGCTCTGGGACGTTCCTCTGGGCAATGTGCCCAGGGATGTCCCCTCCTCTGGTTTGGTTTGGTTTCTAGCCCAGGAGACTGCTAGCATACTAGCAAGGAGTGGGGATGTCACAGCAAGTGGCTTCTCGACCAGCCAAATATGCAAGAACCCCAGACACGAAGCAGACACTGCAGCGCTGCCACCCCTCCTTCTTCTACAGAGGTGGCCAGGCCAAGAGGAACTGTGACTCACTCCTGGTCACAGCTTTTACATCTCCACTGTAACCACAGAAGCCATTCTTCCAACTCCAGATCGACAACACTGCCTTTCTTTGAGAGAAACTATAAGACATGCTGAGTAGGGGGACAGAGGGGCACCTTCTGCTCCGCTGCCCCAGCAGCCAACTGGTTTCCCACAATGATGCTTTGCTCGTGCTTGTGGGGCTCTACAGAACTCGCGTCACCAGAGCCCGCCGGCCCCCCTGGTCCTGCTCTCTCCTTCTCCATTCTGGCCTACCTCTCCCACAGGTGCTCCTACTGCCATCAAGCACAGATGAGGTTAGAATCTACAGTGTGTAGATGGTGATAGGTGATCTGACAAAAAATAAGGCCGAGTGAGGGGAAGGGGTACCCACTGTGGAGAGGGGCGTGTAAAAGAGGTCAGGGCACATCTGAGCCAAGACCTGGCAGGGAGGCAGGAAGCCCCACGGAGTAGCGGGGTCTCCAGGAGGACAGAGTGGGCCTTCAGGAGAGTAAGAGAATGGAGCAGGGCAGGATGGCAGAGCTAGAGGGCAGGAGTCGTCCCCCATGGCTGGGGAGACTGGGGGGGTCAGGGGTAGGAAATGGTCGCTGAGCCAGAGATGCCACTAGGCCCCATGCAGTAACCTTGAACTCAAGTGAGTAGAGTGACATGTGGGACCAGAGCTGGGACAAGGTCTGGGTGGACTCTGTTCACATTCATGAGGCCTGGAAGGGGTTAAGGCCAAAGGCAGTGTCTGCTCCCCGCCCAGCCCCAGTGCCTCTCCTGTTGGCCTGGGCTACATTTCTCCGCCCAGGATGAAGGTCAACGTACCTAATATCAAAACATATCTAATATCAGCTTACTCAAGGGGTGACAGGAAAAGGGGTCCCTGGAAGACAGGAGGGACTGAGCTGGCCTGGGCTCTTGGCACTGGCCCAGGCAGGGTGCACAGGACTTGAAGACCTGGGTCCTCCCATGCCACTCACTCCAAGTCTTCAATATTCCAGTGAAAGGGCGAGAAAAATTCTAACAGTCTGGAGACCAGATATAACTATGAATTAATAAAGAATGAGAGTTAGTTGGAGTTTGAACTGCAACCATTCCCTAATAACATTTTTGCTTAAAAATAAAATAAAACAAAACATACTCAAAATAGTTACTTCCCATTTTCATGTGACTGACACATTCCAACTGTAGATTTTAGATCTTGGAGCTGGTGCGCTGCATTTTTCTGGAAATATATTAGAATAAATCAAGTACTGGAATTCTGAAAAAGTTCTGTGATTTGAGTTCCATATTCCCATGAGGGATTATGGCAAAAAAAAAAAGTGTTTAAAACTCAATTTTGAGGGGCTTGGGTTGTGGCTCAGTGGTAGAGTGCTTGCCTAGCACATGAGAGGCACCAGGGTTGATTCTCAGCCCTACATAAAAATAAATAAATAAATAAAATAAAGGTATTGTGTCCATCTGCAACTTAAAAAAAATTTTTTTTAAACCTCAGTTTTGTCCTTGTAAGGGAAAGCTGTCACTGGTCTGGGTGTAGGGGTAGAAGGAAAGTGACGTGGTATTTCTTTCACAAAGCCTCAGAGATAGTCTCTGCAGTGTGTGGTAATGGGCAAATGCTAACTTAAAATCACCCATTCAGTGCATGGCTTGTTTAAGACTGATTTTTAAAAAGGCAAAAACACCTTAACACCCAAACACATAAAAGTAAAAAATAAAAAGCCGAAAACAGAAGTGACCGCTATCTATCGTGACGGCCAGCTCAGCAGCTCGCCTGACACTGTAACAACGCTGGTGTGTCAGTGGCAGGCCAGAGTCCCCTAGCCAGCTGGGAGGTGCTGGCCGCTTTCTCTGGCTCTCCAGGAACTGCAGCTCTATGGCTGGGGACCCAGGCAGCAGAAGACCACCTCTAGAACGTGCTCCCTGGCACAGCCTCCTTAGGAGAATGGGGGCCAGGGCTGAGCAGCCCCCGGCAGGCCCTGCCGGACTGGGCAGCCTCGGCACCCACTTGCGTCCACCCTGAGAGGCAGAGGGCTGGCCACTTTTCAGTCCCGGAGGCCTGATTAGAGAGAACTGCTGATTCAGACCCACTATGTGTCAAGGAGTTTAAACACCACGGAAACAAAGTTAAAAACAGGATTCACCAAAGCTCTCGAGGAATTCACAGTGCACCAGGGAGGATGGCATGAAAATGTGGCGCATCTAAAGGAGGCATCCTTTAAAAATGAACCTGACCCTGCTTAGAGCTAGTGTACCTGTGGAGTGTGTCCATACAGGAGGCCTGAAAACACCTGACTGAGTTGCCCCCAGGGTCTTCTCATCCTGTTAGATTCAAGTAGAAAAGACAGCTAGAATTTACATCGGTTACATGACCCCACTGGATTCTAACACATTACAGATTTTCTGGGCAAGAATCACTATCCATTTTTCTTTTTTCTTTTTCTTTTCTTTCTTTCTTTTTTTCTTTTTCTTTTTTTTTTTTTTTTTGAGAGAGAGAGAGAGAAAGAGAATTTTAATATTTATTTTTTAGTTTTCGGCGGACACAACATCTTTGTTTGTTTGTGGTGCTGAGGATCAAACCCGGGCTGCACGCATGCCAGGCGAGCGCGCTACCGCTTGAGCCACATCCCCAGCCCTATCCCATTTTTCAATTGAGAAAACTGACACCAAGAAAGATCAAGAGACTTGCCAAGCCCACAAAGGCAGGGCACCAGGATCATACACGGAGTTCTCTGACTGTGGTCTCAATATTTCTTTCTCTTGCTCTGCAATATGTCCCCAGGAGAATGAGGGGCTGTCCATCTGACTTGGCCATAGTTAAGCTCTTATGAGCATGCCTGGCTCTGATTCACTGCCAGAAGGGATGCCACTCAGATTCAACCAACCTCAGATCAAAAAGATTTTAGAAAAAAAAAAGAAAGAAAGAAAGAATCAGACAAACTACCCCTGTACTGAACATGCATAGACTTTTTCTTCCCTAAACAATGCGGCATTATAACCACTTAGGAAGAATTTGCATTGCATTAGGTGTTACAAGTCATCTAGAGATGACTTAAAGTATGCAGGAGATGTGAGAGGTCAGGTGCACACACCACATCATTCTGTACGGGGACTTGAGCATGTGCAGAGTTTGGCACCTGCAGAGTGCTGGAGCCAACGCCTGTGGATGCCAGGAGACCTCTGTACTCCACCTGCCTCTTCCTGCTCTGATTCCTTCCACACCTCTTCCTCCACCTGGCCTTTGCCTCAAACCTCTCATCTCCATGGCAGTCAATTTGCCTGCCTTTCCTAGGCCAGTGGCGCTCCAAGTCTGGTCCCAGACCTGCATCATCAGAGTCAGCTGGGAACTTGCTGAAATAGATTCTCGACCTCCACCTCAGACCTATAGCATCAGAAATTCTGAGAGAAGAGCCCAGCACTCTGAGTTTTAACAATTCTCCAGGGATTCTGCTGCATACTAGGGCTTGAACAAAGTTAAAAAGCTATGCTCCTCTATAGACCCTGTGTTGTCCCACCACGATTACCTGGCCCCAAGGCATGCAAACCCTGTAACTAATGAACACCCTTTGCCCAGTAACCAAGCAGAAGCTACAAAATGTAATCTCATTCGCAAACTTCTTCAGAGCCAGCTGGGCAGATGCTGAGCAGGGGACAAGAGACCTCCCATCTCTGATCTACTTTCCATAACGAAGCTCCCACTTGCTCAGTGGCTTTAGCCCAGCCTGCTTCCACCTCATCAGACCAAGCTCTTGGTTCTGGGGCCAGGAGCCACCACAGTGGGAGTGGGTTTGTTCACACATGTCCCTCTTCCCTGCCTGTGAGATGTAATGAAAGGGCTCGGGATGTCTCAGGCATCCATCTGAAGTGGATGCCAACCAGAAGAGATGAACTCCACCACCTGACTTCTCACTACCATTTACAGAACCTTTCTGTGACCTGCACAAGGATATGGAGGCTGGTGCTGAAACCAAGGCCAGAAACCAGGGCTCCTGATTCACTCCTAAGGTCTGACCTATCACAACATGCCAGGGATTAAATAAATTCCTGTTAGGTATCTGATGGAGTGCTCCTACACAGTAAGTATGGTCACCCTGCAAGGGTGTGGGCCCCATGCCACCAGGGCATGTTGCCACATGGAAAGAATTTTCTTTTCATAGCCCAGCCTTCTAGAAATAACACAGGACATGCTCTGAAGCAAAGGCTAACTTTCTGGACCCAAAGTATCAAGTTTGCAGAAGAGAGTGGGGATAAGTTCCAGAGTTCAACTATCCTTGGCAGAAACTGTGGACCCTCTCATCTATTCCAGGTTGGCTCCAAGGGGTCTAGTCCTCCCTTACAAATAAGGAAGGTGGTTCTTGTCTTCCTCTTTCAAAGACTATTAGAGTAACATTTGGAGGGGACATAAAGGCCCATCAAAGTGGCACCTAGGTCCCACACACTCTTTGCCTATCAATAAGGTGTTTTTACTCAGTTCTCAGATGCACAGAAAGGTTATTTCAAACATGCAAAGCTGCCAGAGGTCAGAAACAAACACACATATTTTCTTGTCCATATGCTCCAAGAGATAGAAATAGACACAAGAGCCATCTGATTGCCCTCCTGTTCCACCTCCTTAATTTTCATTTCTTAGAAACTATCTCTCCTAGAAGGTCCCTTCCCACACTCATGCCCAGGGATAGATTCCCAGAGAAGAGATGGAGGAAAACAGAAGGAATGAGATTCACAAAAGGCCTAATTGGGAACATTAATGACTAGAGCAGCTGAAAGCTTAGGAAAGCCAGGAAGGACCCCGTTAACAAAACACCATCAGGGCACTTCCCAGAGAGCAGCCCAGCCACAAGCTGGCCATTAACAACAATGACAGACCCATCCGCATCAAATCTCAACTCTGCGGTCGACTTGCAGAATCCTCACCTTCACTGCTACAAGGCTTTTTTTTTTTTTTTTTAAGAGAAGCAGACTGCAGGAGTTTGACAAAGGAAGAAAAACAAAAGATAGCAAGAGACTCTTGTTCTGGATAAACAGTTGCTGTTCTGTATTCCTAACTCTATGCCAGCAAGAGGAGCTCAAACGAGGCACAAGGTGGGGTCCTCCACAAATTTACACATGATCAAACCGATTATCCATGCTGCTTTCTGCATGCAGTAAACACACAGACCTGCATCACCGCTGCACCTCCCACCCCCACACGGGGATAACCCCTCCAAATGCAGACAAGAACCCTTCTTATTGTGAGAACCAGCCGGAGCCTAAGCTGTCATTACACAGCAAAAACCCAGCGAGAACAAAAACCCAGCAGCAGACTGATGTAGAAAACCGAGAACATACCTGAATTCCTCAAATGCAAACATGACCTAGCCAGAGACAGTTTCCTCAGATTGTATGGTGGCCTTTCTGGTGCGGAGGACAACCATTTAGTCAGTCAGATGGTGAGAAGTGCAGAATACAGAGGCGGGGCTTCCACACCCCCCTGATATTCCAAAGTGAAAGGCTTTCTGCAGACAGGGGCCTGCAGCCTCCAGCTCCGCCAGCTGCTGACAAGCGGCAGCTAGAAACCATGTGATCATTCCAGCAAGGCTGATTAATGCAGCGTGTGCTTAGGCTCCAGGCTGGGAGCTGCGTTAGTCTAGAGAAATAAGTCGAACCCAGGGCATGCCTGGATCTGGGTAAGTCACCTGACGCTCCCCACCCTTGCTTGAGTTGTATAAGGGGAGAAGGTGTAAGGGGAGGAGAATGCAGCCTGTTTCACTGTCATCTCCTAACCCCCCCCATCTTCCTGTGGCTGTTGCTGCTACAGTGTCCAGGCATGACCTGTGTCCTATCTGAGCCCAGTATGGGGGTAGCCCAGCTACGGTTCACAGAAAGCCAGCATACTGAATGTCGCCCAGATCCTGTATTTCACCATTCCACTACAGAACACTATTTTAGCACAGACATAAGAGCTGCTTTAGAATCGCCAAAGTCACAGTCCATGCCCACCACTTTACCATAGCTACCCATGACCTTGGAGGTCCACTGTGATTAGCATCTCATTTTCTTGAATATTTATTGACTGCATATGTACCAGGCTCTCATCAATTCCTTGAAGTACAAAAATTGTTGTAATAATTGTAGAACAGAAGTTAAGGAAAAGGAAACAAGATGTCAGCCAAAAAGAGAGATGTGTTCGCCAGCCTGTAAAGACCAGGCTGGCAGGTCCGGCGGGAAGGACAGCCTTGGGCATTTGGATGCAAGTCTTTATTTAATAAGGGAGACCGATCTCGAATAAAACTTTGTGTGTCACTCAACTATTTCACAAGTACAATCAGTCACTGGTTGTGTTCCTCCCTTGGACTGTCCCAGGTTATGCCTTGTTCAGTCCTGGTGGCAAGCTGCCACATGACCACCATGGCTGCCACCTCTCCAGGAGCCTGACCTCTCCCAGCATAGTCGGTGGCTCTCTCCTCTGCCGGGACTGCAGCCTTGCAGCATACCCAGCGAGGGGCTCCCTGAGGTCAGGGTGTTCACCAAGGCTCACTTTTGCTTTCGTATACCTGGTACCATGCGAGACAAAAAGGAATACTTCAGAAAGGGTTTGTGGAACCAACTCCGCTGGCCATCCGGGAGGACAGCAATCGAGCCCACATGCTCATGAGAGCACTCTTCCTGTCATTACTCCTGTCTCCAAAAGGACTGGAGGCCCAGAGCTGCACTGGGAGAAAGGCAGGGAGGCGGGCCAATGGGGGGATGATGAGCGGGACCCATCAACTAACCGACCCAAATACCTTCCGCAAAATTCCTGACAAGCCTCTGCCTGAGACCCTCTGCTAGAGGGCAGCTTCCTGGCCGAACCACGCTCTACCAGAGAACAAGGGGGATCCTGCGTCATTAAATAATCCAGTTTTAAGTCCCAGACCTGCCACCAGTGACGACTAGTGAGCTGCTAAAGTTCCCCGAGCCTCAGGCTCCCCAGAGGTGGAACAGCAGTATCATAGGCACGGCCCGTGCCTCTCTCCCAGGGCGGCTTCCACAACCCAAAGGCAGGAGTGTGAAGTTCTTTTTTTTTTTTTTTTTTAATAAAATATCTATTTTTCAGTTGTAGGTGGACACAATATCTTTATTTCATTTTTATGTGGTGCTGAGGATTGAACCCAATGCCTCACATGCACTAGGAGGACATGCTACCTCAGAGCCATGACCCCAGCCCCAAGAGTGTGAGGCTCTTATCAAGCACAGTTAGGTAAACATTCTTCACCATCTTTATCATAACATGGTCTCTCGCTGGACAGCTCTGATGACTGGAGGGCTCATCTTCATGGTGAGGCCTCCTCTCCTAGGAAGGGTCTGGTCACTGGTAGCTCGTTTTAATGGGGGAGGGGAGGGAGGTATTTCTGACTTGTGGTTGTCGGGTTAAGGAAAAATACCTTTATCATATCTATATATTAATCCCCTGATCCCTTGGTATCTGTGAGAAATTGGTCCCCCCACAGACATCAGAATCCACAGCTACTCAAGTTGCTCATGTAGAGTGTTTGCATTTATCTCCACACATTCTCCCGTATACTTTAAATCATCTCCAGATTACTTATGATTCCTAATGCTGTGCAATCACAATGTAAAGAGCCGCCACATAGTATTGTCTAAGGAATACTGACCAAAGCGCGGGCGCATTTCCCCCCAGTGCTTCAGTATCTTCCCTCCACGGCGGTTGAATCTGTAGGTGTGGAAGGCACACTGTGTGTGTGCTTTTACATATTTGCATGCATGTACATATGCAGTCACTGTTCTAAGTCCTAGGTTAAAAAAGAAGTACAGACCACCAATGTCAAAAGAAGAGCAATTCTCCCAGACCAAATATAATTATATGATGTTCTCATTTATTAAACTACTTGGCAATAGCCAAGGGACAAGGAAAGGAGTGGCTAGAAATCAACTAGGCACATTTCTGGTGGGGAAGGAGGCACCACTGCATCCCCTTAACTGTTTTCCACAGCCTCTGGCCAGGGCTACCAAATGGCAGACACTCCACAGTTACTCTGACTGATGGGCTTGCCGGTTGCTGTAACACGAAAGCCTTCCCCTTGGCATGCTCTACAAGTCCTGCAAGCAGCAGCAGTGGTCTTGACCCCTAGACATCTGGTATGGTGGGCATCAGGTACGTGAGGTCAGGTTAGGGTAGCAGAGGTCCAGTGGGATGGAGGACCTCTAGACCCTGAATGCAAGATTCTCCTCTTGGAGGGCTAGTTATACCTTGCAAAACTATTCATAAGGTCCTGGTAGGGGGCAAAACCGGCACAAAGGCAAAAGGACAAATCCCAGCACCAAGTGTATTTCAGACATAATTTTCTAAGAGAGATCCCCTAAATCATTCATAAGGAAACAGTGTGGCTAAGCAGCTGTCCAACATCAGACAGCTCTAAGAGGCAGAGCAATGACTTAGACCTGGTCAGTCTAACTGTACCAATGGTCTAACTGGCTCAGGCTGCCTCCAGAAAGAAACTTACTCAACAGGCTGTCAGGCAGCCAGCGGTCCCAACGTGGAGCTGGGTCACTGGTCTTTTCGGGCTATTTCATCCAGTTGGCCTGGTTAATTCCCAGATTTCATGGTCAGCTGAGAGACCTCTAAAGGCTGAAAAGCTATCTGAAGCGCCCAGAAGTAGGGTAGAAACTCAGGTTGACGTGCACTGGACTCCATGAGAAGAGGAGCCTGCTTCAAAAGACTGCCAGATCTGTGATCACTTGATCTGGTGACATCAAAGTGTCAGGAGCAGAAACTTTTTTAAGAGAAGGTCCATGACTCCTAACGGTCCATGTCTCCTCCAGAATAGTGCCCCAAAAGGTACTTCTGTGACCACACAATATTGTTTTAAAAGAAGGAGGAGGAGAAGTCATATCAGGTCATCTACCAAAGACTCAAGGCTCAGACATGCACATTCCTATACTGGAACTTAATTTTCCTTTGTATCATGAAGTAATGGCCAGACGTTATCTTTTTTAGCCTTTTATTTTTTAAAATAACACTTCCATGGAACCCTAATATAAAAAAACTGATAAAAGTAGAAAGGTCCTGAGTGAAAAAGGAGGAGGGGTCCTACAGTAAGGATCCCCCTCTCCACCAGGAATGGGCCCAGACCCAGCCTTGAAGACACAGCCAGCGTGATTCTGGAAGTCCCTGTCAGCACCGCATCCCAGGGGCTGTCCGCACTACAGATCATCACATTCACCCTGGTGAATCCAGATCCCCTTCCTCTCTCTACTCTCATTTTTAAGAGTAAATGCCTCCTGGCTGGTCCCTGCTGTCATAGCTGAGCTCTCTTCCACAGTCCTGGACGTATAAACTGCCCAAGCCCAAGGCTTCTTAAAGAAGCAAACACGATACACTGGTACAAACACGAGCTCTGACAGGAAATGTTCCTAGATCCCTGATTTGGGGGAGCTAAATGAGAATACTTTAAACAAGCGGCCTCAGCTTAACACACACTTTAGTTTTGCAGAGCAACGTGTTTTCCCATGTAAAATGGTCAATTTTTCAAGAAAGTGAGCTTAGGATCTGTTGGGACTAAATCTCCTTAAAGTTTCTTTGGAGGTGGACAAGTAGAGAGTTAGAGACCTTTGATGTCCTGTGGGTTGGACTTGGCAACCAATATTTCCTCATCCATTCTTTAAACCTGTAGGCACACACCCATGATGTACGTGCTGCAAAATAAGAACTGATTCTAAGAACAGAGCATGATGTGGCAGTCAAGTAAAATGAGAACACTCTTCTGACATTTATGGATATGCAGACATTTATGGATATGCACATTCACTACTGTGCTGCATAGGGATGAGATAGAAGGAGACACAAATGGAAATCAGTTATGATCATGGCTAAAAATACTGTTCTCTTCTCATGGCCCAATCAAGGATTCTTCCAGCAAGCAGGGTACTTAGTGGTAATAAGCAGCACTTGATAGTGTTCTCAGAGGCCTGCTTCTTTCTAGACCCACCTCTGACACCCTAATTAAGACCCCCCTGACTTCCTGATGCCCCACCCTCCTCCCTTGCTGCACAGTTACCACCTGAGCACTTTCCAGTTTAAAACCCTAGTTTCTTTGATGCTCTTCTACCAAGTCTCAGCTCCCCAGCCTGGCATCTGGCTCCTCCCAACCCAACTGCCCTGTGCTCCTGTCCCTCTCCCACACCCCTGCCAACCCTGACCTTCTGGTATGGCCAGGTGGTCTTCTCATCAACCTCACCCCCTAATTCATGCCACCTCTGCTTCCCATGGCCCCCCAGATGCAAGGCTTCCTGCTTTCCACCCACAGTATTTAGGGACAGGAAGCATTCTGAACCCAGGTCTGCTGCTGTCCCCCTGGGAAGCCCTGGGCAAAGTCTTGAGCCTCCATCACCTCATCCTAAAACGTGGAAGAAAGCACCTATTCTGGGGGGATGCTGTGGAGGTAAAATGCCTGGCCCACAGGAACCACAATCAATAGTAGCTGAAATTGCAGCATATGCTTCAGAACTCCATTCAAGTGTCTCCCTCTTGACCAAAGCTCAGCCTTGTTCTGAGTAACGTGGTCCAGTGCATGGCTTAGGCCCTGGCTTCCTTTCTCCTTTCCCTTCCTTTCTTTGGTGCCGGGGCTGGAACCCAGGGCCTCACACATGCTAGGCAGGCAGGCAGGCGTTCTACTACTGAGCCCCAGCCCTGTCTTAGGCCACTGGGTAGAGGACTGGAGGGGCTAGAGGCCTGAGTTTAGCTTCCACTGGACACTGGTCCTCCTCCCAAGGACAGACACAGGATCTGAGGGACAACAGCATGCTTTCTTTGTAAAGGCAACTTCAACGAGAGAAATCCATTACAATTTTGGGCCACCCTCCCAAACCCTCCTATTTTGCAGTTTGGGAGCCCACTGACAGTGCGCCTGGTGTCCTATCTAAGCTCTCAGAAGACAGAACATTCCAAGGCATACACAGAAGGTCTCTGGTTAAAATGTTTTGACTTCACTGTTTTTGAGTTCCAGTTGAATTAATCTTTCTAAACTTAAAAAACAAAACAAAAATAAAACAAAACAAAAAAACCCAAATAAGCCTTGATAGGAAATGTGGGAGTTATACACTCTTGAGATCAGTCTTTCCCCAAGTTACATAGTTCAACCGAACTTCTACAGTGATGTTTAACTTTAAAAGTGTAAAATAAAGCCATCCCTTACCTCTATTTTGAGAATCCTATTTAAACTAAGCTACCAAAGAGTATTCTAGTAAAACATAAACACAATGACCATGTATCTTGCAGCTTACCGCTGCTCAAAAGTAGTTTATTGGTATTTACTTCTGCGTTTCAGTCTACCTCACTCTCACCCATCCAATAAGCACTCTCAGAACACCCTCCAGGTTTGTCGAAAGCCATCCTTTACTCATCAGCAATGCTTGATGAGCTCCTCTGTGCTGGACACTTGTAGGTGCTGCAGAGACTGGTGAAGGTGCTCAAGAGGGAGCGGTTAGGATCTCAAGAAGTAAGTCATAGCCAGGCGCCAGTGACGCACACCTGTATTCCCAGAGAATTGGGAGGCTGAGGCAGGAGGATTGCGAGTTCAAAGCCAACCTCAGCAATGGTGAGGTGCTAAGCAACTCAATGAGACCCTGTCTCTAAACAAAACACAAAATAGGGCTGGGATATGGCTCAGTGGTCAAGTGCCCCTGAGTTCAATCCCCAGTACAAAAAAAAAAAAAGCAGTCAGATGATGAACAAGAAAAGATCATGAGATAGAACACGGGTGGGGGCTGGCAAATTTAGAAAAGAGGATAAAAAGTCCCCCCTAAGTCATGAGAGTTAAACTGAATATGAATGTCAGAAATTAAATATCAGAAAAAGATCATCAGAGGCAGAGGAAATAGGTCCTACAAAGGCCCAAGGTGGGAGGAACCTGGCTTGGCATCCCTTGCTCTCATGAGATGGGATGTTACAGAGGAGGGAGGAGGCACAGAGGAGGAAGACAGGAAGGCAGGAGGGCTCTGCTAGGCAGGGAAGCCCCTGGGGGTTTAGGCAGGGGAGTAATGTGGTCTGATTTTCATTTTTAAAAGGAAAATAGGAGTAGGGAGATCAGCTAGGAGCTACTGCAGAAGTCCACGGCAGGAAGTGAGGGAGCCTGGACTCAGGTGGAGGCAGAAGTCTAGACAGAGGCTGAGAGGGAGACGGTCTTTCTCACACTCCGCTGTTCATGTGGTTCTCGATTACTGATGAAGCAAAGACTGAAAATATTTCAGTAGAAAAACTAAGAATACCGCCAGCACCATGAGCCAAAGGAGGTATAAGCTCATGAGAGGAAGGGCCTTGCCTTGTCCCTACCACTCTGTGCCAGGACTGGAACACAGAATTACTTATCTGTTGAATTGATCAATCAGAGGTCTGTGGACTTAGAGATTTCATAAGAAGATGAAATTGGATTAAACCAGCAGCGCTCTTTCTGGTACAAGTGTTGAATAAGAGGGCAGATTATCCTTTTGAATGAATAAATACAGCTGTCCTAGTGTCATCCTGATGTAGTGAAGTTTCCCCACAAAGTCTTGCCAAGAATAGAGAAATCAAGAAGATAAAACATGTAAAGCAAACACATAAAATCAATCGAGAAGCGTGGACTGGACCCCTGCTCTGAACCAGTACTGCTCCATCCCTGATGGTGGGGGGACTAGAGAACTGAGGGCGGCTTCAGGCCTTTCTAACAGCTAGGAACAGAACCTACATTATGGTTTGCATCTTAAGGGTCCCCCAAAGGCTCATATGCTAAAGGCGGGGTCACCAGTGTGGTGGTATTGGGAAGGGGTGGCATGTTAACGAGGTGGAGCCTAGTGGAAGGAAGTTGGGTCACTGAGGCTGTGCCAGTGACATTGAGTCCCTGGCTCCTCCCTTTTTCTCCTTTTGCTTCCTGTATAACACAGGTAAGCAGCTTCCCCCACCAGGCACTTCCACCATGATGCACTGTCCTGCCACAGGACCAAATCTACGTAGCCAAGCAAGTGTGGACTGGACCCTTTGAAGCTCCAAGCCAAGATGAATCTTTCCTCCTTAGAAGGTATTTCTGTCAATGATATAAAGTGGCACTGAAAACTGGGAGTGCAAGTGGGGTCACTGCTATGACTATACCTGATGATTTGGGATTGGCCTGAGGAGGAGTTTGGAGAAGCTTTAAGAAGCAGGCGGGACAACGCCTGCCACAAGCAGAGCTCAACAGGTGCTTCTGGCAGTGGCTCCGAGACCAGGGTGCTGTAGGAGCATGGCTGGTGAAGGGCTGGTGAAGTTTCAGATGGAAGTGAAGACTCCTGGGAACTGGTCTAGAGGCCATTCTTAATTCTGGCAAAGAACTTGTCTACATTTTGTTCATGCACAGCAGTTTTATGGGAGGCTGAGTTTAAAGGTGACAAAGTAACTCATCTGGAGGAGACAATTACAAGGCAGCAGCAAATTCAGGTAGCAGCCTGGGCACTGCTGGCTGCTTTTACAGATTTATAATGAGAATTGGAAAAAAAAAAAAAAAAAAAAAACAGAGTGGAAAGATTGGGAAAAGTTGCAGTTTGGCTAGAAAAGGAGCATATTTAGCGCTGCAGCCAAGAAGGGTGAGGCTGCTAAGGATATTAGCACTATTGAAAAGAAACCCGGGGCTGGGGCTGGGGCTCAGTGGTACAGCACTCGACTAGCACATGCGAGGCCCTGGGTTCGATCCTCAGCATGGCATAAAAATAAATAAGTAAAAATAAAGGTACAACTAACTAACTAAATAAATATTTTTAAAAAATAAAGAAAAGAAACCAAGGGCTGGAGTTGTGGCTCAGTGGTAGAGCGCTTGCCTAGCATATGCGAGACCCTAAGTTCAATCCTCAGCACCACAAAAAAATAAATAAATGTATTATAAATAAACAAATGTATCGTGTCCAACTACAAATAAATAAATAAATAGATAGACAGAAAGATAGATAAATAAATAAATTAATATTTTTAAAAAGCCAAGTACTCTGCTTGGGACAACAGTACAGATGCCTGTGGGGCACTAGGAATCACCACAACCCTACCACTGCAGGCTCAAGACTTTGGTTTGAGAAAAGAGTTGGGGCACCCTGCTGCACTATGCTGTAGAGGGAAATGTCTCCCCAGGATTCCATTCCCTGTTCAGCCATCCAGGCCCTCAGAGGCCACTGCAACCATGGGTCAAGTGGGTCCAGCATCACATCCTGGCTCTGTCCAAGTGATCCTGAGGGGTAGGTGTGCAGAATGCGAGAGTTATAGGTTCACAGAAGCTGTCTGGAATGACAGGCAGGGTGTGGCAGGGCCAGAGTCCCCACAAACAGCCCTCGACAGAGTGATTCATGAAGCTGTGAGAGTAAAGCCAAAGAGGCAGTGGAGACCCCAGGGAATGAACGATGCCAGGAACATGGAATGCCTGCTGAGGGAAGGGGTGGAAGGTAAGCAGAGACACCCCAGAAGAGAGAGGCCACATGGGCTGCAGCATGCGAGGACATGGGGTGGGGCTGCCCAAGCCCTTGGGAGCTCACACCCCACTACCATGCCCTCTGGATGGTGGACGTGGAGCTACAGGATTTAATGTTGGCCCTGCTGAATTTCAGTCTTGCTTTGATCCAATCCTTCCTTTCTACACTCCATCTTTCTCTTTTGAAATGGGAACATTTATCCTGTGCTGTTGTATTTTTAAGTATATAACTTGTTCTTTTCATTTTTCAGGGGTTCACAGCTTAAGAGTTTGACTTGAGTCTTGGAGTAGACTTGTACTTTTAAGCAAGGCTGGAAGTACTATGACTCTGGGGACTTCTGGATATGGACTAAATGCATCTGTGTTACAAAATGGACATGAGCTGCTGGGGTCCAGGGGCAGGATGTTATGGTCTGGATCTTAAATTTCCCAAAGGCCATGTGTTGAAGGCGTGGTCACGGTCTGTGGTGCTGTTCGGAGGTAGCAGAACTTGAAACAGTGGGGCCTAGTGGGAGGCAGCTAGGTCACGGGGGTGTGCCCTTGAAAAGCGTATTGGGACCCCAGTCCCTTTCTCTCTTTCTTGCTACCTGGTCACCAGGAGGTGAGCAGCCTCCTCTACCAGGGTCTCTGTACATGATGCTCTGCCTCACCACAGGCCCAGAGGCAACAGGGCCAAGCCACTGAGGACTGAAACCTCTGAGCCAAAAAAATATCTCCTCCTTTTAAGTTAATACTCTCAGATATTTTCTCACAGGATGGTAAGCTAGCTAACATACGCTATATACTCAAATAATTAAAATGGTAGTCAGCAATGGAAAATCAACATGGCAGCTGCTCACAGCTGTGACACAGGATTTTCCAGTGCCCCACTGGTGTTAGGGTTTCTTTGTTTTATTTTTGCTTTTTTATGTTTTTCCTGCTTCAATTCAATGTCCTTGTGACTCCTGGTGCCAGCATGCGGCTGCTGATCGGCAAGAGCATGAAGAACAGGGCTGTGGCCCCTGCTCCACTCCTCACCAGCAAAATGTCTTCTGGCAAGAGCTCACCTGTCAGTCTTGCAGTGTATTCCTGTGCCCTCACACAGAGTTCACAGAAAGTTAACACAATAATGGGTTGGCCAATTCTTACAAATTTTAAGTGCCAGTCAGTGACAAGTCAGTGACAGTATTATTAACAACAACAAAAGAAATGGTCCCCTCCCACTTACACAATACGGGTCTGGGTCAGGCAGGGAGGGACTTTATGTCTTCATCCAGGCTATGTGTCATTAGACGGTCCATCACCATCCTGTCCATCACCATCCTGTAACTACAGAGGCGGGGATGAAAGGACCTTGAAGTCAGTTTGGCCACACCCCAACGCCCGGCAACAGCCTAAGCCATCTAAGATGCTTACAGGGCCGGCATGTACTCGTGGCTGTCAGAGTTGAGTAACTCACAGAGTCTAACAAGTATGTGGCAAAGACACTCAACCCACTAATGACAGAATCAGCAAGCCAGCAAGGTCGGTTCAAGGGAAACAAAGAAATACATATAGAGTCATGGAGAAAAGAATGCTATGATCATCTCTCAGAGTCTGATATAACACTGGTTAAATGCTACAGAAACCTTTACCTTTGGGTCTTTCTTTTCCACTAAACAGGAATAACTGAGCATGGGAGAATGCTAGCACCTCTCCTAGACAAAATTACTTGTAACTTATTACCTGTAACTAAAATTTATTTGTAACTAATCAATTTTCTAGAAATTAACACTCAACTTTACTGAGTCTGGTGGTGTTGAGAGGTAGCACTTACTGTTTCAGTCAGCCTTTTTTGCTGCTGTGACTAAAAGACCCAAGCAGAGCAATTATAGCGGAGGAAAAGTTTATTTAGGTGTGCATGGTTTCAGAGGGCTTAGTCCACAGAAGGCTGGCTCCATTCCTCGGCACTCGAGGTAAGGCAGAACATCATGGTGGAAGAGTGTGGCAAAGGGAAGAGGCTCACATGATGATCAAGCGTAAAGAGAGAAACTCTACTCACCAGATACAAATATATACCCATAGCCACATCCCCAGTCCCAGCTCCTCCAGCCACCCCCACTGGCCTTCAATCACCACTCAATTAATCCCATCAGGTGACGGATCCACTGATTGGTTTAAGGCCCTCATAACCCAATCAATTTCCCTCTGAACCCCCTTGCACTGTCTCACATGTAAGACTTTGGGGACACCTCACATCCATACCATAACAATTACCTTCTCTGAGGAAGTCGTGTGTCTCCTCTGGGCTTGCCAGACACATACTCCTCTATTGCCTTTCTCCAACTTTCAGACAACTTTTCTAAAATATCTTTAAAAGCACTAACTACAGGCTGGGGTTGTAGCTCAGTGGTACAGCACATGTAGCACATGTGAGGCCCTGGATTTGATGCTCAGCACTACATAAAAAATAGGCAAAATTTTAAAAGTTTTTTTAAAAAAAGAGCTAACTACAGTTCATTATCCACCCAGTGAGCTGGTTGCCAAGAGCTCCTTCCTAGCCGGACTGTTTCTGCCTGTGTTCTTTGCATCTTCTTTGCTTATATATATAAAAAGAAAAACTTCAAATGATTAACATCAATTATAAATTGCTTAGTCGTCTTAGATCAGATCACCTTGAAATCGGGGAGGGGGAGTACTTTCAAGAACTTGCAGTCCTGAGTGCTTCTCTGAATGAGCCAGGGCTGTCACTATGGGAATCCTACAGATGGACAACGCGGCATCTGGCTCACAGGCTTCCTCCACTTCCTAGAGGCTCGGCTGATCTGAGGCAGCAGCACCACATTAACCCTAATCTCCTGGTCTTCACAATCCCATCCCCTCACCCCTTCTTTCCAACGTAATGGTACTCAAAAGTCACAAACCAAACCCACTTCAGAGGTACAAGTAAACCCAACTGTCACTAATTGGCAGAACCATATGAAGTGAAAGAGGAAATCTGATTAATCAAAGGAGGTCTTGTGTGTTTCCGTATCCTCCACAGCAGCTAGTGGAGAGGAGGGAATCGGAATGAATGAACAAGCAAGCGAATCAGTAAGCTGAATGGACTAAGAACTGAAAGGATGAATGCGTTCCAAAGGCTCCCCTGTTGAGTATCTCTCAAGACACGAGGAAGGAAGGGGATTTGGCAGGACTATTCCAGAAGGGACCATTAGAAGTGGAGACCCAATAACAGAACCCTGTGAGGATTCCATGCATCTACCAGACCCAACTAAGAACCTGAGGTACAGAGAGGTGAAAAGATTTGCCTACATTACACAGCTGAAAAGTGGCGGAGGTGATCACACTCAGACTTCAGCTCCAGGGTCTGTACTTTTAATATCTGCAGAATAAGTTAAAACCAAAGGGTAAGAAAATGATTATAGGTATGATTTCAAGTAACAAAAAGCTATCCATCAACAAAGGATTGATCAAATATGGTACACACAACAGAGTCCCAAGCAGCTGTTACAAATGCAGGTCTTCATTAACTGTACAGACCTTACCATCATGGAGTAAAAACACTACAGAGGGCAATAAATACATTATGACTTGCAACCAAACACCTCCACAAATCAAACGAAAAGCAAGTTAAAGAAAAGCATATACAGCACCCTCTCACTTATGCAATAATACCCTGCACCCAGCAAGCTTAACAGCTGTAAGCACGGACCTCTGAGAGACCATGCTGCAGCCGACCTTGGGCACATCTACTTCACTGTTCTGAATGTCGGTGTCCTCTGAGCAAAACAGGGGGACATTGTGCATCCCACATGGTTTTCTGGTCAGAATCAAGTAATACAGTGCACGTAAAGTAGCTCATCTCAGAAGTGGCATGTCACAGCTAGGAAAAACAGCTGCCCCCTTAGGAGTATGCTTTTATGTGAATATATATGTTCAATAGAGAAAGAGAGGTTTGGAAGCATGTTATTCAACAAAAAGAAAACAGTGGCTTATCTCCAAGAGATGCCAGGCGAGTTGTTCTTTATGTTTTGTACTCTTAAGTGTTGCTGAATTTGTACTATGAACAAGTATGTTTTTACATAAGCAGTGACTTTTTAATAGAAAAATACAGGTATACGTGTGTACATCTTCTCCCAGCAAACAGATGAGAACATCCTCGACTAAATACACTCCTCTGTTCCACAGCACTGAAGCCAAATGATGGGCACTCTCAAATCAGAGATCCAGGAGAAGCGGGAGAAAGCCAGGGAGGGGAGAGCCTAGACCCGGAACCTTGCCAAGCGCATCACCCATGCTATAATAAGTGAAGGGAAAGTGCACTGAGGACCCACAGCACAGCAGCACTGAGCTCCGGAGCCAAGCACAGCAGGACTCAGGCATCAGCTCCGTCATGTCTCACTGTTAATCTTGACTGTTTACCTTGAACCCTCTGATCCTTAGTTTCCTGATAAAAGATGGATAATAAAAATTCATAAAACTAGAATGTGAGATGAAGGAGAAGGTAAACATAAAAGTAGTTGACATTAGTGAAAGTTCAATAAAAACTAGTTCTCCCCTGACATACACACCAGTCCCAGGTTTGCCAGTGACAAAGTGTGACACTCGACAAGTTGTTTTTCTGAGCCCCAGTTTTCCCATCTATAAAATGAGAATGTTAACCCCTTGAATACTGTGATATCTATGTGAAAGATTTTTGTATGCTGTAAGGTACTATACAATAGGGACATTTTACTATGATTATTGTGGGATTTTTTAAAAGTTTTTTTTAATACCTTTATTTTATTTATTTATTTTTATGTGGTGCTGAGGATCGAACCAGGCCCTTGCAAGTGCTAGGCGAGCACTCTACTGCTGAACCACAACCCCAGTCCTAAGTTTTTGTTTTAGTATTTTTTTTAGTTGTAGACACAATATCTTTATTTTATTTGTTTATTTTTATGTGGTGCCAGGGATGGAACCCAGTGCCTCACGCATGCCAGGCAAGCACTCTACCACTGAGCCACAACCCCACCTCCTATTGTGGGGTTTTTAATCAGATTATTTTACAGCCTCTCTAATGAACTAAACTCGAGTAGCCTTTAAAATCTAATGAAGATGCGATTTTATTAATTAGTAATAACTTGCTGAACTTTATGAGCTTTCCCAGAATAGCCTGATCCTTATATACCTGGAAACGAAGCCTGTCTTGATTTGATTGGCATCATCTGCTTCCCAAGAAACCCTGGTTTAGCTCAGGCCATTGCTCTGACTCCCAGCACAGAAGAAAGCAGCTGGCACATGCTCTGCATGGCAATGACTTCAGTTTTGTTCTCCGAAGGGTAGAGACAGGATCCTCCCTTCTTTCCACTATTTAAAACAAGTGTTAACTTTCCAGCCACCAGATGAAATCCTTAAATTTAACTGGCACACCCATGGAACACCTGTATAGTAACTAACATTTATAGCATCCTTGGAAAATATTCTTCATCCGTGTCTCCTATGACCAAAGAATCAAAATAGACAAGGCAGAGATGGCCATCTCCAAGAGGTTAAATAACTTGACGTAAGTCAACCTTGCATTTCCAACCATGCTTGATAACAGAAAGTCAGCACCTGTGTACAGTCCTTCTCTTTAGGTAAGGTGAGGTAGGGGAAGAAAAATAACATTGTACCTTCCACCCTACTGAATCAAGAGTAGGCTCAGAGCTGACACCAGAGAAGAAAATTCGGACTTGCTCACGTCAGGTCACTTCTCTTGAATGCACACACCAAGGGGAGCAGTGTTTCTGCTTACTGTCTCACTTGATGAGTTCTATCCAGCACCCTGTACAGGTCTGTCCTGAGCTGGAAAGATCCATGGAACAGCAAATGACCACACTAGATAGGCCCCTAGGCATTGAGTTCGATCCTCTCCTTTCACGAATGGATGGAAACCACGAGGTCCAGAGGAGATGACTCTCCAGCACTGGCAGTGAGGACAAATGGAGGCAGGGCTACGCAGGGGTCCCCTGAACTCCGCCCTACACTCTCTTCACCCCCTGCTCAAAACACTGCCTTCAAACCTATCTCCACTTGAGCACTCTGCTTGCAGCCCTCCTCCCTGGCCCTCCTCTTCCAGAGTCAAGGTGATTCATCCCATTCAATAGACACAGAGCGCACACCACATGCTCTCCTGATCCTATCTCCACGGAAGATGAGGATGAGCCTGCAGGGACTGAGGCGCACAGGAAGCCCATCCAAGGAACTGAACAAGGAACTGAACTGCAAGGACAAACATCTACATCACCCTTTCTCTTCGCATCCTCAGAGCTTAAACTTCTCAGTGAGAGGCCAGGTGTCTACATCAGCCACAGCAGACATGCCAAAGGAGTCACATTTGGGCAGTTATGTTTGGAAGTGATTTTAAAAAATGAATGTGAACCAGGCGCAGTGGCGCATGCCTGTAATCCCAGAAGCTCAGGAGGCTGAGGCTGGAGGACAGAGAGTTCAAAGCTAGCCTCAGCAACAGTGAAGTGCTAAACACCTCAGTGAGACCCTCGACTCTAAATAAAATACAAAATAGGGCTGGGGTGTGGCTTAGTGGTCTTGCGTCCCTGAGTTCAATCCCCAGTACCAAACAAACAACAACAAAAAAAGAATGCGATAAGAAGGTGTGAAATGTCCAGAAGGTGTAGCTTGCATATTAAAAACAGAATCTGCAACTCCTGGGCTGTGACATTTTGAGCAGTCCACTCTCAAACTTGGGCTCTGCAGAGTCCACATGTCCAGTCAAATGGGCAAGTGACTTCATCTCTCTGTGCCTCAGGTTCCTCCCCCAAAAAAAGACAAAAGTAATATCTTTTACCTCCTGGGCTTACTGCAATGATTAATCGAGATAATTCAGTGGTTAGAACAGTGCCTGGTATATAAAAAATACTCATTGAATATGAGTTATTATTTGAGAAATAAAACTCAGTTCTTCTTATGAAGCTGCACTTTTGTGCTCAGAGTTTATCACTTTTTCACAAACTACAGAGATTAAATTATCCCCCAGAAAAAGCTTACTTCACCAGGGAGAGCACTGCAGGGTTTATGGTCAATGGAATAGAAAGCCCCAGACTATCCCTCTGCATGGAGACCAGATAACAACAGATAGACCAATCGCTATGAGAGAAATTCAGAAACCAGCGAAGAGGTCCCTGCTCCCTGAAAAGCCACGGAGAGCCTCATCGCAGCCTGGCAGAATAATTCATGACATTTACCCTCCAGGCCTCTGGTCTAGCTCAGTTATTGGGAGATTACTCCCAAATCTCAGCTTTTCCTTGAGGAGGAAAAGAAGAGTAGAACATTAATTCAATGACTTCATTTTGAGACAGGAGGAGAATGCTGCCTGATGGACTGCATATAAAAACTGCCTCACCAGAATCTAAACTCTGACAGGCATTGGCATGGGGTGGAGGGTGCACCCTCTGAGAACAAAGGAGATCACAGCTCTAGTAGCAGAGAATGCAGTACCACAGAGAGACACTAGGGGGAACTCCTATATGAACACTTGCCACAGCACCAGCAGCAGCGGTTCTGCAAACAGGCATGGGGGTAAGGGATGGGGGATCCTGATCAGAAGCAGGCAAGCTGTAACCAAGAGACTATGCGCACAAGCTCAGAGAAGACCTATCCCCAGAGAGGTCTCCTGAATCTCTAGCCAGGATGACTACTAAAGGTTTCTCCCTGTACAAACCCAGATTATATAGCCTGGGAAATGGCCATTTTTCAAAAGCCAAATCCTGAAAAAAAAAAAAAAAAAAAAAAAAAAAAAAATATATATATATATATATATATATATATATATATACACACACACACACACACACACACACACACACACAAAGGAAGAGGGAAACATAGCCTAATCAAAGAAGTAAATTAAATTTCCACAAAAAAACACAACAGAACCACAGATTATAAATTATCGAAGAATTAAAAATAAGGATGCTCAATGAACTAGAGTACAGAAAAAAAATAGTTAAAAGATATCAGAAGGGGCTGGGGATGTAGCTCAAGCGGTAGCACGCTCGCCTGGCATGCGTGCGGCCCGGATTCGATCCTCAGCACCACATACAGACAAAGATGTTGTGTCCGCCGAAAACTAAAAAATAAATATTAAAAAAAATTTCTCTCTTAAAAAAAAAAAAAAATATCAGAAAAATGATGCATGAGCTGAATAATAATATTAACCAAGAGAGGTATGAAGGAGAACCAACTGATATAATATGTAAGTGAATTAAACTCCCCAATTACAAGACATAGTTGGGGCTGGGTATTGGCTCAAGCGGTAGCACGCTTGCCTGGCATGCGTGCGGCCCAGGTTCGATCCTCAGCACCACATACAAACAAAGATGTTGTGCTGTGTCCGCCAAAAACTAAAAAATAAATATTAAAATTCTGTCTCTCTCTCTCTTAAAAAAAAAGGTTTAAAAAAAAGACATGGCTGAGGGTCTGGGGCTGTACCTCAGTGGCAAAGCACTTACCTAGCATGTGTGAAGCTCTGGGTTCGATCCTTAGCACCACATTAAAAAATAAAACAAAATAAAGGCATGTTTTCTATCTACAACTACAAAAAAAAAAAATTTAAAAACATGGCTGAATGGATTTTAAAAAATTAGGATCCAGCTATCTGCTATCTCTAAGACACTCCTTTTAGATCTAAGGACACAATTATGCTGAAAGTGAAGTGGTAGGAAAAAAAAAAAACATTCCTTGCAAACAGGAACCTAAAAAGAGCAGGATGGCCATAATTACACTGGACAAAACACTGTCCTAAGAGACAAAGAAGGGCATTATATAATGACATGGGGATCAATTCACCAGGAAGATACAACTGATATAGGGGCTGGGGATATGGCTCAAGTGGTAACTCGCTCGCCTGGCATGCATGCGGCCCGGATTCGATCCTCAGCACCACATACAGACAAAGATGTTGTGTCCGCCGAAAACTGAAAAATAAATATTAAAAAATTCTCTCTCTTTCTCTCTCTCCCTCTCACTCTTTCTTTAAAAAAAAAAAAAGATACAACTGATATAAATATAAAAGCACCTAACATTAGAGTTCCCAAACATCGACAGAACTGACTGGAAAAACAGCAATTATAACAGAAGACTTCACTATCCCACATTTAGTTATATACAGAACAACCAGAAAGAAAGTCAAATGATCTTCAACGGGTCACCAAGAATACACAATGACTATCTTTTCAACAAATGATGTTAAGGGGCTGGGTTGTGGCTCAGTGGTAAAGTGCTCGCCTAGCACGTGTGGGGCCCTGGGTTCAATGCTCAGCACCACATAAAAATAAATAAATAAATATAGATATTGTGTCCAACTACAACTAAAACATAAATATTAAGAAAATGGTGTTAGGAAAACTGGATAATCACATGCAAAACAATAAAGCTGAATCCTTATCTTACAACATAAAGAAAAATGAACTCACAATAGATTAAAGATTAAACACAAGATCTAAAATATAAAACACCTTTTTTATATTTGCTAGAAGAAAACATAGGGGAAATTTTTCAGGACATTAGACTCAGCAACATCTTGGATATGACATCAAAAGCAAAGATAAGTCATGTGTGGTGGCACACACCTGTAATCCCAGTGGCTGGGAGGCTGAGACAGGAGGATTCCAAGTTCAAAGCCAGCCTTAGAATAGTGATGCATTAAGCAACTCAGTGAGACCTTGTCTGTAAATACAAAACAGGGCTGGAGATGTGGCTCGGTGGTTGAGTGCCCCTGAGTTCAACCCCAGTACCAAAAAAAAAAAAAAAAAAAAAAGTGAAAATATGAGATTATATCAAATTTTAAACCTCTGCATGCAAAGGAAATAACCAACAAATTGGAAAAGACAACCTACAAAATGGGAGAAAATATTTGCAAATCATCTAACTGGTGTTTAATATCCAGATTATATCAGGAACTCCCACAGTTCAACAACAACAAAACAGAAACAACCAAAAAAAAAAAAAAAAAAAAAAAAAAACCCAAATGGGTAAAGGACTTGAATGAACAATTCTCCAAAGAAGATAAACAAATGGCCTATAAGCATATGAAAAGTGTTGGACATCACTCATCATAAGAGAATGGCAATCAAAACCACAATGAGATCTCATCTCACATCCACAGAGATGGAAAGCACAGAGAACAAGTGTCCACAAGCACGCAGAGTAACTGGGACCTCTGTGCTCTCTCTGATGGTGTGATGTGAAATGAGTAGCTGGTAAGGAAAACAGCGCGGAGGCTGTTCAAAATCTTTAAATAGAATCCCCAGGTGGCCTAGCAATCCCCCATCTGAGCACATATTCAAAGAAGGCAAAGCAGGATATGGAAGAGATACGTGCATACTCACATTCACTGCAATATTATTCATAAGAGCTATGAGTGACAATACCCCAATTGTCCCCTGAAGGATGAATGGGGAAATACATGTGATGTGTAGAGAGTATAATGTTATACAGCCTTAAAAAAAATTAAATGTGGCCACATAATACAAAACAAATGAACCTCAAGAACATTATGCTAAATAAAATAAATCAGTTACCAAAAGGACAAATACAATAAGACTCCATGTACACAAAGTATCTTTTTCAGTGGTCAAAAGAGAAACAGAAAATAGAAGCTAGTGACCAGGATTGCTGGGGATGAGAGGGCATCAGTGTTTAGTGGATGCAGAATGTCCACTTTGCACGATGAAAGAGTTGTAGGGATCTATTGTATAAAAATATGCATATATTTAGCCGGGTGTGGTGGCTCATGCCTATAATCCCAGTGGCTCAGGAGGCTGAGGCAGGAGGATCACGAGTTCAAAAACAGCCTCAGCAAAAGTGAGGTGCTAAGTAACTCAATGAGACCCTGTCTCTAAATAAAATACAAAATAGAGCTGAGGATGTGGTTCAGTGGGTGAGTATCTCTGAGTTCAATCCCTGGTACCCCGCCCCCCACAAATATATACTTAACACTCTGAACTCCACACTGAAAAATGGTTAAGGTAGTGAATTAAAAGTTACAGTTTTTGACAGTAAAAATTAAAGTTTAAAAAAGAAAACAGGGCTGGGGATGTGGCTCAAACAGTAGCGCGCTCGCCTGGCATGTGCAGCATGCTGGGTTTGATCCTCAACACCACATAAAAATAAAATAAATATATTGTGTCCACCTAAAACTAAAAACTAAACATTTAAAAAAAGAAAACAAAAATACTAAAACAACAAAAGCTTCAAGTGTTTTCTGAAATTTGTTAATATCCTAGTACATGTCAGAGATGTTTTCTCGCAGTTAAAGCATTTGGTTTCGTGCAAGCTCCATGGATTTAACACACATATAGTTATCACTTATTTTCCCAGGCACATAACTAACCCCTGTTGGAAAAAAAGAAGCGGGGAGAAACAGGGTGTCCTCTCCTGGTTTTTTTTTCTGGACTGGGGATGGAATCCAGGGTTCTGTGCATGTTAAACAAGTGCTCTACCACTGAGCTCCACCCCCAGTCCCTTTTATTTTAATATTTTTTTAGTTGTAGATGGCCACAATATTTTTATTTATTTATTTTTTATGTGGTACTGAGGACGGAACCCGGCACCTCACACATCTGAGGCAGGTGCTCTACCACTGAGCCCCAGCCCCAGCTCCCAACCCCAGCCCTTTTTAATTTTGAGGCAGGGTATCAATAAGCTGCCCATGCTGGCCCTCAATGTGCAGTCCCCTGCCTTGGCCTGCAAAGCAGCTGGGACTGCAGGTGTGCTCAGTGCCTGGCATTTTCCTGGTCCCCTGCAGATCCCTTAGACTCCACCACCCTTCACCAACAATTAAGACTCGGTCCACCGTGGGCAGCACACTTGCTTTAAAATGCTTGGTATGAATGACATCATCAGGAACAGAGGCAAAGCAGAACAGAATAAAATGAAAGATTTAGTCTATGTTGTAGCAAGTTAAAAATGAACAAGTAGATGATCAAATGATTTTCAATGGAAGTGAAATAACTGAAATAATTCAAAGGGGAAAGGACGGTCCTTTTGACAAATGGTGCTGAAGTAATTGAAAATACACTGCGTAAAATGCATTTAGACCTTTACCTTACACTGTACATAAGAATTTACTCGAAATGAATAACAGACTAAGTGAAAGAGTTAACACTAAAAACGTTTCAGAAGGAAACATGAGAAAATCTTCCTCATCTCAGGTTATACAAAGCACGAAATAAGTGGGACATGGTCAAAACTAAAAAATGTACATTCTTCAAGAAATAAAGAAATTCTTCTTTATTTATGAAGAAAATAAAAGGGAAAGTGATCCACTAAGAAAAAATATTACATACTGTATATCTGAGAGAGGACTTCTACCTAGAACATGAAATGAAACCTCAAAACTCAACACTAAGAAAACAACCATGATATAGATGGAAAATAACCTAAGTGCCATCAATGAAGACGAGCTGAGTAATCTAGATACATGTGGTCCAGGAAGCACTACACAGTCATTGAAAACCAAACCCTTGTACAAGAACTACACGAGCTGGTGGGTCAGTAGAGGATAGATACATGAATAAAAAAGTGACAAAGCTAATATGCCAAAATGGCAGTGGGTATATAATTCACTGAATCTGAATTTGAAAATTTTTACAATAAAAATGTAAAAACACAAATGACACAAACATGCCATTAAACATAATGTACTGGTAAATATAAAAGGATACAAAGATGATTGCATCTTCCAAGTCCATAATATACCCTTTTCAAAAAACACGTGTCCACAGGAAAAAGACACAGAGCAGAAAGTTAGTAGTGAGTACCTTGGATGGTGAGAGGATAGGCACTTCCTCTCTTACCCTTGCTTATCCATCTTCAGCTTTCCAAAGTGATCCATTATTTTCATGATGCAAGCAGAAAAAGGAGGTGCTACCCAGCAATGAGGCAGAAGCCAGTCCAGTGCAGAACAACAGGTTCACTGGATCACTCTGGGCAGAGATGGTCCCTTCCAGCAGCCTGAAGAGCCCCAGCTTCCCCGCATACTGGCAGGGAACTGACTTTGGCCAGGTTGTGCGCGGGCTGCTGACCTTTGTGTTGGATGCTGAAACTGGTGACAACTGGGGCTGCACAAGTTGAAATGCAGGCATCAGAGAGGTGACAGCTCTGCATTCTGCACTGGTCACACCATACCTGAATTCAACAATTTGTCAGAACCACTGACAAATTGAAGCCTGCTGACGGTGCTACACGAGGCTCGAAAGTGTAGTGCTTAAGCCAGAGCGGGACAGACTTGGAGGAAATGACTGCCATGTTCTAATTTGGAGGTGCTGTTCTGGATTATGTAAAACTCGGATCAATCAGCAGAAATTTCAGAGAAGCAGATACCAGCCAAATATAAGAAGGAAGAGAGACCTCGGGCTGCTGCAGTAATTCAACACGCTTTACCCTGAAAGCACAAAAGCAGAAGCTGGGTGGCTGCCTGCCAGAGATAATAGCTATGATTTCACCCCATCATTCAACAATATTTACTGAGTGCTCACCATGCCAAGTGTTGCTCTAGATCAGCACAGTACAACAGAACCTTCTACAACGGTGGAAAAATTCTATAACCTACACTGTCCTGTACGGCAGCCACCAGCCATGTGTGACTATCAATCACTGTTGGCACTATGATTAGGAGGAATATCATATACAAAGTAAAGAGATTAATCTGCAAAGGCTGAGAGAGGCCAGTGCATGTATGCTAAGGAGTCACAATTACCCAGAGAGACAGAACTATCCCGAGAAGCTCAGGAAGAGCGTGTGAGCTCAGATTGGAGGATTAACAATTTAACAAAGACAGAGTGGACACTAAGAAGTAAAATAAAAGTGGAATGTAATTATGGCCTTTGATAATGGTTAAGACCTGCCTGAAATAAGCTCACAGCTCTAGAAAAACAGGGAGAGATGAAAGAGAATTAAAGGCATGTTCATCCAGATATGGTGGGAGGGAGCTGAAGGCCTTTGTGACGCCTCCAGGCTTCCATCTTGGATCATGAACTGCACCTCCCTCAGAATGGGATTCTGGATGAGGAAGGGCCTGGGAAGGAGAGCAGTGAGTTCAGTTTTTTCAAAATAGCTTTCTTGAGAAACATATTCTTCCTTCATAAAGTTAGCTCATTGAAACATATTTTTACTCCATAAAACATACAAGGGTTTGGTATATGCACAGCTATGCCACCATTACCACAAACTAGTCTCAGAATACGTGTGTTCTTCATCCCCAAGAGAAGCACCTGCTCTTTAGCAGCCACTCCCCATTCTCAGATACCCTGGTTCCCAGCTGGAAGCAACACTGACCTGCTTTGCATCTCTAAGGCCTGGCCTGCTGTCAATGCATCACACAATGTGTGGCCTCTCCCGACTGGTGCCTTGCCTCTCATTCAGCATTCTGTTCATGAGGTTCACTCTTGGGGTATTAGCCCTGGGCCTCACTCCTTAAGGGTCCGCTGTGTGAACACACTACAATCCATTCATCCATTCATCCAAGTTCACAGCCATTGGGTCATTTCCACTTTTTGGCCATTGTGAATGATGCTATGAACATTGATGTCCATCTTTTATGTGGACATATGTTTTAATTTGTCTTGAGCATATGCCTGGCAGTGGAACTGCTAAGTCATGGTAAAACTATGTCTAACATTCTGAGGAATTTTCAGAGTGATTTCCAAAGCTGCAGCACCATTTATATTCTCCTAGCAACGTCTGAGGGTTTCAATCTGTGAAGTTTAGCTGGGCATGGTTGTGCATGCTTGTAATCCCAGCAACTTGGGAGGCTGAGGAAGGAGAATCACAAGTTTGAGTCCAGCATTAGCAACTTAGTGAGGCCTAAGTAAAATAAAAAATAAAAAGGTCTGAGTGATTAAGTACTGTAGGTTCATTCCCAATATCTCACCCCCCCCAAAAAAATCAGTGAAGTTTATTCACAGTCATGTACTAATGGCTAATGCACGGGGGTCATCCATGTTCTCATCAACAGTGGTTACTACCTGTCCTTTTTCTTTTAAAATATTTTTAGTTGTAGATGGACACAATACTTTTATTTTTAATTTTCATATGTGGTGCTGAGGTTCAAACCCAGTGCCTCACACATGCTAGGCAAGTGCTCTACCATTGAGTACAGCCCCAGCCCTTACCTGTTCTTTTTATCCCTACCCTCTGGTGGGTATGAAATGGTGTCCTACTGTAGTTAGGTATACATTTCCTCTTCTCTAATGATGCTGAGCAACTTCTCAAGTGCTTACTGGCCATCTGTACAACTTATTTGGAGAAGTATCTATTCAAATTATTTGCCTATTTTAAAGTTGGGTTATTTTTCTTTATTACTGTATTATGTCATAGCCCAGCTGTGCTGCTATAACAAAAGTACCATAAACTGACAACTCCCAAACAACATTTATTTCCAGCGGTTCTAGAGGCCGGGCAGTCCAAGATCAAGGCTGCATGCCGCAGACGCAGAGTCTGGTGAGGGCTTCCTCACAGTGACCCTTACTGCAACCTCACGTGGTAAGGGCAAGCAAGCTCCCTCAGGGTCTCTGACAGGGGCACTAATCCTGTAGGTGAAGGTTCTGCCTTCATGACCTAACCACACCCAAAGATCCCACCCCTTAATCACATTACTTTGGGGGTTAGGATTGCAACATATGAACTTTGGGAAGGCACAAACTTTCAGGTCATAGCAAGCAATAAGTTCTATATGTATCCTAGACATAAATCCATTGTCAGATAAGTGATACGCAAATATCTTCTCCCATTATGTCATATTTTTGATAATATATTTAGAGCACAAACTTCTTAATATTGCTGAAATACAATTTATTTTGTATCGTTTCCCCCTGTCCCCCACTTTTTTTTTGCAGCATTAGGGATCAAACCCAAGACCTGTGGGTGTTAGGCAAGCACTCTACCACCGAGCTACACTCTGTTAGGCAAGCACTCTACCACTGAAGCCCTATCTGTCTTCTTTCTTTCTTTGGTCAGTTGTGCTTTTGATGCCATTCCTATCGCAGTCACAAGGATTTACTGTTAAATTTTTTTCCTATTAGTTTTACAGCTTTCAGTTCTTATACTTAGGTTTATGATCCACTTCAAGTTAGTTCTTATGTATGGTGTGAGGTAAGGGTTCCAACTCTATTCTTTTCTATGTGTATATTCAATTGCCCCAGCATTTGTCAGAAAGGCTATTTTTCCCCATTGAATTACCTTGGCATCCTGTTGGAAACCAATTGCTCATAAATGTAGGGGTAGTGAGTGTCGTTTTGGACATGTGGAATTTGCTGTCCCTGTGCTATGTCTCCTTGGGACTAAGCTACGGGTACAGAGGACCATTTCTTCTATTCACAGCCGAGGAGTCAGTCCAGTGAACTCAATAAATAGCTGATGAATCATTACCCATCTGTGTGATTAACAGTCACGTTGCCTCATCACCCACAAAGGCTTGACACTCTGAAGCACATCACTCTGCTCCTACGGAGGGACCAGCTGGTCCCTTTCCAGTGCTGTTCCTCTATTTGGGTCTCTTTATCTGATCAGTCTGTTGCTTACAGTCTATTTTGCTTAGTGACACAAATTGAGGGGAGCAATTTTCTTCTTCCCAGGAAAGAAAATGTTTATAAACAGGACCTTGAAGCTGCTCAGTTAGAAATCTCAGCTGGTACAAGAGAGCTGAGCCAGTGGAGACATTTGATAATTTTTTTTTTTTTCCTGGCACTGGGGATTAAACTCAGGGGCTTCTACCCACAGTTGTTACACTGTGTTACCCTTGAGCTACATCCCCAGCCCTTTTTAGATGAGGTCTAATTAGCCAAGGCTGGCCTGAAACTTGTGATCCTCCTGCCTCAGCCTCCTGAGTCTCTGGGATTCGTAGCATGTACTACTGTGCCCAGCTGACATATTCGATTTTGATCTATGGGCACGTAAGCCCCAAAGTGTGAGAGTTCCCATTTTGTACACAAGGTTTCATCTGTGTGCCAATCCCAACAATTTCATGTGTTCAAGACAAACAGAATCTAAACTGCTGATGGACCTCAGCAGGTTGGAGATCAGAGAAAGGAAGGCCCTCAGACGGGACACTAATTTGAGATAGGTCCTGAGTGGCTAGAAGACCCAAGGATGTTTACCCAAAGAAAGGCAAGACTTCTGAAAACACCTTCAAGTATCTGAAAAGCCAACTGAAAGAAAGAACAAATCAGTTCAAAGAGGTACAAAGGGGAAGAATAAGAAAGGAAGACCAGACCCCAGGTCAGCCCAAATCCTGACAATTCCCTGGCTCATCTCAAATGTGAAAGATAAAATAAAACAATGAAAATCGCACTGTTTACAATCTCTTTCTGGCACTTTTGTCTCATACACCCTGTGTTCCCCTTCTCAGCTCTATAGTCATCTCTTGGTATCTGAGGGAGACTGGTTCTGGAATCCCCATCCCATCAAAGGATATGAAAATCCAAGAATGCTGAAGTCCCTAGTATAAAATGGCATATATATTTGCATATAACCTATACATACTGCCCTGCATACTTTAAATCACCTCTAGATGACTTACAACACCTAACACAATGTCAATGCTGTGTACACAGTTGTTACACTGTATTGTTTAAGGACTAATGACAACAAAAAAGTCTGTACATGTAGGAAAAATGGTTGCAATGACGTGGGTTCACCAATCATCAAAGGCCTAGCTACGTGATACATGTCAGCTACAATATAACCTTTTTCCCAAAAATATTTCTGATCCATGGTTAGTTGAATCTGCAGATGAGGAAACCACAGATACCAAGGGCCAACTGCACTCCATAAGTCTTCATGGGTCTCCACAGCCTGTCCCACACCCACATCTTGCACAGAGCAGATGCTCAACATGTACCTGTCAAGCAAAAATCTAACCAAACATGATGCCTGAGAGCAGATAAGCAAGGAAGAGCCATGTGTTTATGATATAAAATACTCTATACTTAAGAAATTACTCTCATTTCCTGTAGTAAATTTAAATTTTTTAGTCATTTAAAAACTAGTTGCATTTACTGAAATTATGCTTATGCTAAATATTTAACATCACTTTTATTGTGTAAAATAAGATACACATGGGGCTGGGGATTGGCTCAGTGGTACAGCACTTGCCTAGAATGGGTGAGGCACTGGGTTCAATCCTCAGCTCCACATAAAATAAATAAATAAAGTTATAAAAATATATATTTTTGGAAAAAAAATTAAAAATGAGATACACGTGTTTAGGCTGCCTAAACCAATCAATACATACACTTCTCTTCAACATGAAAAGCACAAGGTCAAAGTACTGGCATCCAAGGCTCCCCTGGCTCTAAGTTGCAAAGAACTGTGATCACCAACCCAAGTTCCCGTCCTAAGCTGGAAACTATACAATACAGGATTAAGCAAAGACACTTCATTGCTACAGTCTGGCTGGGCACAAATCACGAGCCACTCAAGCAGGAACAAACTTTATTTCCAAACTCCCGCGGCCTTCTCCTGGGACATACCACACACCAGCCGGAAAATTCCTCCTCCAGCACTTCCCCAACCAATGTCCCCAGGAATCCCCGGGAGAACTCCAAAGTAGCTGGCGCCTGAGGCGGACAGCAGGGGTCTAATATACAATTGAATACACAGCTTAACATAACCATCATCATCTCAATGGCTTGCTGGATCACCTCTCAACCACTCCCTTCTGGCAAAAATGCCATGCTTCATTCAGACTTGGCTATGGCTCTCAGCATCTCCCCCCTTCTGTTTAATTAAACACCAAGCATGTGGTTAAGGGACCGTGCCTGTCTTAGGTTGTCCAATTCTACATACGGTTCTTACCCGTCATCGGATGAGCTGACCTCAAGGCGTCAGCCTCCTGTCTTAGGTTGGTACCATTGCAATTGGATCATACCTGTCATTGACTACTGGTTCAGCATACAGCCATCCTTGTGGATAGGCCTTTGCACCAGTGTGGGGGGTGAGGTTCTTTGCCTCACCTCTGTTGGCCCCCAAATTTGGCCTTTGCACCAGTGGGGGGGATGAGGTTCTTTGCCTCACCTCTGTTGGCCCCCAAATTTGGCCTTGGTGCCAGTGGGGGGGGTGAGGTTCTTTGCCACACCTCTGTTGGCCCCCAAATTTTAGACCATCACTAGCAGAAGGGAGGAGGATGCAAAATGCCACGACACCAAGCCAAATGACGGCTCTTTTTGGAAAAATTGTACCACCAATGACACCATCTGCAAAGATATGCCAGTACCTACCACAATTCGCTGCACCAACAGATAGTTCTCAATGCATACAAGTGATACACAGTCCAGGCAAGTTCTTCAAGCAGTTCAAAGTGGAGGAATCTATTAATATGTTCATTTCCTCCCAAAGTAAATCGACTCCTTGATCGAGCATCACTTGTTGAGTTACATTACTCATTGATGCATCAGTTTATACAATTTGTTGTGATAGCTATCGCAGAAGCTGTAGTTTGGTTTTATCTTTGTCTTCACTGGCACTGGGATGAAGATAGGAATTCTGGCAATGATGGCTAAAAAAAATTATGTAACATTCCAGCAGGCACTAAAAGAAAGCAATTTTCTAAACAATTTAGTATCCTGAATAGAATTAGATATAATGAAAAGGAAAGGTGAAAGTAAACAGATTTGTTAACCTCCTTATTTGTTCACATATTAAAACAATTCTCAACAGCTGTTTATCCAATTTAAATTAAACCATTTAAATCATGTGAATAATAAAAATATTTGGATCCATTTTTTCATGAGCACTCCTCATATATGATATATAGACATATGCACATACAGACATACAACACAAAACACAAGTGTGCACACATACAACACATAAGACAATAGTAAAGGCCTTGTAGCCTTACACAGGTGAAATCTCCATTGCAATGTTTAAAAACTCCACAGTCAAAAAATAAAATTGATCAGAAAAACATTAACCTAGGTCTGTATGAGCTCAAAAAATAAAATAGAACTTCATAATGTGGGAAAAGGCAATAATAAAATAGATATTGAAAAAAGCATCCTGGTTACCACCTGGGTTTGACTCTTATTTGGATATCCCATCCTTTTTCCTGTAACTTGCAAATGGGTCTGAAGGTATTTCCCACAAGCAAGCCCCAAGGGTTTTTTATATCTGAAATAGGCTTTTTCATTATTCATTAGCCTCCAGGTGTGGGAGAACCACTATTGCAGATGTAAAGGTATCAGCTGTTATGGATTTGAGTCAAATCATCTTCTTTTTGGTCTGTAGAAATCGCTTTGGTTAGTCTCTCTGGAATCCAAATCAGCTGCTGTTCTCCCTCCGAGCTTCAGGCGTTCCCCGCACGGGCCACCAAATGCCGCAGTCTGGCTGGGCACAAATCACGAGCCATTCAAGCAGGAACAAACTTTATTTCCAAACTCCCGCAAACGCCACGCACACGGACTTCTCCTGGGACACACCACACACCAACCGGAAAATCCCTCCTCCAGCACTTCCCCAACCAATGCAAACTCCCCAGGAATCCCTGTGAGAACTCCAAAGTAGCTGGCGCCTGAGGCAGACAGTAGGGGTCTAATATACAATTGAATACACAGCTTAACATAACCATCATCATCTCAATGGCTTGCTGGCGTCACCTCTCAACCACTCCTTCTGGCAAAAATGCCATGCTTCATTCAGATTCGGCTACGGCTCTCAGCACTTCACCCTGGAAACACACTGCAGTCCAGACGGTCCAGACGCAGGCAACCTTAGAGGCAGGCAATCTGCTCACACGGCAACAGAGACAAGCCCCATACTCTCCCCTGAGGCCTAAGCTGAGGGAGCAACCAACTCATCTCCCTGGACACACAACTCGTCACTCTTCCAAAGTCCAAGTCTGGGGCTTCGTGATGTCTGCTCCTATTGTCCATTTTTTCTCCTGCTTTTCCTCACGTATCTGATAGTTTTTATTAGGTACTAATCACAGTATATGAACACCATAAATAACTTGAGGGTTGACTTCTGCTTTTGAGAGTTAGGAACCCCAACAACCGTGGTTCACCTTAATGTAGCCCGAAATTTAGATGATTCAAGGCAGCACTGAGTCCCTGCAAGGGAGTCTACTTCTGGTTCAGCCTTATCTCTGAGTGGAGCCCTTAGGAGAAACCTGGGGGCACATATTAGGCCCCTCCTCCTGGCAGGCTGAGTGCCCAGTTCTGTGAATCTGCCTAGAGCCCTAACCCTCCTCTCAGGGACCTTTCAGCAATGACAAAACTGCTTCAAGGGGGAAATGGTGCCAAGTGCCTCCTTGACCTGTAGCGCTCCCATCCTCTCCACACTTGGTCCTACGCAAGCTGATTTTATTTTCTAAATTTTCACCATTTCTTGCTGTTAGTAGAACTGATTCCAACACCTGATAAACCACTCCAGAAGAAGATCCTCAAACCACACAGCTTAGCATGATCTTGTTTAAAACCAACCAGAGGGCACATTCTTACATAAATCATTCCTAATCTCACCCAAGCTTTTCCTATCTGGTCCACACTTTGGCAGTTTTTCCGGGGAACTACCCCAAAATAAGGCTATGAAGCAATAGGGGTTCGGGGAAATAGAGATTCAGAATCACTGTCACTGTCCACCACAGAAATCCATAAAAATCCTATTTAAAATAAAGCATTAATGTAAATGTCATCAAGTATTCTAAAATGTAACACACTTTACTGCTAGAACCGGGATGGGGCCGTACGTTAAAAAGGAAAAGACACATAAAATGTGTGAACTTGGGGCTGGGGCTGGGGCTCAGCATACTTGCCTGGAATGAGTGAGGTACTGGGTTCAATTCTCAGCACCGCATGTAAATAAATAAAAGGTCTATCACCAACTAATATATATATATATATATATATATATATATATATATATATATATATATATATATACATACATATATATATATATTAAAAAATATATATATATATTTAAAAAATATATATATATATATATATATATATTTTTTTTTTTTAAATGTATGATCTCCTAGGCTCAGAATCAGGAAAAGAGCAGGTAACATATAAATTTTAGCTTCCTGTTCTTTTGTTTCCTTCTGTCCTATTCCACTCCATCCCTCACATAGAGGTGGACTGACACAGAACATGGGCTGAAATTGAACACAGTCCAATCATTTCTCTAAACATCTAAGATGTACTCAGTACTGAATACTCATTTCCAGATATACTCAGTACTGAGTAGGAGCTTGGGTACTGGTCATAAAATTGGAAAAGCCCGACCATGGGCTGAAACCTCTGAAACCATGAGCCAAAATAAATCTTTCCTAGTTTCCTATGTGTATGTCAACACATAAGTTGAGGATGCAAGTGTTCCTGTCCCCTTCTGCCTACAACTATAGAAGAAATTAGGAGTAAAGGACAGGAGGAATGAGCCAGAACTGAGAGGCAAGAAGTCCGTACATCATCTCCCCATCACCCTATTTGCCTGTGAGCCCCATACAGCTGACCTCTGCAGTTGAAAACCAAGGGGGCACTTGCATTATTCAATATGTATTTATTGAGTACCTACTACATTACAGGTTTACCAATAGGTACTGGGACTCTGGGGCTGAATAAACCAGCTGTGGTCTGACCTCAGGAACAGGTCAGTAGTTCTCCACTCTGGCTGCACATCTAAGTATCTGAAGATTTAAACCAACACAGGAGTCCAAGTTAAGTAAACACCTGAGACAGGGCTTCTGCCCGGAGGCAGGGTGCTTTTCAAGGGTTTCTGATGCCCATGTGGGCTGAACAATCTGGGGCTCTTCCATTTCCAAATCTGTCTCTCCATGGCTTCCTTAATACGTACTTTTTAACAGGTTAAAAATCTCCAAAGTAAGTTGTGGTTTCATTAATGCTTGTGCACAACTGAGGGTGGGATGGCCTTGACTCTGTCACCCATCTCATCCTGAAAAGCCACACTGCCTGGGAGTGATGTCCGGCCTCACTCAAGCCTCCTTGTAGATTCACATTCGAAAGGTGCATGTTTCATTTCATAGATGAGAATTCTCCCCTGGGGCACAGATGCCTGAATCACACACCATTCCACCCTGTTCCCCTGAGTTAGAGCACCATTTCCTGGACTCTGGTTCATTCATGATTTTTGTCAGGTCTGTTTAACATGAGAGCTATGATTTATTTAATCTTTTTCTTTAAAATCAACTTGCTAGAGCAATGAAAGAATTCTAACACCACCAAATAATAAAACAAATCAGAAAGTGTCTTTAATAAAGTGAGGCATTAGCACATGAATAAATACAGATCAATGCAACAGTATAGGAAATCCAGAAACAGATCTAATCAATCATATATGACAAAAGAAAGCCATCTTGAAACACTGGGAAAAATGGACTTTTTAAACCGGTGGTATCGAAATACCCAAAATAACATGAAGATTCAATTTATCTGTCAAACCATTCAAATTCCAAACAGATCAGAGATTTTAATGTTGGAAAACATAATAATAAAAGCACTAAAAAAAACATGGCTGACTTCAACTCAGGAGTGGAAAACTTTCTGGCTATCATTGAAGATTGAGAAGAAATGAATGAAAGGACTGGGAGAAATACATAGTTAAATTTACTTTTCCTTTATTAACAATAATAAGCAAGCACATATAGAAACCCACTCCTGGGTTCTCTGCTGCCACCCCAGTGAGTCACCATTGGAGCCCTCTTGGTATAGCTAATGCCCAGAGGGTCACCCTTGACATGGGGACAGGAATTAATGTACATTTGCTTCTCCTTTCTCCCTGAATGTAAGGACCTACAGGCTTATAGGGCTGGCCTAATCCATAATAAATGCTAGAACTGGCCTCTTGTCCCCACTCCTCTCCCTTTCCCTTATTCCTGCTTTTTCTTCCAAATGTTATTGTATTTTTATACCTTTATTCAATTAATTTATTTTTTGTGTGTTGCCAAGGATTGAACCTGGTTCCCCATATGTGCTAGGCAAGTGCTCTGCCACTGAGCCACAACCACAGTCCCTTGTTCCTGCTTCTTCTTCTTTTTAAAAGAGATTCCTTAATTTTTTTTAAATGGGCCTTTATTTTGTTCATTTATTTATATGTGGTGCTGAGAATCAAATCTAGTGCCTCTTGCAGTTAACACTTCCCCCCAAAATTCCTCTCCTATGAGCCTTGGTCCAGGCACAGCTTTCTGGGACGCAGGTACAGTCTGTTACGGTTTGCATTAGAATGTCCCCCACAGGAACATGTACTGAAGGCCTGGTCCTCCACGCAGCTGGGCTCAGAAGTGGGGCTTTGGAAACAACTGGATCATGAGGCTGTGGCCTCATCAGTGGTTAATCCATGAGGGATTCATACCTAGATGACATTTTTGGGAGGTGATGGGACATAGCTGGAGGAAGCAGGTCACTTGGGACATTCCCTCAAAGGTATATCTTGTCCCTGGCCCCTTCCTTGACTGCACGCTGTCCTCTCTGCATCCTACAGGTGAGCAGCTTCCCTGTGCCACACCCTTCTGCCATGATGCCCTGCCTTGCTTCAGGCCCAGAGCAATGGAGTTGGCCGAAACCATGAAACCTCATGGGCTGAAACCTCTGAAACCATGAGCCAAAATAAATCTTTCCTAGTCTCCTATGTGTACATTAGGTATGCGGTCACAGCAATGAACAGCGGACTAACACAAGCACCTGGACTTGACGAGGTGACTTTTTCCGATATACATTAAATACCCGATATTAGCATTTCACACACATTCACAGGGATGATCTAACTGCCTGCTCCTTACCCGCTGAGCTGGGTATAGTGACGTCCTTGAGGGAGTACAGTGTGGAGTACAGTGTGAGGGAGTACAGTGAAGGGGAGAAGAGCTGAACAGCGAAGAAACTTGGCAAGCGCTGCTTCCGCCAGGCGACGGAGGTCTGTCTCATCAAGTGGACAGCAGGAACCCTCAGTGCAATGGATGCCAAGGGTACTTGACTCCTGTGGTCTTCCGCCCCCAAACTTAGCACCCCAGTCTAATCACGGGAAAACACCAAAGTTCAACAAAGGGACATCCTACATTACAACACAAGTCCTCCCAGTCGCCAAAAATAGGGAAACTGTCAGGAGGAGCTTGAAGAGATAGACAATCAAAGATATTTGGTGCTCCCAGTGACAGAAAAAGGACATCAGGTAAAAAACTAAGGACACTTGACTAAACTATGGACTTCTATTCATAATGATGTATCACATTAATAGAAGATGTGATGAGAGAACTGTGTGTGGGAGGTGGGGGCTCTCCTACTTCCTGCCAGCCTCTGTCCAGCACGGCACATGCTCTCGTTTAGGCCCAATTAAAAAAAGTAGCCCCCCTTTCAATGTTGCCATGAGGAGGAAGGAGAGGCCCGGTGGCAATATTCAGAGTGCAGCAGCGGGGTCTAGGCACAGGTGGGAGTGAGAGCCCCGAGGGCGTGGCTTTCCAGCCAGCAGAGCAGCATCTGAGCCTTTAGATGGATGGGGACTGAAAACCCAGAGGGCTGGGGACAACACTGACCAAATTATATTGTTAAAACCAGTAAATAAAACCTAGAGGAACCCTGGCCAAGGACTGCTTGCCTGAGGAAGAGATGTTTAAGATTTGAAGGCTTAGGAGTCAGCAAGGTGAAGAAGGAAAGGGAACGGCGGGACGACCAGCCGTGTGATTCAGGTCATCAGATCATTGTTTGTGACCATTCTGTGAGGGAAGAGGAGGCCAGAGCAAGAACACAGCTCACCAGCAGCTGCAGAATAAAGGCAGGACCCAGAATAGTTGAGGATGCCAGAACCTCTTGAAGAAGAGGCGCAGGGCATGCAGGAGGCTGAACACCGTGACCACTGTCTTCCAAGATCCTCAGAAAACCTGTGTTTACAGTCACAAGAAAGCATGTCCCTCCCTTACTCCATAATGAGAGGCACACGCTGGCTCGTGTTTCTCTTTTGGCCACTGCTTCCATGAATTTCACAGCTAAATGAACTCAACTGCAGTAACTATTTCTTAATCTAAGCTTTCCGGTACAACTATCTTCTCTAACCCAAAATAACATGCCTCCTGTTTTATCGTTATTTCAAAGATAGAATGGTTCTTGAAAAAAGATAGAATAGTTCTATTTTGTGACTATTATAGAGAATGTCCCCGAAGGTCTTTCCTTCCTCCCTCTCCTGGTCCCTCTCCCTCTTTTCCTTCTTTCCTTCCCAGGGCTGAAGACTGAACTCAGAGCCTCACATGTGCTAGGCAAACACTCTGCCACTGAGCCACACTCCCAGCCCCCTAATCTTTTTTTAGAAACTGAAGCACCAATATCAAATGTGGCTTCTAAACCAAAAATTATCACTTACAGAGATAAGTTATGCAGGGATCTGATAAAAGGGCAGAATCTTTGAAATCAGAATTTCCCTAGATTTTCTGAGGTTTATCTTACAGACAGAACAAATCAAGGTGGCAGTGTGGTAAGTGACCTTAATTGAACTTCTCATAGATTCTCATTTCATCTTACAAGATCTTGGAAAGGAAGTGGGATTATCCTCATTTATACTTCAGAAAAATGCAGGATCACAATGGTTAAGTAGTTTGCTCAAAATCACCAGTCAGCTAGGACAAGTAGCTTAAAGAATCCAGGTTTCTGACTCTAAAACCCAGGCTGCTTAGAATACAGGGGGGAAACTCCAAAATGTAAAAAGTTCACTTGCCTGCCTACATCAACTGCAAACAGCAGAGCAGAGGTCTCCCAGTCCTAAAGATGGTCCATCCTCACGGATGACAGTGGCGGAGGAGCCGGGAGAGGGCTCCCTCCACTGGCACACACGAGGAACTACACCACGTTCCATCCTAAGTACAGAGTCCTTTCCCACCCCTCCTGCTGCTTACTTCTCCCTTCTGACCCCTTTCCTTTTTTTTTTTTTTTTTTGGCAGGAGAACCTCCAAGTTAAACCTCCAGGATTAAACTTCCTTTCATTAACTTTGTCTCTTTCTCTTTCTTTAAAATTAATATTCTGGTTATATGTACAGTCTTCAGAAGGTTTATATCCTTTGTTCCAATAATATAATTTGCTAATTTTTCTTAAGGAAATAATCAGAGCTGCACACCAATGCTTACCACAGTGATACTTACAATGGTGAAACACTAAAAGCATCCTGCCTTAAAACTGGGGTACTGGTGAATAAATTCCATCTGATAGGTGACAGTTTTAAAATGCTCCCTAACAGTATTTTAAAAGGGGAAATGCATGTAGGTTGAATGTAAAGTGACTGACACAAATAATACAACAGACTATCAATTTTGTAAAACTGTTATGCTTACACATGAAAAAGGTAAAGTAGTTACCCTACGTTTGAAGTGGTTCTCTGTAAACAGCAGAGTCAGAGCTGGTTTTTATTGTCTTCTTTTTAAAAAAATATTTGTTTTAGTTTTAGATGGACATAATCCCTTTATTTTATTTATTTATTTTTATGTGCTGCTGAAGATCGATCTCAGTGCCTCATACATGCTGGGCAAGCACTCCACCACTGAGCTCCAGCCCCAGCCCCTTATTTTCTTCTTTATACCTTTCTTATTTCAAAGTCTCCACACAACATACATTACATTTTTGGGTGGGGGATTGCTGTCTTTTAAAAAGGTAAGACAAAATTACCACCAGAAAATCACTCCCATGGAGACTTTCTCCTCTTAGGCTATGAGGAGGAAAACTCCCAGGTGTTTGAGAAGGGCACCCCGGCTCCCCGACATGGTCAGCTGGAAGCACTCTGCTGAGTTACCATCACTCTTCACAGCACTTTCCACATGGCTAACAACTGAGTCTTCATCACACTAGAGTTGGCTGCAAGGTTTCTTCAACTTGGAGAGTGTATAGACTCCCTTTAAGGGGAAAAAAATCCTTAATGTACTCATGCAGCTTATCTGTAATAATTATAAAATTAAATTTAAATGCCTTAAGCAAAACAAGTTTATAAATGAAATCCAAAACCACCAACAAAATTCAAAGTACCATTATTCTTTAAGGCTCTGACTTTTTCTTCCAGTGCTAGGGATGGAAGGCAGGGGTTTGCACATGCTAGGCAAGTGCTCTACCACCGAGTCACAGTCCCAGTGGCATGACTTTTATAAAGAAATGATGTTGCTCAGATTAAAATCATTGTCCACAAAGTAATATAAATGCCACTGACCTACAAGTAGGCAGAAAGAAGAGCACAAAGACACACACACACTCTCTGCAGTCACACTGCCTTCTGAGCACCTCCAAGGCTGATAAAGTGCCCTTGGCCCAGATGAGCGAGTTCCTGGCACAGAACCAGACCTGCCAATAGCCACTGGCCATGCCTCAAATGTGGCTGGCCCTGGTGGGGGACAAGTGAGCTTTCTGAGGATCAAAGGGATCCTCCCTTATCCACTTAGCAACAGCTGGGATCATGCACCTTCGGATTCGGGCAGGTGTTCTACTCGGCCAGCCAACCTAGAAAGCACTGCTATTGTGTCTGCCACATAATACTGAGGTAATCAATAATATGACCAGCAGTTCTGAAGAAAAATGTAGTTTCAGTTTTCACCTCATATCCCAGACAATGTGAAGAACGAATTTTTTAAAATTGATATATAAAACATTCTAAAAATTTAATGAGCAAACATCTAGAAGAATGTCATCCTCAATTTAAGAAGTGATGAAAAACCCACAAAGAAAACAACTTAACGGCATGAAACTTTTAATCTTCTACATACTAAATCTTTAAAAGATAAATGGCACATTGAGAAAATGTGCACAGAACATTCCCAACAGATAAGTGACCAACGTACAGAGCAGGAATATGCCGCGTTGCATATGGGTGGGAGGTCTTCTGAGCAGGTGCCTTCCTGTAAATCTTAGAGGTATGGGGACTGTTTGTAAAAGGCAGTCTTGGGGACTGAGCCCTGAACCTATGGGCTCTGATGTTTACAGCATCAGAACTGAATTAAGCTAAAGAACACTCAGCTGGTGTTTGGGAGAAATCCTCACACCTTCTGAAGCCTCACAAATCTTTTCAGATGAAGTGGTTTTCTGTTTTGTTTTGTTTTGAGACAGGGTCTCACTGTGTTACCCAGGATGGCCTCAAAATTCCGGGCTCAAGTTGCTACTACTAGTGGGTGCTCCTGCCCTGTCTCTGCTGTGTTGATTACACTTTTAGACTAGATCAGATCGGCTGATATCAGAGATAACAAATACATCTCCTGGACTCTTTGCCATTTGCAAGAGCCAAGTACTTAAGGTATAAGTAAATATACATGGACGGATGTTTGTCTATTAGCAGTCTCAACAAAGAATCAACTTAGTGTTTTTGAATACCTGTGTAAAAGACGAATGACTTAAAAAAAATAAGGAAAAAGATTAACTAGATGACTCATTCTGGAAAAATCATTTAAGAACTTTCATTTCTACATGCATGATTTTTATCTGATCAAAAAAGAAGAGATCTGGGAACACTAGTATGCTATTGTTAGCCAAGAATATCAACTGTTCTATTCAAGAGGACCAGATAAAGGGTGATTCTTATCAAATAAGCAAGAAAATCAAAACAGGAAAAATGAGCATGGAAAGAAGAGAGCACCTGTCCACCCCCAGACACAAATCTTTGGCTTTACAGTTACTTGAGCCAAGCTGCTCTTTTTTCCATTTAATTATATATCAAGAGAAGCCGAAGATTTATTCTTAAAACCATTCTGATTCCAAGAGCATTTCACAAGCTGACAAAGACAATGTAGTTAGGAAGATTTACAGGAATATGCCGGGTGCCTCTCCACATCTACTTAGAAGACCTCCCACAAGAAAGTAGGTCTTGTTTTTCTCCACAGCTTCCACAACCTAGCAGCATAAATCTCTGAATGTGGAGTCACACTGCCCAAAAAGTGAAAAAACTGGGGACTTTTATGTTCAGCAACTGTGGACTAAGTAAATCAGAAAAATCCTCTAGCTAAAGTGAACTGGGAACATCTGGGGTCAAAAGATGACAAATACCTGTTGGGAGGCCTGGGGGGACGCAGATGGGGCCAGAGGGTACCGTCCAGGTATCCGTGAGTTCTGAAGGGAAGGCTACCCTTTGGTGCTGCTCATGAAGAGGGGAAGCTAGGGGGGAAGTGAACAGAACACACTTGTCCTCACAGGGAATGAAGCTCATCTTGGGATCATCCCAGATCCTGAAGCTGCACTGAAGTGGGCACATCATAAATGCCCTCAGATGCCTGACAAAAGCAAGTGTGAATGACCTCTGGGAGAGAAGAACATTTTATGCTTCAAATTATTTCTACAAATAATTTTGCAAATATAAGAGCCAGCACTAATTTAAGAATAGACACTATGCACATAAGACAGTGTGGATGAAAATCAATAGAAATAGACCCTGGAAATGACTCACAGAAACTGCCATAATCACCATAGAGTTAAGATGATTCTGCATATTATGCTCAAAGTGATAAAAGACAAGATAATCTGGGCAGAACACTAGGGAACTATAAAAATAAAACAAATGTAAATCTTAAAATGAAAATACAAAATAACTGAAATTAAAAATTCAATGGATAGGTCTAATAATAGATTATATATAGCAGAAGGGAAGTGAGGAAATATTCAGAATGAAGAACAAGAGACAAACACAGAAAATATAGAATGATTAAGAGACAAAGAAGATTTATGAAATAGTCTAACATATATAATTTTAGCTCCAGAAGAAAAGATAAAATGGGGAAGAAGAAAATATAGTACTAATGGCTGATGACTTCCGAAACTAATGAAAGACATGAAGCCACAGATTCAAGAAGACCTAAGAAGCCCAATTATAAATTCAAAAACTCCCATAGATGAGATAGCATAGGAAAAAATTTGAAACACAAAGACAAGGAGAACATCTAGAGGAAAAATAGAACTACTTTCAGAGGAACATCAGAGTGACAAAATTCTTCTCAACAGAAACAGTCCATCATTCCATGTCAGAGATAAGGAAATGGCTTTAAAAAGCTACAACAGCCAACCATGAATTCTGTAACTAATGAAATGACCCTGCAAAATGAAGGAAAATGTTCTAAAATTAGACTGTGATAATCTCCTTACATAGGTCTGTGAATATGCTAAAAACTAATGAACTGCAGACTTAAAATGGATACATTTATGGTACATGAATTTTATCTCAATAACAGTATTTACAAAAAAGAAAAAAAGGCTAAGATATTTTCAAACCCTAAGAATTTGTCATCAGCAATAAATAACATACTAAATAATATTTGTTTTAGTCAGCTTTTTTGCTACTGCGACTAAAAGAGAACAACTGTAAAGGAGGAAGAGTTTGAGGGCTCACAGTTTCCGAGGTCTTAGTCACAGAAACTGGCTCCATTCCTCGGGGCTCAGGTGAGGCAGGACATCAAGGTGGAAGAATGTGGCTGAGGGAAGCCGATCACATGATGGTCAGGAAACAGAGAGAGACTGCACTCGCCAGATACAAAATATACCCAAAGCCAAAACACAGGACCCAATGCCCAGCTCCTCCAGCCACAACCCACACTTCAGCTACCACTCAGTTAATGCTATCAGGGATAGATCACTGACTGGGTGAAGACTCACAACCCAACCATTTCTCCTCCTTGCATTGTTTCACACATGAGTTTTTGGGGACACCTCACACCCAAACCATAACTATATTCTTCAGACAGAAATAAAAAGTCCTCAAAGGGAAGGCTGAAAATGACAAAGGTGACACCCAGAATGATGGAAAAAAAGATGATTTTTTTTTATAAACAGTGCTAAATAAATGGGAGTAAAAATGAAATTAACCTTTGCATATGTTACACAAAAATCAATTCCAGGTGGATGACACATCATAATGTGAAAGGCCAAACAGTAAGGTTTCTAGAAGATGTTACAGGAAATGTCTTGTTGATTTTGGAATAGAAACCCTACAAATTAGGAAGAAAAAGACTATACATCCCAAAGGAAACTGGGCAAGTATGTGCTTACCTAAGATACCAAAAATCATGAAAAGATGATCAGTCTGATTGGTCATCAGGAAGCTGCTATGAAAAGCACAACAGACCACTTCACAGTCAGCAGAATGGCTAAAATTAAGGCTGACAATATCAAGTGTTGACAAAGATAAGGAGCAAGAACTCTCCAGTCCTTGCTGGTGGGAGTATAAACTGGTCTAACTGCTTTGGAAACTTGATGTTATCCATTAAGGCTGAAGATAGATGCCTCTCTTGACCTAAAAATTCTGCTTGACAGAAACGAATGCAGCAGGAGGCACACAGGCGTGTTCGTGACAGCATTATTAATAGCCAAAAGCTAGAAACAAACAGAATGTCTACTAACAGGCGGATGAATTGCGGTAGATTCATACCCTGGAATACTGGGGAGAAGAAGAGGGATAAACACGGCTACACAGAAGGGATGAATCTCAAAAAAAAAAACCGTGAATGAAAGAAGCCAGACACAAAAGAATCCACATTGTATCACTTCATTTATATAAAGTTCACAGAACAGGCAAGATGGAAGTACAGGCACCACAGCTTTTATGCAATCTACGTTTAGACACTAAAACTGCACAGAAAACACAAGATGGGATCACCCCACAGAGCAGGGAGGCGCTGGCCTCGGAGGGGCGAGGGCGCAGCGCCGGGCGGACCTCTGGGCCGGACACCCTCGGGCGCAGCGCCGGCGGGGGCACCTCTGGGCCGGACACCCTCGGGCGCCGGCGGGGGCGATCTGTGCTGGGGCCGCTGCGCCGCGGGGCGTTCGGGGAGCTAGGAGCCGGGGAGGCGCGGCAGAGGGGCCGGCACGCGGAGGCAGGAGCTCGTCGGGGACGCAGGCCGCTCCGCCGCCCCGGTCCTCCCGGCCCCGCCGCGCCCGCCTGGGGACCCGGGCGCCGACTCACCTCATTGTCGCTGCCGGGCGGGCGCGGGGCCGGGGGACCCGGCGCGGCGGCGGGCGCGGGGCGCGGGGCTAGCGGGGGAGCCGGCCCCGGACGCGGCGGCTCCGCGAGTGGCTGGGCTGCGGCGGGCGGCGGGGGCGCATCTTCTCGGGCGGGCGTCCGGGCCGCTAGCTGCGGAGATGGGCTGCGGCGGCGGAGGCGACTGACAGCTGGGCCCCGGCCCCTGCCATCTTGGCGGGCGCGCGTGCCCGGCCGGCGCGTGCGCGTGCGCGTGCCGCCGCCGACGGGGTGGGGAGGGGGCGAGCAGCGGGGTCCGACCGGCGGGAGCGCGCGCGCCCGATCGCAACTCGGGGCGGCGGCCCCCGGGGAGCGCGCGAGCGAGTCAGCCTCGAGCCCAGACGGGGGGCGCGCGCGGGAGTGTACGCCCTCCGCCCGCTGAGGGGGGTGCGCACGCGTGCGTCCACGGAGGTGAATGAGCGCGCGCAGCACCGGAGCTCCACACAAAAGGCGCGGGGTTCTACCGTCCGCGCCTCTGAGAGGGCGGAGCCTTGGGCCGCCAGGGGCGTGGCCGCAAAGCCAATGGACGGGGCCGCAGTGGGCGGGGCTTCCAAGAGCAACTAGGGGCGTGGCCGGGGCGTGGCCATGGAGGGCGGGGCGCCAACAGCACGTGGAGTGCATTCTCAGAGTACAGTGAAGGAGCCGGGGCACTATTCCCGCCCTGCCATGCACCTCGCCTGCTAGCACTCCGAGCACCCCAGATCCAAGGGGCGCCAAGGTCACCAACAGATGACTCACTCGTAAAATGGACCCCAGGCAGGACCTGGCCGATTCACCTTTGGGACATATGAACATCTGAAGGACTTCAACCCGCTCAACAAGAGCCCCCACCTAGCACCCCAAAACCACAACCTGTTAAAAAATTCACATTTCACAACACACAGCATCACTTGGGTCGTCCAGGTTTTTCTCTGGGTTTTAAATCCCCATCCTTCCTAAAGGGTAGTGATCCTTCTTCATTACTGGCTCAAGACCTCAAACCTTTTTGGGTCTTACCACCTTCAAGTAAGTAGACACAGCTGGCTGTGCTTTTTGAACATTGCCATGTACATATGTGAGTGTGCATGTGCATGTGTGTTTTCTACACAAGAACATATATACTGTCTAGTAGTAGGTGGCATATACTAAGACAGTGAAGGGTCACTATTTTATTCCTGTCCAGATAGAGAGGAAGCTGTGTGACTTATGGGTTTTGCTCATGGCCAGCATTTTTCTGACCCAAAGTCCCAGTGCCCAGTCCATTCTAGTTGGCTGGAATTGAACATCATCTCACAGGCTCCAGTTAGGCCTCCTTCCTCCTCCCTCCTGTGCACAGGTCATGGTATTTCCTTAGCAATGGTTTGTCCCATCTCCACTTCCCTTCCTCTATTTGTTTGAACCTAGAGTCATCAAACTTGAAAGGGGCCTGGATCTTCTACAGTCCTATTAGCATACCCTGAGGTTGTAGCCCTGCTGACCTCATTTGTTCCTCTCTTTCCAGGGTCAGGATTGATCTCTTTGTTACAGAATAATCTTGTTACACCCTAAAAGTTGCTAAAATAGACAAGCCTTGGGTCATTTGGAGATATCCCAGGTGTGGTCTGGAGGAGCAGGGTTACCTCTGGTTGGTGCATCTCAAAATCCTGTGTAAAGACCCCAGATACAGACCTCTTTGTTTCCAGTTTGTCTTACTGATGTTCTTTCAACATGAGGCCCCCTCTGACCTCTAGATCATGCATTTTCCATGCTGTCCTGGAGTCTGTGACTTAGAAGAGCATTTGTGGGGAAATGTCAATGGCAGATTTGCCATGAAACACTGGCACCAAAGTGAGGGTCACACATCCTCTGTCAACCTTCCCTACAGACTACTGAAAAGGGGAGGGACCCCTGAAAAGGGAAGCGTGGGCCAACATCACTCAGCAAATGCATGGAATTAGTTGCATCTGGCTCAGAGAGAAGTCTTTTCCTGAAATGTCTGTGCAACAAAGGGCTTCATGAACTGCGGGCAGGGCTGGGGGAGGCCGATGGGGGCCACACACAGCCCATCCTGTGCCTTGCTTCCCCATGAATCCATGTTGAGCTTTGCCCCAGGATGCTTGGAGAGGCAGGGGCTCCACACTGTAATCCTGTGGCTCAAACCTCTGGAGCCTTCATTTCTCCTCTGGCAGGCGGGACTCCTAACACCATCTTGCAGGTATTGCTGAGGATCAGTTGAGGGACCAACGTCAGAGGACATCTGAGAAGGTTTTCCCACCCTTCTGCAGTACCCGGCTCTTGCTTCTCTTTCGCCTTTTCCTTAACAATACATTGTTTAAAACCAGTCTACTTCCCGTGTTCCACATTTGCTGAATAAAGTCTTTATTCCCCGAGAGAAGATGAATTCATGTTTCCCGTTCTTCTGATAAAAAGAAAACACTTATGAAACGTTAACATTTTTGAAGCATGTGGTTTCCAAATGATTAACTTCTGGAGGCCACCAGGCCCTGGATTTGGAAAAGATTCCTGGGTAGAGTCTGATGTGCCTGGATGCCAGACACCTGGCCAGGCTGGCAACTTGTGGTTCCCACGTGGACTAGATTTCTTCCACGTGGGGAGGCAGGAGAGATGGTGCCTGCCATCTGCCAGGCTCAGATCAGTCTCAGAGTCACAGAGAGTTAGTAGGGCTAAAAGTCCTTCAAGGGTGTCCCATCTAACCTCCTTGTCCAGAGGGTGAAACTGAAGCCCAAGAGGTCACTCAGATGAACATGTAGCTTGTGGACTTGCAGTCCCTGGACAACCTCCCTGTGTCTTTTCCAGCCTGGGACCATTGCTGAGGAGCCAGCGGCACTGCTATGGTCTCAGGGTACCCTCCAAAGCACACGTCGAAATTCAACTGCTTGTAACTTGTTAAGAGGTGGGACTTTAAGAAGGTGACTAGGTCATGAGGACTCTGCCCTCCTGAATGCATTGAGCCTGGTAACAGAAGAGTGGGTAGTTATCTGGGAGTGGGTTAGTTTTCGGGGGAGTGGGATCCTGATAGATGGGTGAGTTTGCCTGCTTTTCTGTCTCTTGGGCTTCCTTGCTCTGCGTTCTTCCCCATATTATGTCACGGCACAAACAGGCCCTCACTGGACGCCAGCACATGCTCTTGCACTTCCCAGCCTCTGGAACCGTGAGAAATACCTTTTCTTGATAAATCACCCAATCTGAGGCATTTTGTTAGAGGAGCAGAAAACAGACTAAGACACCCATGGACCCACTGCTTAGCATTTTACAGATCAACACCACAAATGATCAAAAGAAACTGTGCTGTTGAGCATCCACCAGTGACACCGTGTCTGGTTCCTATTGACTGGCACCAGTGAAGTTCTAATTCACACCAGAGTCTGAAGCAAAGCACACTTAGGCCGCACAGATGTGTCAGGGGACTCGTGGACCACCTGTGCCGCTGTACCTCTTTTTCTACTCTCGACACTGATCCTGTTGCCCGATTCGGTTGTCACCAACACTTGTTCCCTGAGATGCCCTGTTTCCTTTCGTCCATTCCTTCAATGGCTGGGGAGCTCCTCAACACGCGCTGCCTCCTCTCACACCCAGCCCAAACCAAAAGGCCCAACCAAAGGCAGATCAGTCCCTTTGCCCCGGCACTCAGCACCTCCTTCCCTGGGTGCCAAGGCTCCGTTCTCTGTCTGCTTCGGGGCTCCTACACACCTGTCCCCATCAGGGTTGTCTTGCTGGAAGCTCCTCAGCGTGTGGACTTCCCGAGGTCAGAAACACGATTGCACAACATCCGCCGCGCGCGTTCCAGCATGGAACTGAAGAAACCCTGCATACTTGTCACCTGGCCCACGCAGAGCTTGGGAGGGCCGGGGAAGCCCCGTTTGTGTGTGCAGACATCTCCAGAAGCTAGAGTTCCTCCTGTGTCCTGGTTCCCCACGGCAGGAAAGCAGGTTAGTTCTGGCCCATTTCCCCTTCCACGCCTCGAGGGTGGCCTGTGGTTCTGCTTCTGACTCCATCTCTCCCAGGCTCCTCAGCTCCAAAAGACTCTCCAGAAGATGCAGTTCCACCCTCTTGAAGGGGACCCTGCAGTCATACTGGGGATGACTTCAACTTCCTGCTGGGGTGTCTCAAAAGGGGGCACCCAGTGAGGGGAAGCATGGCCAGGTTGGGGTGGGAGGGAGCCTTAGGTCCCCGGCGGTAGAGGGCAACTTCTTAGTGTCACTGTTTGTAAGGAGGATGTGGAGGTGGTTGTCCTCAGAAGGTGCCGCGGTGGTCCTTTGGGACCCTGGTTAGTCCTTGAGAGAAGATTGTTATAAAGGAGCAACCCTGACCCCTCCCTGCCCTCTGGCTTCCTGACTCACCATGAGAGCTTTCCCTCTTGTGTACTCTCTGACCATGATGCCCTCACAAGGCCATGCTGTTTGGACTTTTAGCCTCCAAAACTTGTAAATAAACCTCTTTTCTTTAAATATTACCCAACCTCAAGTATTTTGTTACAGCAACAGAGAACAGATTAATATAGGTCATCTGATTAGCAATCTTAATTCCCCTTTGCCATACAACCTACATCATGAAGCTGGGCATTTTGTGATGGGTGAGGGGGATATTTTGCATATAAGTAATATGATTTTCCTGCCTAGATGCTGTAAAGAGTTTCTTGTTATCCTTGAAGTTCAGAAATTCTACTAGAGTATAATGAAATCCTAAATGATGGTACAAAATGTGATACAAATTCACTTTGAAGTGTGGAAATACTCTTTTAGATAATTTTTGCTTAAAGTAGTCACAGAGATCAATAGTGAAATAACGTAAAAGGATTTTATTTCAGTTTTCATTTCAATAAATTTGAGTGTCTACACAAGATGAATGGTTTTTACTAAAAATGGAATAGAAATGTTACAGTGGACAGAGTCCTAAAACTAAACTGGTGGTGGGGCACCTGGAGGGTAAAGCGTTGGGGGAAGACCAGCCACGTCAGGACCTCTGTGGAGAAGGCTGTCCAGCGTGACCATGAAGACCCAGCCCCTGGAGGGACAGCAGGTGAGAATCAACCTGACACGGGGCGAGAGGCCTGCGTGTCCTTGGCTGGGCTCTTGCCTTCTACTGGGTCTAGCTTTCCTCCGGAGGTGGATTCAGGGGCAGCTAGAGGTGGCCAGGATCAGAGAGAAGTTGAGCATGGGGCATCTGTCCCCTCTGACCACTTTGGCCAGAGTGGTCACATTCTTGGTCACATCATGGGTGAATTTTCCTGTGATTTTCTCTGGAGAAGGTCTTGCTGCTTATATGAACCAGGGCTCTGCAGAGAAGCATGATATATATAGACATATAGGAAGAGACTTGTAAGGGATCAGCACGTGTGACTGTGGAGGCTGAGAAGCCTGTCTGCAGCGGGTGGTGACATCCCAGTGCAGACCCCAGGGCCTGGGAACCCGGGGAGCTGAAGGCAGAAGGCCCAACCTGAGTCCAGAGGCCAGAGGACCAGGAGCCTCAGGTCCAAGGGCAGGAGAAGATACGTCCCAGCCCAGCAGAGGGAAGATCCACCTTCCTCTCCCTGTCACCCTGTTCCGACACTGTGCCCGCTGGGGAGGCCCACCTGTCCAGTTGCTAATCTCTTCTGGAAACACCCTATTTCACCCGCTATCTGGGCGTCTCTTAGCCAGTCTAGCCGACACCCAGAGCTAGCCATCACAGAGTAAACCAAGTCCCCAGCCGCCTCTGGCTCTGGCCTTTGTGTAGCTCTGCTGCCAGGACTTCTGGTTTTACCGTCATGACTTTCTGGTTTCTTAGAGAGGATGTTTGTAATTTAGTCCTCGAATGGAGTCGTGTGTGTGTGTGCGTGTGAGTGTGTGTGTGCGCGCGCTTGTGTTGTCCTTCTTTTAAACACCGCTACTTAATTTGGAACTTAATTTAAACTTGTTTTTCCTGCATGACCCAGAACCGCCCTGTGGCTCGGGGGCTGGCGGAGCCTGGGAGGCTGGCAGACACAGGCGCCCCGCTTTCTCTTTAAGAACGATGAGGTTTACAGCCTTTAAGTAAAAATAGCTTTGTGCAGCTTCCGCCAGGAAGGCTCTTAAAAGGGAAGAGAGGAATCATCTGCTAAAAAAGAAAAAAAGCCTAGCACATTGCTGCCATAATTTTGGAATTCATTTTTGCAAAACCCATCAGGAGACCCTGAGATGTTCTCGTCCTCTCAGTCAGTCTTTCCGCCTCTGGGCCTCTGGCCTGAGGCACAAATTGAACCAAAGGCAAGACTCAGTGGACAGCACTGTCCGCTGCAGCCTCCTTAGTGGCCGTGGTGAGACTCTGGAAGCAGGAGAGGATCCTTGGGGTTGGGGCAATGGGTGGCACGAGTTCCAGGCCCCCTGCCACTCACAGGTGTGTTTGTTGGTGTATTTGGCAGTCACTTATGCACATACCTGTCGGTCCAGGGCCAGGAGCTGGAGCAGGAGGAGGGAGCAAGGTGCAGAGCTTGCAGACATGGGCTCCAGGCAGCTGCACCAACACTTTGATGTGACGATGGGAGTAACCGCAGCCGTGGGGACAGAGGAGAGACCTGAACCCAGACTTGTCACTCAGGAAGGCTTCCTGGAGGAAATGGCTTTCGAGCTGTTATAAAGATTAGGGTGGATGAGCAGGAACAGGAGGAAGAGTGGTGGGCAGAGAGCAGATACCACCTGGGTGGCCAAGAGAGGGTGCCCTGTGGAGGGACAGGGAGCTCTGAGGAGGAAACAGAAAGAGACGTGGCTAGAGAAGGACCCAGAGCTAACTGAACAGGCCTGAGTACAAGGTGAAAGAGCTTTTTCCTAGGAGCCACTAAGGCATTTAAGCACGAGTTTAAGCAGGACTGTGACGTGGCTGGATTGGTAGTTTGGACAGCTCCCTCAGGACCCCTGGAGGGGACAGGCCAGCACGATGGTGGCCGGCCAAGACAGAGGCAGAGGAGCATCCATGGGGAATGGAGAGGTGCATGGACACGTGCCATGGCTCCTGTGGGGCAGACCCTCCCGTCTTGGAGAGGCAGAGCCGGGCAGTGGTCGGCTTAGAATCCCAACTTCTTTGCTGTGTGACTCATAGCAAATTCACTAAAATTTGTGTAAAAAGCAGATGATAACAAGAATGAGCACATTGGAGGAGTCTGTGTCTACATCCTTCCAACAGTGGCTGGCACAGGGGAAGCGCTCTCTAAATGATGCCTTCAGAGTGGTCACTATTATTGGCGGCTTGTTGATATGGGCAGTGGGACAAAAAGAAGGCTGGGAGGGACATCTACATTCCTGGCTTGGTCATTTGGGGTAATGGAAAACAGGGGCCTGGGGAGAAGTGGATTAATTCATTTTGGGCTAGAGACTGAAGCACCAATGCAGTGAGCTGATGGATGTGTGCTGGGGACTGCTGAGCACACAGGTTTGAAGCCAAGAGACAGGATGAGCCAAAAATGTTGACCTGTGCTTTGTCAGGGTTGAAGAAGTGACTGAGACCCTAGGAGGTGATGGGGTAGCCCTGGGAGAAGGAGGGAGAAAAAAATGACAGCCCAGGACAGAGCCCTGCAGATAAGGGATGAACCTGGAAGGTTTTCTTTTTAATGGGCAAGATTTGAGCCTGTTTAAATGTTAACAGAAGAAGTCTTTAGACAGCCTGTCTTGGAGAAATTGTCCTTGATGGCTTTTATTATTTTTTCTCATTATTATCACCATCACTGCCATCTCTATCATCACCACACCACCATCACCACCATCACCACATTACCATCATCACCACCATCACCACCATACCATCACCATCACCACCATCACCATTACCACTATCACCACCATTACCACCATCACCATCACCACCATTACCACTATCACCACCATTACCACCATCACCATCACCACCATTACCACTATCACCACCATTACCACCATCACCATCATCACCACCATCACCACCACCATCACCATCACCATAATCACCACCACCATCATACCACCATCCACCATCACCATCACCATCATCACCACCATCATCATCACCATCACCACCATCATCACAATCATCATCACCACCATTTCTATCATCACCATCACCATCACCACCACCATCACCATCATCACCACCATCATCACCACCATCATCATCACCATCACCATCATCACCACCATCATCATCACCATCACCACCATCATCACAATCATCATCATCATCATTTCTATCATCACCACCATCATCATCACCACCATCACCATCACCACCATCACCACCATTACCACCATCACAATCACCACCATCACCATCATCACCACCATCACCATCACCATGACCATCATCACCACCATCACAATGACCATCACCACTATCATCACAATCATCACCACCATTTCTATCATCACCACCATCATTATCACCACCATCATCATCATCATCATCACCATCATCACCACCATCATCATCACCATCACCATCACCATCACCACCATTTCTATCATCACCACCATCACCACCAAGGTACAATATCAAACACGGCATCACATTATGTAGTGGGTACAAGTTACTTACAACAAAATTATACTGACATGGGAAAATGCCTATGTTATAGAACATGATATATGCAATAGATTGACCACAGAAACACAACACAAAATCAACTCATAAAGAAAAAAATACAGAAAGGGAATGCAGTAAGGAGTAATAGTGCTATTTCAGAATGGTAGAAATACATCTGGGGGGGCTGGGGATGTGGCTCAAGTGGTAGTGTGCTCGCCTGGCATGCATGAGGCCCTGGGTTCGATCCTCAGCACCACATAAAAATAAAATAAAGATATCGTGTCCACCTAAAAAATAAATAAATAAAAATAAATAAATTTAAAAAAAGGGAAGAAATAAATACATCTGAAATTGTTTTTAATTTGCTACAGAGAGTATGTATTAGTTTTGTCATGAAAAAATACAATAAGCTTTATTTATTTTTAAAAATTATTTTTAGTTGTAGATGAACATGATAGCTCAGTTTTATTTACTTATTATTATGTGGTGCTGAGGATCAAACACGTGTGAGGCAAGCGCTTTATCTCCAAGCCACAACCCCAGGCCAATACACTTTATTTTATAAAAAAGAAACAAACTGGGGCAGCTGGGGCTACCCCTGGAAAGGCCACACCGACCTTGGGCAAATCCTTGTTTTCTGAGCTCTTTGTTTCTGGGCCTCAGAGCTGAGCAAAGCCGCACCTCCCCAGCTGCCCTCAGCCCCGGCTGGCAGTGGCGGGCAGGAGAGAAATGCTGTGAGGACAGCCAGGCCAGGGCCTCTGCGCCTGGGGCACACCCCGAGAGCTGCGACTTGGGCCTCAGCTCCTCCACGGCAGACTGCCTTCCCCGAGTGCCTGGGCCTCCGTCTGTGGCCTGTCACCGCTGGCCCCTGCCTCCAGCTGGCACACTCTGCTTGGCCTCTTGGTCGCCATTTGCATCACAGTGCCAGGACAGCACCAACTTGCGGAAGGATGTGCCCCGCCCAAAAGCAGGGATGGAGGTGGATGGTGGATGGACAGGCAGCTGCTCTGGACTCATGATGCCCATTAACATATTTAATCAGTGCCTCCAACCAGGGTCCTTGGACACTGTGGACTGGTGCTCCACAGGACAGACTTCGGGGCATACTCCCCCGAGACCACCCCTCAGTTTCAGGGCTGCTCCGCCATTCTACAAGTTACCCAAACAAGAGCCCTGCTCAGAGGTGGCTGCAATACCTCCAGGGAGGTAGAGATGACGCTGGCTGTCCTGAGAGCCCTGCTTTCAGATGGCGTCTGAGCCCTGGAGCCACCTCAGCCTGGCAAGGAATGGGAGCAGGACTGACCTCGCCAGAATCAGAGAAAGGCCCTTCCTGTGGTCAGAGTTTCTGATGGCTCTTTCTTTCTTTCTTTCTTTCTTTCTTTCTTTCTTTCTTTCTTTCTTTCTTTCTTTCTTTCTTTCTTTCTGTCTTCTCATCTGTTATACATGACAGTAGAAAGCTCTTTGATTCTTTGTACACAAATGGAGCGGAAGTTTTCGCTTCCCTGTTTGTACATGAAGTAGAGTCACACCATTTGTGCTGTCACACATGTGTCTAATGATGTCTGTCTCATTCCACTGTCTTTCCTGCCCCCATGTCCCCTCCCTTCTCCCCTTTGCCCCATCCAAAGTTCTGCCACTCATCCCATCCCCTGCTTATGGATTAGCGTCCACTTATCTGACGGCACTTTCTGGTCAGCGGATGCCTTGTCCGGCCTGGCAACAGCTCAGTGAGTGCAGGGCTGCCTCAGGTAGGAGGCCGGGAGTGCAGGGCTGTGTCGTCTTCTCCCATGGCGCCTGTCAATGCAGACAATGACCAGACGCTGTCTGTGTGACTGTTGTTGTGTGTGCGTCCGGGCGAGATAAACCACACCAGGCAGAGGAACACCGTGGGGCCACCAGTCGTGGGGTGGCTGGGCAGCTGCTGGGCTTTGGCAATCTCAACCCACCCTCCTTTCAGGAGCCAGGCTCTGAGGGGGAACCAAAAAGGCAGAGAAGCCCATGTGGTCAAAAGAATCTCAAAGGTGTCACAGAGTATGTGACATCAGCCTCACCGTGATAGGGAGACTGGCAGTTTCCTAGTGAAGGTGTGGTAAGGAGGGGAGTGGGCCCTGAATTTTTTAGTTGTAGATGGACACATACTGTTGTAGGGACAAATGAGGCCAGGCACCGAAGACAGCAGGAAACAGTTTCATTTGTCTGCAGCCAGGTTCAGGGGGCACAGCTTTTGCTGTAATCAATTAATCCCCTGAACCCTGAGTTCAGGGAGTTTCTGAGTATTATACCCAGCATGTAAGGGAGGGGCTCAGAGGTTCACAGTCTGCAGAAGCTCACATAAAAGCCGGTTTTTCTCTCACTGCTCTGGGCAAGTTAACCCTTCAAGGACCACACCTGAGAAGGGGGGAGCTTCTTCTCCCCTTTCTTTCCTCCCCTGCCAGCTGCTACCCTGGAGAACAATTGGTAACTTCTCTTAAAAATGTAGACATCTCTGTGAAGCCCAGCTCAAGGCCAGAGGCCTTGTTTGCACATTTCTTCAAAGTCCTATACTGGAAATGTTTGTGAAAAACTAGTAAAGGGGTGTCCAGCACCTGGAGTGCTAGTATCTTTTTAGCCAGTGGCCAAGTAAACAGGGTGACATGAAAATAGGAAGTTTATCTACATTGGACTCTTTTGCTGACAGTCCCAAAATCAGCCATGGTGAAGAGGGCTTTTCTGTGGAGAAAGGGGTGCCCACTTCAATACCTTTATTTATTTATTTTTATGTGGTGCTGAGGATCGAACCCAGGGCCTCCTGCGAGCTAGGCAAGCCCTCCACCACTGAGCCACAATCCAGCTCTACAAACCACAGTGTTTAACCACGTTCTCACCCAGTGTCACCCATCCTGTGCCTCCAATTGTCACAGCAACCCCCATAAAGGAGTAAGAAAAGAGGTTTGGGTCCTTCTCGTCCAGGGGCGGAGACACTGCCACGGTACCCCAAGGGGCTCCAGTTACCCAATTTTACACATCGGTGGGGAAGACGGCTGCAGAGGAACCCACGGCACTGTGAGCACTGGCCGGGTCTCTGGAATGTCGGAGCCCTTAGGCGCCAGCCTCAGGCACTCCCGGGAGACACTGCGGGAGCCGAAGACCCTGGGTTCCTGGGTGCCGTTTCCCGTGAGCTTCGGGTCAGCCTTCTCCCATTCCATTTACCAAGATGGTGGATGGGGACAGCCACACCTGGCCAGTACTCAGTGCCTGGGGAGCCAAAGTGTCCAAGCTCTTATTGGGGACGAGCCTTTTCATTATAGCAGCTGCCCAGGCTCTGCCGGGACGCGGGCCCTCTAGTCTCCGTGTGTCCCACTCCATTTGTGTACACAGGGTGCGGGACACTTCCTAACCTTATTTGGAGCCCCATAGTAACTCCTCAAGGGTGCTCTCTAGACACCTGCCTGAGAATGGTGGCGAGGAGGTGGCTTATGACATCTGGGACTTACCTTTCACTCTGCTGTGGATCAGTGGAGTGACCTGGGCCAGGGCCTTCGTCTCACTAACCCTCTGCCTCTTCATTGTCAAAAAAGGGACTGATCTTATGTCGTAGATGATATGCAGTGACAATTCCAAGGGTGGTAGGCGGGGCGATGGCCTCGCCCACACTGGTCCCTGGCGGGAGGAAGCTGGCAGCACTGGTGCAGGCCTAGAAGAGCTGTGGTCCCACTGTGGGGCAGAGGATCTCTGGCACAGAAGCACAAGGAAACTGTAAAGAGTTCCCACAGCAGCACCATTTGTGCAGCTGGATGTTGAACTGATGTTTAGCTGAGGATCCAAGGCCCAGTAGCTGTGGAACCATGAAGGCACTGCCAACCGGGGCAGAGGACACGAGGGAAGTGCCCAAGGAGCCTCTTAGATGCCTTCATCCATGCAAAGGGCATAAAGGGTCAGGAATTGGACACTTTTAAAGGATTTTAAAGGATTTTTTTTTTTTTTTTTGCGGGGGGAGTTGATTGTTGATTCCATCCTTTCCTTTTCGGAGGGGGAGGTGGGGGGGTTCCATCTCCTCCCAGGCCACCTGGAGTGATTGACGTGGGCCCTCTGGGATTTTTGGATCAGTGGCTGAAAATTTCAAAGGCCAGAGGGTGGCTTTCAGCCAGACACCCAGAAAGATAAAAGGAATGGCCTCCGACTGGTGTTGGGCTGTGGGAGGCACAAACGTTCCCCCACCCAAGATGTGAGCCCCACCAAGAGGACCAAGTGCATCACCTAGGATTCTGCCCAACAGGGCCACCTGGAGGGGCGATGGGACCCCCATGAGAGGAGGATGCATGGAGACCGGCCTCCTTGTGCTTGGGAGCCATGGAAGGAGAAAATAGCTACTTGAGCAGAACATCTTTACCTGGGTCCAGGGGACGATAGGTGAGGGACCATCAGCACTGCTCTGTCCTCCAGAAACCTCTGAAGCTCTTCTGAGAAGAGTCAGGGGGAACACATGCCCCTCAGCAGGGAGACCATCGTAGTCAGATAAGAGTCTCCCTTCCTCCCCCTCCACACCCCAGCCCCACAGAGGGCAGAACCAGGTTGGGCCAGTTGCAGGTAGGGAAGGGCCGTGCTCTGCTTTTCTGCCACCAGGTGGTGCACAAGTAGCCAGCAGCGGGACTTGTCACTTAGGGAAGGCAAACCCAAGTTTAAAATTGTATTAATTCCCTATACATTGTTCATCTTAGGGATGCTAAGGCACCTAATTTTGTTTTAAGCCTAAATAGCCAAATTTGCTCTTCACTGGTCCATATTGGAAGCTTGGACAAAAATCTGTGTTCAGGAGCCCCTCCATCTGCACCCCCCTCAGGCTTATTGGATGCAGAGCTGCACACAGGACCAAGGACAGTCAGCAGAAGATGAAGATGCACCCTACCACCTACTGCCAATTCCTTGGTGTGAGCTTGAGCTTATGCCCATTTTTTTTTTTTTTTTTTTTGGTACTGGGGATTAAACTCAGGGACACGCGACCACATCCCCAGCCCTATTTTGTGTTTTATTTTAGAGTCAGGGTTTCACTGAGTTGCTTAGTACCTAGCTTTTGCTGAGGCTGGCTTTGAACTCACAATCCTCTTGCCTCAGCCTCCTGAGTTGCTGGGATTTACAGGCATGTGCCACGGCGCCTGGCTTTGTGCCTGTTTTTGCTAAAACGTGGAAGAGAGATGCTGGACCACTGAGGTTGCCCCAGAGGGCACTGGGGTTCCTGAAGGGAAGTCTCCCTCCTTCAAAAGGGTACAATTTCTGAGACACTCCTGTGGGTCTGCCGGCTGAGGGAGGGAGGATCCAGGCTGGGGACCCTGGGCAGGAGGGACTGGAGGAAGTCTGGGTTTCAGGAGGACAGCTTGGGCATCCAACTCTGGGATGGCAGGGCAGGGGTGCTGTGGGCAGCCAGCAGGAGGACTGGGGTCAGGGTTGGAGAAGCAGGCTCTGGAGAAGGGTTCGGATGTGAACTGCACCTGCAGGCTTGAGCCCCTGTGCTGAACTTCCCCAGCAGGCAGGCCATGTGGTGTATCTCACTGTGTGTGGCTCGTGTCCAGGTGGTGCCTGGCATTGAGATGTGGGCGGGTTTAACAAACCTAGGCACTGATGCCATCGAGACGTCTGTCAACTGTGATGACGTCATGGAGGTCCATGCAGGTCCTCATCAGAGCAGCAGACAAGTATCCACAGGTGAAACGACACAGAGCTGGAATTTTCTTTTAAAATGCTCCAGCAGGTAATGAGAATTTCTAAGTGTCCAGGATCTTTGAAGTTGGGTAACTCTCTCTCCACTTTTGGGGTGTTTGAAATTCTCTATAGAGTTAAAAGAATGGAGGGAGAGAACCTGCTGGAAGGATGGGCCTAGTCAAAGTGAAGGCTTCTCAGCTGGCTTTGCCTGGCAAATGCCTCCCAGACAGAGGCCAGAGGGTCACATGGCACTTCTGTGAGTTCTGCCTGTGAGCTGGAGTGACGGCAGCCTGCTCCCAATCACAGAAGGACGAGCTGAAGGACGGACTCTGACCTTTCAGTGAACCCAGACAGCCCCTGCCCAAGGCAGCCTCCTCCTACCCCACTGCTGGGGGCACCACACAGTGGAAATCACAGATGTTAAAATCTGTAAATGCAGCCAAGGCAGTGGCTCACGCCTGTAACCTCGGCTACTTGGGAGGCTGCAACAGGAGGATCTCAAGTTCAAAGTCATCCTGGGCACCTTAGTAAGAGCCCTGTCTCAAAACCAAAAGGGTTGGGGGTGTAGCTCAGTGAGAGAGCACTTGCCTAGCGTGCAAGAGGCCCTGGGTTCAACCCCCAGTGCTGGCGGAAAAAAATCCCTAGGATCTTTTTTCACTTGGGAATATTCTTAGGCTAACAAACTTACTATTGTATCTACGATTAAACAGCACTCTTTACCTTCCTGTCTCACATGTGGCAGGGAAGCCAGGCTAAGAGCTAATAGGGCCACAGGCTCCTGAGAGCAAGACGACTTGGCCACACAGGCCAGCAGCTGCCCATTTCTTGGAGCCTCTTGCTCCAGAAGAATCCCAAAGGCTCTAGGCCTTGCTTGCCTGAGGGGTGGTAAGTGGTGGGAAGCAGTCATTGCTCACCATGAGCCGGAGAGCAACCACCATCTGCAAGGTTCCTAGCGCATCACCCAGCCACAGTACTATTTCATAATTGCCTATATTACTAGATGTAAAACTACTATAGCCATCTTCATAATTAATAAAACAGCATATGAATCTATACACAAAATCCTAATGTGTGTATATATGCCACATCTTGAGTTTCAAGTCCATAACAGATCTCTTTCCCATCCTTATAGCTCATTATTCCTTCAACTGTCCATTTAGGACTAATTGCTTTTCACCAGTGTTTGCATAACAAAGAGAACTAACAATGGGCTTGTGATCAAGCCACATTCTTCAGAGCCATCTCATCTGATGAATGCTTCCCCTCCACAGGAAAAAACGGTTCTGTCTGCAAACGACCCAGGTGAAGACGACAATCTGTATGTGAAACAGAATGTAGTACGAATCGCATCTAATGTTAAATATTTTAATGTATATACTTTCACGCATATAGGTCAATAAGAAATCCACTTTTCAAGTTTTATTTCATTATAGAATATATTTGATAAGGATAATACAAACAGTCATCTTTAATACATGTTGCTTACAGGTGCCTGCACTGCCATGGCAGGCTGGAGATGTCACGAAGGCCATTTCCAAACGTCACACCTAATCAGCCACTGAAAACATCCACTGCCGTGGCATTCAGATGACGCAATTCACTCACTTGCCTAGAATGAGTAAAAATCTTAATATTTGTTCTTAAGTTGGTTTATTACTCTTCTATTTAAAAATCCAAGATATATTCCCCAATGTAAACAATGAATTTCAATCTGTCCCACAATGGATAAGGCCTTCTTGACAGACTGACACTACCTGCGTCTTACTCATCAGGACATGGTCTTACTCCATACTGCTGGGAGCCAGCCACGCACAAAAGACAGAAGAAGCTGCCTTTGTGCCTGGAGCCTTCTGAGACGTCTCCCCTCGGGTTGATGGGACACGGAGGAGAGTCCTCCTCGGCTTGGTCTACTTGGTCGTAAAATACACATGTACAATGTCCGTGAGCGTAAAGCAGCGGAACTAGCCTTGAGGGTCTGCCATGAGCTGCTAGCATCCTACACAAGTACAACACCATATCATGCCAGTTAACACACAAGGGAAGGCGGCCGAGCGTCTTGCCGCTGATCAGGGTACGTGAGCGGGAGCGGGAGCAGAGGGGCTGTGGCTCACACAGGTGCTCAGAGGCCGACTGCGTGTGGCCAGGACGACAGTCTAAGTCGCATACTCTCGCGCCCGTGTGCCCTGCTGCGACAGTTGGTCTGAAGCACAGGCTGCCTACAGGGGAAACGAGCCCTCTCTCGCCAGCCTCCCAAAGGGGGACCAGAACGGCATCTTAGAAAATGTAACCAAGGAAAGTCTCATATTTGCATTTCCCAATCCATCTGTCAAAATCAGTGTTCACTCTTCTCAAGGACCATTTGGTGAATGGCGGTCAAGTTCAGTACCTCGTCCTCACTGACACTGGACTTAGCAAGCTAGATGGCGGAACAGCGAAGACTATGTACAATATTTTAAAAGGCATTCTGTGACCGTTTTTGAAAAGTTCATAGAAAAGTGACACCAGTTTCTTCTGTTGATGCCACGGTCACGTAGACCTTGGGACCTTTTCTATATGCAATGTGCACAGTTTTATATATTATACAAGAAAAGCGGAAAGGGGACCGCTCTCTGGCAGGGCGCTCGCGGACTCCCTAAGCTAAGGTAACCGGTAGAGGGATAGTTTTCCTGAGGTTGTAAGAATTTTTAGACAAAACAGAAATCACAGTGACCAAGTGGAACGCGAATCTGTGTCTCCTGGGCGCGATCGGCTCCCGCGGCTCCCGCGGGGCCTACACGACTCGCCACTGCATGATGCTTGTGTCCTTCCCGCCCGTGGAGATGAGGTGGCTGTCTTCACAGAGGAAGCTGACGTTGGTGACGTGGCTGCTATGTCCGCCGTATATGTGGCTTGGAGCCTGGAAACGATGACACAGAGAAAAAAGCTTACTGCAGAGCAGGAGTGCAATCAGAAAGTACCAGAATTCTAGGTTCAGTCCTGGACCCCATCAGGCTCCTCTTCAAGCAGAAGCTCCCATCGGTGCACCTGCTGGGGTGCAGGACACAGGAGGGACACAGACACAAACTCCATGGAGTCCTTGTGGTCTGGTGGGGGACGAGCCAAGTGATGCCCTAGGACGAGGTACCTCAAGTATCAGAAGGTGGCGCCGGGCAGGGGTCCACCCAGAAGCAGGATTGACTGGCTGCTGGGGCAGCAGGGAGGGTCTCCTTGCTGGAGGAGAGGGGAGGGGCTCCCGGCGTGGGGTGGGCTCAGCGGGGCTGGGGCAGAGGGAGCGTGGTGGGAGAGGGAGGAGGTGCAGAAGCTGCACAGGTGACCGTGGACCTGCAGGGCTCTGCGGCCCTGCGGTTTTTCCAGTGGGGAGCTGCGCAGGTGCTCAGAGCTGACGTGAGCAGTGTCCCATCTACATGGTGGCCGTGAGGGAGGAGACTAGCGAGGACACCTCCTCACCCTAAACTGAGAGCAGGGGTAGGAGAAGAGGTGCACTTTGCCGAAGTCGTCGCCCGTTGACAGCAGTTTTTTCTCATGGGCCCGACAGACGGCGTTGATGTCGGTTCCATCCGAGCCTTCCGGCCACACTCCTGAAACAGACCACAGACAGCACTGAGACACCAGAGAGGCAGGGGCACAGGAGCAGGCCCCGGGTGTCACCACTGCAGAGCTGCCTTGAGGCGCTGCTTCAGGGGCAGGGGCTTGGCCTGAGCAGGGCCTTTCCTCGGGTTTCAGGTTCACCCACTCGGGCTGGTCTCAGGAAGCCCTTCCACACAGCCCTGCGGTGCTGAGTGGGGATCAATGGCAGGCTTTCTGGCGCCCACCTCTCTAAGGCCCCTCTGGACACAACCCTTTCCCCGAATCATCTGATGGAGGCTGACTAGTCCCCAAGGTTACAGTTTCCTTTTTTGGGGGGTTACTCTTTACATATGAAAGTTTCCAGGACTGGTTAGCCCTGGGCCTGTGTGCCTTCCAGATGTTCCTTGGTGCTGGTTTTGAGGGCTGCCATTTGTCTGCTGGCTGCCTGGTAGGTGTGCCTGTGGGTGCCACTCACTGACTAGGGCTCCAGAGCCCTGTGTCCAGGTGGTGGGCAGACACCATTGTCTGACTGTTGCTCTGGGAAACCCTTTTGGTTCTAGAAACTTTGGGCATAAGAGGCTTCTCAGCTGGCATTCTAGAGAAGACGGAGGGGCTCTTAGTGTTAAACACCAGAAAATGGTAAAACAACTGAACCAAGGAGACTGTAAATTCTTACCAATCTATAGACTCGTGGTCTCTCAAAAAAGATGACAATACTACTTTTCCTTTTTTTTCTACTCAATTGTGGCAATTTGTTTTAGGATATTCATGAATATATTCCTAAACTGAACTTAAACAAAAGTGCAGTATTTAGTTTAAGAACCAAAAAATGTCAAATCCTAACAAATAACAAGGAGTGCCATGTGGTTCATTTAGGTGTGTCTGGCACAACCTGATGTGGAAGATTCTAGAGAACTATCTCAGCACCTGTTCTGTATCATGGAAAAGGGGTAAAAGCCCATTTCTCTAGCTCTGCCCAGCTGGACATGGCCGGGTCACCCTGGCCCTTTCCAGGGAGCTGAAGGGGTGTCTGGTGGGGCACACGCTGAAACCGAGCAACTTGACAAGACTGGAGACTATGAGGCTTCATAACTATTAGAAAAATATCCTAAAAGTAGACACGTCTTGTGTTCAAACACCTGCAGAACTTACCAAAGACATGGAATCCCAATGTGCAGGTATAGGTAGCCCACTCAATGTCTCTCGTAGTCTCCACACTTACGACTTGCTTGCAAGCAGAGGGGACCCCTGGAAAAGGCCAATGGTCTGGTGACACTTAATCCAAGTCCCCAGCTCTCCCTGGGTAAGCCTGAGTCCTCAGGACTGCGCCCCAGCAGGGGACACCCCCACGTCCACCCCATGGGGACTGTCTGGGAATAGAGACCAAGTTTCAGGCTCAGTGTAGGCCTCTTCTTTGTTTTCTTCCCATCTCCTCCCCCAAGTCTATTCCCACAGTCTGGCTTTTCTGGTCTTCAGGCCTCTGCTGCCCAGGACCCCTCTGGAGACCTGAACCCCACCCTGCCTCTGGGGTCGGGCTGCCCAGTCCTCCCTAACACACTCCAACAGCCTCAGCACCTGGGGCTCCAAGTCAGAACTGGAAACAAATGAAAACCAGTCTCCCCAAGAGCCCAGAGACTCCCAGGTGACGTAACTGTCCCTCAGATGAGCTCTGACCACTGGGGAATGAGAGTGTCTGAGAAGGTTTTAGACCCAGAGACCGTCTCCTAAAACCAGCACCTGCCCCTGTGCCTATATTGGGCAGGACCTGGGGAGGGAGCTGGGGGACCAGGTGGGAGAGGCTGAGGCTTGTAGTGCTGCTGGCCCACTGCCTGCCTGTCCTGGCTCAACAAGAGGCCAACATGCCCGGGTGGCGTGACCTCCTCCCCACCCACCAGCTCTGGGCCCATAGCCCGTACCTGAGCCCCAATCTCCTCTCTGTAAAAGGGATGAGCCAGAAAGTGCTGTGGAGGCCAGGCCTTCCTCACACTCCATGATCCCCTCTGCTTAGCCCAGAGCAGGGGCCAGGTAGTGTTTGAGGAGCTAGTGCATGGCAGGTCCTAGGTGCTCAGTAAGTGCCACCCTTTATCACTTGTCCCTAGGTCTCCTTCAGCCATGGACTGGCCAGGGGGAGGCTGGAAGAGGAGGAGGAGGAGGTCCTGGGGACTTTGTGGCACCCACCTGCTTTGGGTGACACCTTTATCAGGGTCACTCTTGCTGTGACAGCTGCAGACCCCATTCTCATCCCACAACTGCCCAACTCAGCCTCTCCAGCAGGGCCCAGCCTCTCCTCCTAGAGACAGCCCACGCCAGCCTGAACCCTGAGTCTCAGCACCGGGAAGGTCAGGGAGGTCGTGCAACTCCTCCATCTTACAGAGGAGGAAACCGAGGCCTGGGGAGGACACCATAGGCTTGAGCCCTGTGGGCCCATCTGGTCTCACTGCGACCGTCCCATGTGACCTAGATGTAGATACCTCCTGGGTTGTTACTCACAGTAAAGGATTTCGTAGTCCCCGGAGTTGGACACGAGGTACTGAGAGTCTGCAGACCAGTCCAGGTGGGTGATGAAACTGGAGTGACCCTGGGGAGGACAGCTGATGAGCGGCACGCTGGCACACACCGTGCCTGGCAGCATGTGGCACGGGGATGCCGCGCTCCTGTCAGCGAGACGCGGGTACCTACCGAGCACTTGCCAACCCGCGTGTACTTCCTCCCGTTGTCCCCGACTCCGTAGATGTAGATGCAGTTGTCATGAGAGCCGATGGCTAAGAAGTTCCCATCTACAGAAGCAGGACAGAGGAGAGAGCAAGTGTCACAGCAAGCACTCAGTTCTCCAGAAGGAACAACGCCAGCGCCAGCAGAGACCGAGGCCAAACAGCCCCGTGGATTATTTCAAAGAGAAGGATTTGTTTTTGAACCAATTCTGAAGTTACCCTGGAAAAATCCACACCTGACCAAATTATAGAGCCTGGTAACAACTTATAAAATCTTCTTGTACACTTTTTTTTTTTGTAAAAGAGAGAGAGAGAGAGAGAGGAGAGAGAGAGGGGGAGAGAGAGAGAGAGAGAGAGAGAGAGAGAGAGAGAGAGAGAGAATTTTTTAGTATTTATTTTTCAGTTTTTGGTGGACACAACATCTTTATTTTATTTTATTTTATGTGGTGCTGAGGATCAAACCCAGCGCCCCGTGCATGCCAGGTGAGTGCGTTACCGCTGGAGCCACATCCCCAGCCCTCCTGTACACTTTAAAAATATAAGTTTATGCAGTCTCACAGAACCCTTCCCTGTCACGCCTTCCCAGCCACGCAGGATGGAGACTGACTCCTTCTAGGGCTGCTCTGCCCATGGCCTCCTTGGTGACCGAAAAGGCTCTTCCCAGCCCTTCCCGCCTCTCTTCCCAGGGGCCATCCTTGGCGCCTTCTTTGCCACGGTTCCTGCCATGGAAAGCCTTGCCCATCAGGCTAGCTGCTGTGCCAGGTGACAGGGAAGGAGCTCACCGTGACTTGGCCTTCTGGCCGCCAAATGAGCACGCTGAGCGCTATGCAAGGGGAGGAAGACCCAAGTCACACAGGGACAGCACTAGGCTGGGAGACGGGTCCTCAGCAGGGGCCAAGGGAAGGACACAAGGCAGAGCAATGTCAGTGGTGGTGACCTGGAGCCACACAGATGCCCAGAATGGAGCGGAGGGCAGCAGGGTCTCTCCACTCCCACAGCGGCTGCAGGAGACTCATGATTCAGATGGTCTCCACTTATGATGGACGCACTCTGTGGCTTTTCTAAGTTCTAATGTCACGTTAGTTGGCTTTCTGTTGGCTTTCAGACACCTGAGATGACTAAAGGGAGGAAGGATTTATCTTGGCTCGTGGTTTCAGGGGTTTTAGTGCATGGTCTCTTGGCTGCTGCTTTGGGCCTGTGGTGAGACACAGCATCATGGTGGAGTGTGCTGTGAAGCAAAGCTGCTCACCTCTTGGCAGCCAGGAAGCAAAGAGGGAGAGGAGCAAGCATATCCCAAAATCCCCTCAGGGGCCTGCCTCCAACAACCCAACCTCTGCCCACCAGGCCTGCCTCCTGAAGACTCCGCAGCTCCCAGCACCACCATGAGCTGGGACCAGCCTTCAACCCCGGGGCTTCTGGGGAATATCGAAGCCACCACTATCACAGATGGTGAGAAAGTGCCAAGTGTCCAGTAGAGACCACACCTGGAATTTCGATCTTTGCTGGGGCGGATGCTACGTGGCTTGAGGCTCCCTTGGGACATGAGGCAGCTGTGACTATGGCACTCTAGCATGCCGTGCCATTAAGCCAAGGTGTCCCAGCTTACGGTGTTTTCATGCAATGGTGGGTCTGTCGGGACATAACCCCTTCGGGAGTTGGGCGATCTGAAATAAAACCAAGTGTCTGGCTAATAACCAAACCCAGCCAGGGTCAGTCAACAGGCTAACAGAGGCTGGATGTGCCTAGGCACCATGGGCTTCCTCTCCCCACAGGCTCTGGGCCTCACCCAGCTTGCCCAGGGACTATCTAGTTCCTAAGCTTATCCCACTAAGCTGCCCTTCCGTCAAGACGAGAATCAGCTGGAGAACTCATGGAGCCAGAGCCAGGGCCCCTCACCCAGAAGAGGCGGGGCGGCCGTTTTCATGGTGGACCAGCCTGTCCCACTGGGGCTGTTGGCACAGAGCCTGGGCACCTGACAGTGCCTCACAGAGGGTGCAGTCAGTCTGGGCTGCAGGCGAGAAAACAGGCTCTGTCCCTGAGTGGTCTCTGAGAGGCAGAGTGACACAGGTGGCAAAGACGCTGACCTGCTGGCCTGGAAGCTGAACATGTGCCTCACCATGGCATGGACAGGGGAGTGCTGGGGTAGGGGACACCATTCAGGGACAGGACGGCACAGGTCTCCAGGGCAGGGCGCCCTCCCTCCAGGCACTCTGGCATGGGAGTGTGGGACACCATGTGGCAGAGGAGAGAGGCTGGCTGGAGGGCAGGACCCACATCCTAGGAGGTCTCAGACCAGGCGGGAGAGGTGAATTTAGGCTGGAAGTGACTTGGTGAGCGCAGGGTCCTGACTCGTCCTAGCAGAAGCAGAAGAACCCACGGCTCAAAGGATGGGGGATGAGACTAAGAACAGAGCAAAAGGCCGTGGTGCCCTGTGACCACGCTCGTCCTCTCTCGCAGAGAGCCATCCTCCTGCCATGGGCTGAGACCAGGAGAGTCCGCGAGGTGTGTGCAGCTGACTGACGGCCCTGGACATTATTGTCTTCCTATGTCTGTTCTTTAAAAATTGTAAAACTTTAATTCAATCAAAATGCGTTTTGTCCACTCATAAAGAGGCTGGTGCTTGTCCCGCACAAGAATCCCCCGACTCTGCTTCTGTCTTCAGTGACCCCCAGGGGGCTGGCATCTTGCCAACGATTTAGTCAACTATGGATGCAAAAATAATTCATCTAATAGCCCAAGACCACCGTAGGTAAAATGCTTCAGAAGTGAAAACCAGCTGCTGACGTGTGGCGGAGACGGCAGACGGCCCACAGGCACCCTCGTGGTTTGTGCTCTTGGGCTACACAGGATGCCGGACCCTCTGGTGGTTCTCATGCCCCAGGACCCGCCTGCTCAGCCCCAGCCTGCTCTTGCAGTTCCAGGACTGGCTTCTGAACTCCTCCTTCACCCACAGCTGAGGCAGGTGACAAGGGTCTTCTCTGCTGTGCTCACGGAGGCGACCATTGCTGGAAGGGTTTCCCTGTTAATCCCACTCTCAAGTGGCGACCATCTGCCTTGACTTTGTGAATGAGGTAACGCCTCAGTCACCAGGACGCACACACCCAACGTCAGCCTTGAAGAGGACCTATGAGGCAGCAGACCACCCCCCCGGGCCGCCATCCTGCCACAGCTCCACTGACGAAGCTCCAGGGCGGCCAGCTCTTCCCTCAGCTGCCAGCACAAGATCCAGAACCTTCTTGAGACTGAGGGAAAGAGGAGAGGCCCCCCTGATTGAAGGACAGCTTCTTTCCTTAGCAGGCCCAGGGATGGGTTGAGGGTCTAGGCTGAGACCTCAACAGCAGGCTGCTGGGTTCTCTGGCAGTGGCCATTGTGCTTGGACACCTGGTGCCGCCTTCCTTCTGGGGTCTAAAGGGTATATGCACCTCCAGGCAGCAGGTGCACATGCTGGAGTCTGCACTCGGGCATGCAACTGGTATTTACCGAGTGCCTGCTCTGTGGTGCGGTCAGTGCTGTGTGCAGTGGGGTCCCTACCAGTAAGGGACCCTGGGCCACTCCCCGAGAATCTGAGTTCACTGCTTGGGCTGTTCCAGGGGCCTTCACGGCTGCCCAGGCTGCCAATGACATCACGTCTCCCGAGCGTCTGCTCGATGCTCCGCTCTCCAGAGGGCACATTACTCCTCCTCCGTGGGAGCCTAACAGTCGCTGGCAATCTGTTTTGAGAAGGATGCTTGCTAACGAAGGATGCTTGCTCTGGCCCGGCACTGCTCCCCTCAGGAGCCTGGGCCTGGCCCAGAGCTCTCACCTTTGCCCCACACCGCCTGCAGTCCACAACCGGAAGTCCAGGATGCAGGGCTTCCAGCAGGAAGCGCACTCTGGTCTCCAGGGATGGTCACTGGTGTGACTGAGGGAAAATGGAGGTCTCCAAAGGCCCCGAAAGCTACATGGGATTGGATGGGACAGCAGGGCCTTCTGGGAAGGTCCAGAGTAGCTCTGAGAACGATGAGGCGCTCATGTGAGCAGGCAGAACATCGGCCACAATCGACAGACAGGAAGGCGACACCCCAGAAGGCACAAATGAAGGGCATTCTAGCTCCGGCAGGCTCCTTACCAAGGAGGAGCAGAGGCTCCCAGGGTGCCAGGCAGCTGTCTGTTGAGGTGAGAGGTTAGAACTTTCTTCTGGCCCAAGGAAAAGCATCCAAAAGATGCACTCTATAGGACTCTCACAAGAGAAGGAGGCACTCGCTGTGAGGTAGAGTGACACTGTCAATCAGCTGGTAAAGTAAGATTCCTCCAGGCAGCAGCAGCTGAATTAGGCCAGCATTTCCAGGACCCCAAACTGCTAATTCCAAGACTGATACCATAGGCGAGCTTCCTGCATCTCGCAGAAAAAGACTATCCTAAGATGTAACCAGGACAACGGGAAGGCTTAGAAGCAGTCACCCCTTGGGAGCCATGAGCACCCCTGACACCCACACTGTGATCCCCAAGTCTCACTTCAGACATAAAAAGAGCTAAAGGCACCTTGGAGAAATGGTTCAGAGGGGTCTGAGGCAAGAAAGTCCAAGATGACCCTGGAACAATGTGCCATGCCAGGGAACAAGTGTCAGAGGCTTCCAAGGTCACATCAAAAGGCTCAGGAACCAACTGAAGTGCCTTGCCCTGGCCAGTGACACACAACTGTCCCACCTGTTGTAACTACAATAGTCTGAATCAGCAAGTAACTTAAATCCATAAAGGCACCCTGCCACCACTGTCCGGCCACTGCTGGAGCGGGAGAGGGAACACTCACTGTTTTGGAAACTAGAAGCAAAACGAGGGAAACCAACACTTTATTCTGACTTCCCCATAAGAGCTCCACTGTGGCAGAGGGAGGTTTCTCCGAACAGAACTAATACATCTAATAAGTGAAGAAGAAAAGCCAAGGTGGCACGTGAAGGCTGGCAACCCCTGACGGGAGAAGGCGATGGGCATCAGCAGCTGCCAGCGACATGGAGAGAGCCAGGCCAACCACACGGCCTGCAGGAGAGACTCCCGAGTGTCTCACACCTCAGGATCCCAAGTCACTCTGAGGAAATGGGGGCACAGAGGGACATATCAAGCCTCCCTCAGGGATGCGGTCAGCAAACGCAGAGTGGAAAACCCACAGGGGAGGGGCAGCTCTTCAGCTGCCGTGGGGGGGCACCTCTGGATCAGCAGGGACTTCGGAGACCCATTGGCCAAGGACCACGGATGGCCTTGTTCTGGGTCCTGATTTAAACAACTGTGGAAAAGAGCGAGCGTTGGACTGAGTACCACCTGGACCTCCGGTGAGGCTGAGGGAGTTGTGTTAATCTGGCGTGAGGAGGAGACCATGGCGTGTTGACTTGGCACTCTAGAGGGCGGGCTTGGTGCTGTGGACAGGTGGGAGGCTGGGAACCCTTTCCTTCAAGGCCACGATAACCCTGGGCAAAGCTCACCAGAAACCGTTCAGAAATCGACCAAAGCCAGAACGGCCGGCGGTCTGAGGGTGTGTGTGCTGCACGGCAGGGAAGGACAGGGAGAGCCTGTGAAGCCTCCCGGCTGTCCTCATCCCCTCCCAGCAGCTCAGTTGGCACCAAGGTCACACCAGGGAGGAGCAGCCTCTGGGGACAGCAGCTTCACAGCTGTGACCAAAGCAGGTCTCTCACTGTGAAGCCCTGGGTGAACAGAGGCCCAGCAGCACTGTGGACGGAAGCGATGGTCTCCAGGTGGCTCAGTGGGGAGGGCCAGCAGCTCTATTAGCCTGGGATGGTGGCTGTGCTTGGGGTAAAAATGGTCTGGGGTGGGTGGGTGGACACTATAGTGTGCACGGTGGAGGCTGGAGAGGTCCCTGGCTATATGGGGCCTCCTGGCCACATGGAGGCTGCACAGATGCACAGAGCAGGTGGAAGCACATCTTCTGGGTTTGAAGGGCCTAAACTTTGAATTTCCTCTCCCGCCTGCAACAGAGCAATGGATGGAGGCCTGGCTGGCTACAGGTGTTTAAATGCACTTCTGCCTAGGTGCTCTTCCAACTACACAAAGCGAATCAGAAAGACCTGAGAAGTGACAGCAACAACACAATGAGACAGTAATCCATCACTCCCAACCACTGCAGGACAACAAGCAAATCAGCAGGACAGGGACCTTGAATCAGCAGGACAGGGGCCTTGAATCAGCAGGACGGGGCCATGAACAAGACTACCAACTGCTTGTCTGAGCTGATTTACCTAGAACACTCTGCCCAGGACTGCAGGGTACTCACTCGTCTCTAGTGTCCAGGGAACCTATCCCAGGACAGGCCACGAGGAGGCCACAAGACCCCTCAATGTATTTAGAGTGACCGGCCACACAAAGTCTGCTCAATGACTATGATAACATGGAAACAGAAACCAGTAGCTGAAAGAAATATGGGGAATCCACAGATATTTGGAAATTAGACAATACATTTCTAAATAACTCATAAGCCAAAAAGTAACCACTGGGGAAATTAGCAAATACTTTTGAACTGAATAAAAATGAGAACACATGTCAAAGTTCATGAGATGTGGCTCAAGCAATAGTTAAGATTTATAGCTTTAAATATCTATACCAGAAAAGAACGTTCTCCAACAAATAACCCAAGCCTCCATCCTCAGAAACTTAAAGAAAGAAAGAAAAAGGAACAGAAAAAACAAAAAAAAATCAGAACATAAAAGAGAAAAAAACAGAAAATAACAGAGGAAAACCCAATGAAGGCAAAAGTTGGTTTTCGGGAAAGATCAGCAAAATTGGCAAACCTCTGGCTAGCCCGATCAAGGAAAAGAGCAAGGGCACAAGTTACCAGAATCAAGGATGAAGATGAGTTCCTGGGACCCAACCTCAGGGATACGGAAAGGATCACACAGGCAAGTACTACCAACAGATTCATACCAACAAATGAGACAAGTTAGACAAGAATTCCTAGATAAACCCAAACCACCAAACTGACTCAAGAAGAAACAGGAAATCCCAATAGACCTACAATAAATAAAAACATGAAATTAGCAATTACAAACCTTCCCCAAAGAAAAAGCCCAGAAGGTTCCACTGAATTCACGTGAGTTCCATCAACTATGTAGCCCAGAAAACAGAGGAAAGGAGGGTCCCAACACACCCTCATGGCTTGCAGGACCCTCAGCCACATCAGGCCAAGGCACCAGGAAGGAACTCAGAGCAACATCCCCTGGGACACGGCTGCAAAAGTCCTTCACAGACTATTAACAAATTGGGTCCAGTAAGATGAAACAGGGACGGTACCCGGGACCCAGCGGGATTCACAGAGGAACTGAAGTTGGCTTAACACTGGAAAATCAGTGTAATTCACCACATTGAAAAAGAAAAACAAAACCATGTGGTCAGCTTAATAAATGCAGACAGAGCACACGGCAAACTAACACGGTGCTCACCAAAACCCGAGCAACGCAGGGATGGAGGGGACTTTGTCATCAAGGGGAAGGGCATCCCTGAAGATGAGAGACAGGCTTTATCTAAGACGGGCAGCAAGTAAGGACCTCCTTCTCTTCACATTTTACTGGAGGTCCTACCTAACACAGAAAAGGAGAAATGACTGAAGGATCCAGAGTGGAAAGGAAGAAGAAAAATTGTCATGTTCAGATGATGTGAACCTGGCATGAAGAACTCCCAATGGTCACCTGCCCACACCCCTCTGAAACGAATAAAAAGTTGGAAAGGTGAAAGGATATAAAATCCATGTGTAAAATTTAATTTTATTTCTAGACACTACAAATCTGAAAAAAAATTCCATTCACCACAACATAAAAATAACTTGGGAATAAATTTAACAAAGAGAGTGCAAGACTTGAATCGTACATGAAAAACTAAAATATTCCTGAGAACAATCAAAGAAGATGTGTGTAGGGCACGGTGGCTCACACCCATAATCCCAGTTACTCGGGAGGTTGAGGCAGGAGGATCACAAGTTGGAGGCCAGCTTTGGCAACTTAGCAAGGCCCTGTCTCAAAATAAAAAAATTTTAAAAGGGCTGGGTATGTAGCTCAGTGGCAGCATATATGAGGCCCCAGGTTTAACACCCACTAGCCAAAAAAAAAAGAAAGTAAGAAAAAAAGAAAGAAAGAAAATATAAATAAATGGAGAGATACTCATGGATTAGAAGACTCAATTTATCAATCATGGTGAGAATTTTCCCCATATGATCTACAAATTCAACATAACTTCTATTAAGACCCTACTAAACTTTTTATTTTTTTAAATATGATTATTTATTTATTTATTTTTATATGGTGCTGAGGATTGAACCCAGGGCCTCACGCGTGCGAGGCAGGTGCTCTACCACTGAGCCAGCCCCAGCCCCCCTAATAGGCTTTTTAAAATCACAAAGTGACAAGCTGATTCTAAAATGTGTGTAAAACTGTATATATGTCAGGGGACCCCAATGCCAGTAGAACTTTGGCAAGTAACCAAACAGCTGGAGGAGTCACACTAGTCAGCTCCAAAGCTTACCCAAAGTCACAGTCATGACCACGTGGACGGGACAGGATCCACACAGGGGAGGGACAGAACTGAGGGTCTCAAAGACAAATCTTCATGTTATGGTCAACTGATCTGTGACACAAAGGCCAAGACGATCCAATAGAGACAGATATCGCTGTCAACAAGCAGTGTAGGGACGAGGGACATCTGTGTGTGGAAGGACACGCTCTGACTCTTAGCATCACAGTCCACAAGAAGCAACTCAAAATGGGCCCCACCTGAATGCACGGCCAACTCAACACCTCTGAGAGAAAGCCCAGGAGAAGGCTTCCCGACCCTGGGCACGATCCCTACGAGAAAAAACTGACCCACTGGACTTCACCAAGACTACAACTACAACAAAATAACACAAAACAACAACAACAACAACAAAGACCATTTGTGCTTCAAAAGACTCCACCAAGAAAATGGCAGGACTAGCCCCATGCTGGGGAAAATATTTATGAAGCCTTTATCAGGTAGAGAATTTACATGTAGAAGAAAGAACTCCTGCAACTCAGTGGTAAGACAGACAACCTAATTTTAAATGGGTAAAAGACATGAATAGTTATTTCACCAAAGAAAATCTAGAAATCTCAAATGGGCACATAAAAGATTGCCCAGCGTCCACAGTCACTAGGGAAAACCACAGCAGGCACATCACTCCCCTCAGAATGGCCACCATGAGAGACAGGCAGTACAGGGGTCGGGCAGGAGGTGGAGACCCCAGAGCCTTCCGACCCTGCTGGAGGATCGGAGATTATAACAGCCACTGTGAAAAACAGCTGGATGGCGTCCTAGCGCGCTGAACACAAGTTCATCATACAACCCACTGATGCAACTCCTAGGCACTTCCCCAAGAGAAATGAAAATACGCCTTCAAAAAGCCATATATACCTGAATATTCACAGAAGCATTAGTCACAATAGTATGTGGGGAGCCACTGTCACGCGTGACTGGGTGACTCCCGGTTTGGGTCTGAGGCTTCTGGCTGTGTAGGAGCTTTCCCGGCCCTCTCCTGTTGAGAGAACCCGTCCGTGTGGGGGTGTGACTGACCACTGACCCCGGAGGCCCAATCACTGACCCTGACCTTGGAGTGCGGCCCCCCTTCAACCTTCATTGGATGGAATTCTCCCCTGAATTTCTTGTTCCCCAATAAAAGGCTACTCCCTGGCGTGCTCCCTCTCTCTCTCTCCTGCTAGCCCTGAGTAATTCTTGCTGCCCTGCCGGGCGGTTTGACATAAGAACCAGAGAGAGGAGCCGTCTTGGACTTGGTCATAGAAAAAGGTAACTGAGTCTGTGTGTTTTATTTTGATCTCATTAGCTAACTTTTATGCCAAGAACCTCATTAATGAAACCATTGCGCTGGCCGCATGGTGGAATAGTAGAAAGAGAGAAATAATCCAAACGTCCGTTATTGGGGAAAAGTTAAACAAAATGTGGCAGATCCTTAAAATGGAATGCTATACAGCGATTAAAAAGGAATTAACTATGGAGAACAATTTATATGGACAAAGAGAAGATCAGTAGTTGTCTTGAATGGGGCAGCGGGCAAAGATGAATGGCTCATAGGTACTGCTAAGAGCCATAGCTGAGTCGGAATGATGCATGGCATTTTTGCCAGAATAGAGTGGTTGAGAGGTGATACCAGCAAGCCATTGAGATAATAATGGTTGTTAAGCTGTGTATTCAATTGCATATTAAACCCCTGGTGTCCGCCTCAGCCTGCAACTTTGGAGTTCTCCTGCTACTTTGGAGTTCTTGAGGGGATTCCTGGAGACTTCCCATTGGTTGGGGAAGTGCCAGAGGAGGGATTTTCCGGAGAAGGGATTTCCGGTTGGTGTGGTGTGTGTGTGTGTGTGGGGGGGGGAAGGCCGCGTGCGTGGTGTTCGAGGGAGTGCAGAGAATAAAGAAGTTCCTGTTTTGAACCTACAAGGCTGTGTGGCGGCTCGGTTATTTTGTGCCCAGCCAGACTGCGGCAGGTACAGAGGGGACTTCTCAGGGGGATGAAAAGGTTTCAAAACTGAATTGTAGTGATGGTTGCAAAACCCTAAATGCACTAAGGATCACTGAGCTGTACACTGTGGTGGGTAAATAACAGTCTGTAAATTACACCTTGAGAAAGCTGTCAGACACAGCCCTCACCTTCTGGGGATGTATACGACAGTTAGCGGATGAAACAATGTCATGGGAGGAAGGGTGGGAGCTGCGGAGGCTGGGCCCCACTAAGCACTGGCCATCGTGGACCTGCATGGTGGGCATAGGGATCACTAGGCTGTCCTGTTTAATTTTGACTATGCTCAGAATTCTCCATGATAGTGAGGTAACACTCGTCAGCGCAGGAGGCCAGAGACACAGCCCTCCTGTGTGGTGCAGGTGGCTCTGGGGGCAGCTCTCACCTGGGGAGTAGCGCATCACGGACAGCTGCTCATTGCCGTCCGTGTGGACGGTGACCAGGTCTTTTGTTTCTGTGTCAAACACAAACCACCTGTTAAAACAAAAGAAACAGAGAGGCAGTTTAGGGGGAAAGTCAATAAGGGCACGATAGTAGGGCAAGACTGTTAACAAGTGTCCATCAGAAGGGCTGGACACTCCGGGTGGCTCAGTAAGAAAGCTTATTCCCAGATTTCATTCAGAGGAATGTCCTCTGAATACACAGGAGCCTTCTCTAAAAAGGAAGAGCACACAGCTGTTGGAATGATTCAGTTCTCAGCTCTACGACATGATCTCTCAGTATTGTGTTTTGTCATTTACACACGGAAGGAGAGAGAGCCCTGCACAGGAAGATGGCCAACACCTAGGGCTGCAGACTGCGGTCAGAGGATGGCCAAGGACCGCCTGCTGAGCTCACCCAGAGCTCTGGCCCCACCTGGACCAGCCGGGTGCAGGAGGAGGGGCTGGGCAGCTGGGTCAAGTCTAGCTCTTCTGTGTGCTAGGGAGCAGCCACAGGGTGGACGGAAGGACAGGCCTTGACTTGGACTTCTCCCACCAGTTTCCAATGGAAACATGGGATTAGAGTTGGGGTCTCCTCTGCAGGCTCCGTGTTGAGTTGTGATGGACCTGGGAGTGGTTCCTACCTCCGGTAGGGACCCTGCACCCACTTCAGGGTTGCTGGACTTCATGAAGACTGAACACTGAGGGGTGGCAGTGAGTGGGGCACTGGGCTGCAGGGCTGAAAGGCTGTGGGCTACCCAAAGCTGTAGTTTCAACTCTGGACACCACTGGCGTGGAGCTGCTGTGCTTGCCTTCCATTCAGGCACTGACCACTGCCCGTCAGGACCGCCTGAGGTTTGGATGCTGCTTCTCAGCTTCGATTTCTGGCATATTGAACAACCGTGTATCTTTAACATGTTATTTAACCTTAACAGAGGCCAGATGTAACAGACAGCAAGGCTGGGCTGACTGGAACGTGCCTTTGAAATGTCCTGTCTAAAGGACAGCATCAGAGCATCTGGCCTGGGACCAGCAACATGGGAGGGGCAGACGGAGGGGCCACGTCTTCAAGCCCACACCGCCGCCTGTTCTGAGCATGCTCTCCCTGTGGTGCACGGGGAGGTGATGGCACTTTGTGGGAGCTCAGAGGTGGGGCCTGCTGAGCTCCAGCCCCAGCTGCCTGGGAGAGTGAAACGGAAGGGGGGCCACACAAGGGCGGCCGTGCAACCGCACTCTGATGACCTGTGAATGCCGTGGGACGGTCACTTTCTTTCTACCCTCCAGACAACAACGGCATCTAAGTGTGCACTTTTCGAGGAGAAAGGATGGGAGGAAACCACCAAGTGTCTCAGTGAAACCACAGTAAGTGCATGTGGGCAGCCCCGCCCTGTCCGGCCCCGGGTCTTCCTTCCCATTTCAGTTACCCACGGTCAACCTTGGTCTGAAAATATTAAATGGAAAATTCCAGAAATAAGCAGTTTTAAAGCATGTGCCATTCTGTGCGCGTTACCTGCCTCCCTTCTCATCAGGCAGGCACTGTGTCACCTCACGTCATCACAGTAGAGGGGGACACGGTGCAATCAGCTGTTTCTGCAGAGATGCACCCACCTAATTCGTGTTTGTTATAATTGCTCTGTTTTATTGTTGTGGTGAGGCTCTTCCTGTGCCTAACTCAGAGGTGCTGTCAAGGGTTAGGACGCAGGGCAGGATGCTTCACCACGGCCCCCTTCAGCCCTGTGCGACAGAGCCAGGCAGACAGTACCTCCATGATTGACAGAGGAAACAAGTTCAGAGAGTTCATGTGACCGGCTCAAAGACACACACTGCCCAGTGGCAAAGCAGGGTTCCAACACAGACGTCGGAGGTGCTCGGTAGATAAACACTAGCGAACCTGAACAGGAGGCTCAGAGTGGGCACTCTCAAAATTCTGAAAGTCCAGTTAAAAAAAAAGAAGCAGTTTTAAGTTCTGGGAGCTTTGGATTGCTTTCTCGCCTGATTCCTCCTCCTGGCTCTCAGGCAGGCCTGGGGAGCTCCACAGACCTCTGAACCTGGAGGCAGATGGGGGGAGACTCTGGGGGGGGCTGAGGACCAGGCATTTTTATAGGATTGAGGACCTATAGCTTTACAAAATGTCCCCCAGTTTCAAAACAGGAAGGACCACTGCCTTAAGTTCTGAGTTTGGACTGATTCTTGGAGAGTCACTGGGAGCTGAGAAGCCACAGTCAGGAGCTGGCTGCGTGGGGCCTGGGGCACACGGGGCGCGAGCACGGGCCGCTTACCTCCCAGTCAGTGTTCCGACCGCGACCACAGACCCTGAAGGATGAAAACCAGAAGACTGAGCTGGATCCTAAAATATTTTAAAGGAAGTGTAAATTGATGGCAGATACAGCACCACAGCATGACACCCCCGTGCCCCGCCACCCCCCTAAGCCCAGTGGCTCTATTTGAAAAGTCCTTTCTCTCCACAGAGGAGGATGGCTTCCCCCTGGATATGTGGCACATTTCTTCTTTTCTTTTCTTTTTTTTTTGTAAGTTTCTAAGTACCATAAATCTTTTTAAAAATTTTTAAATTAATTTTTTATTTATATGACAGAGGAATGCATTACAATTGGCACATTTCAATAATACTAAAGTTTTTTCCTTAAGAATTTTTTCTTGTGGGCTGGGGATGTGGCTCAAGCGGTAGCGCGCTCGCCTGGCATGCCTGCTGCCTGGCCCGGGTTCGATCCTCAGCACCACATACAAACAAAGATGTTGTGTCCACCGAAAATTTAAAAAATAAATATTAAAAAAAAAAGGATTTTTTCTTTTGTCTTATCCCCTTTCATATCTACAGTCATCAGATGAGAGACTAACAGGGAAATGCTCTTTTTTCTGAGCCCTAGTTTAGATGCCGGCCTCCGTGGCTGACCTTTATGCTCAGTGGTCACTTGAGCTGTCTGGAGATACAACCAGCTGACTCCTGCAAAGAGGCCAGGAGTGGACGTGGAGGGCACAGAGATGCTCATGGATTAACTAGAGACTCCAGAGACTGGAAAGAAGCAGCGGCTTCTGGCTTTATCCTCTAGATACCTCTTCCTAAGTGGGAGCTCAGGCCGCCACAACCCACACGTGGACCTCAGGTTTCCTTTGGCACTTTACCATTTACAAAAGCACTTTGGTGCAGGCCATTAATCTGAGCCTCATGACAATTGTGAGATGAAGACACTGCAGTACAGAGAAGTGACGACTTCCTGTCCAAAGTCACAGGGCCAGTGGCCCAGGAGCTGACTTGCCGCAGGCTGGCTTCCAGCTCCGGCCCCTACCTTTACGAGCCAAGCTGAGTGGTGAAGGGGCAGGGAAGTGCAGGGACTGTCACTGCTTCCCGAGGCAGTCATGCTGATGAGACAGCAGGGAAGGCTGCCCTCTCTGAGCACCGCTGAGCCCCTCTAGCTCATCCCTCCTGTGCTCAGCTGGCTACAGTGGTCAGCAACCCATCGAACCTTTCTCTGAAAGTAGAGAGAGGAGGGCCAGACCCCAGACCCAGCACCTGGGGAATGCCAGCCACTCTGCAGGGCATTAAAGAATATGCTGGGGCTGTGTATATCATCAAGGGTGCAAGAACACAGGAGGTCCCTTTGACTCTCCACAGTGTGGTGCTGAGGACAGAGCCTGGGGTTGGCCAGTTGGGTGTAAGTACTGGCCTGCGACTAATCAGTGACCTTGGCAAGTTATTTAACTTCTCTAAACCTCAATTTCCTAGTTGATAAAATCAGAGAGAAAAAAATTTTTCAACTTGCAGGGTGGCTGCAAGGATTAAGACAACACACATCCAGTGTCTGGCAGATAAACAGCCAATGCTCAAGAAATGCAGGCCTGTTTTACGTGTAGGGAAAGGTATGCAATCTGTGCTCCTTTTGCAAAGTTCATAGAGATGCTGACTTTAAAACTAATGCTTTATCTTTACCATCACACTGAGAATGTAGAGACAATTGAACTGTTCTCAGTACACCTTGTGAGCGCCTATCCAAGAGTCACGTCACAGACAGAACACGCTTATGACATGCATCTCCAGCACTTGAGGCAATGAGAACACTGCGCTCAAGAACCCGTGAGCAACTCGACCTGCTAAGAGTTCAGGGGAACGTCAGCACTGCAGGGCGAGAGGCGTCCGGGCACGTGAAGAGCAGCGCGACTCTGAAGAGCTCAGCGGGGGAGGCTGGCTTGCAAGAAAAAATGAGCAAGTTCCAGGTAAATTTCTACAAGAAAGGTGGAAGTGTAGCACGTATGCTTACCTCTATGATTTTGTCCCAGACGGGCCGGTGGCCGACAGCGTCCCAGAGAGTGGCGTGCTTGTCATGCCCACAGGTCAAGAACTGAGGTTTGGAAGCATGGACGGCCAGCCCCCAGAGCTCATCAGTGTGACCCTGCAAAGAAGCAAAGGAGCTTTGAGACCCTGAAGTCTACAGGGGGGGCCTGCAGGGACTACGGCACGGGCCCCTTCAGTGCATCCCTCATTTGTCTCTCTGACAAGGCCATTTCAGGGGGACACAGGAGTGACTGCCTCCTTCTGGAGCTTGCTTGAACGCTCAGCTAACCATACCTGAGTGATAGGTGTGAAGTCCCCTGACAGGGTGCCCTGCAGGACGAAGTTCCTAGTCGTGCCTATGAGGATGACCTCGCCCTTCCCCTCGGCCACCGTCCGGATTGGACCAAACTGTTCAGGAATCTGCATTGGAAAGCGTGGCGTGAAAAGATCTCAGATTTTATGAAATTGTCAGCTCAAGCACCCAAAGTCCTTGTTTATCCATCACATGGGAAGGACTCAGCAGTTTCATATACATGTGCACACACGGAGAGAGGTTAGCCACCAAAGCCAGCTGTGGAGTGAATGACTGAAACCCCAAACCTTACTTTTTTATTATTTATTTTTATTAATTTTTTCTGCAGTGCTGGGATTGAACCCAGGGCCTCACACATGCTAGGCAGGCATGCTACCACTGTGCTGCATCCCTGGTCCCAAACCTTACTGCTAAAACTATAAACAGTTTACACATCTTCAAAGAATCAGCGAAAGTCAAGTTGTTTTTTAAAAAAGGGTATTTTTTCTGGCCCCCAAAATAATAAAGGAATATAATTGGTTAGTCTGCTCTTCACTTGTTATGACTTCTGTGGCAAGAGTTGATAAGGTCTGGAAAATAAGGACCAGTAAGAGTTGCTGTAACTTTGAAATGGCAACATTGTTCTGCTTAGTTTTGAAATCTACTGTTCATACTGATGGACACCAGAAATGATCCAAATATTAAGAAAAGGGTTCAAAATGCACTCACTGAGGCGATTTGCTATGACGAGTTGAATGAAGTTCTCGCCCTCCAGAAAGACAGGGTCTTTGGGCCCGGCAGGCCTAGCTCAGGGACAGTGGCCAGCTCAGGGACAGTGGCCAGCTCAGGGAGAGTGGCCCAGCTCAGGGACAGTGGCCAGCTCAGGGAGAGTGGCCCAGCTCAGGGAGAGTGGCCCAGCTCAGGGACAGTGGCCCAGCTCAGGGAGAGTGGCCCAGCTCAGGGAGAGTGGCCCAGCTCAGGGAGAGTGGCCCAGCTCAGGGACAGTGGCCTAGCTCAGGGACAGTGGCCCAGCTCAGGGACAGTGGCCCAGCTCAGGGAGAGTGGCCCAGCTCAGGGACAGTGGCCCAGCTCAGGGACAGTGGCCCAGCTCAGGGAGAGTGACCCAGCTCAGGGACAGTGGCCAGCTCAGGGAGAGTGACCCAGCTCAGGGACAGTGGCCAGCTCAGGGAGAGTGGCCCAGCTCAGGGACAGTGGCCAGCTCAGGGAGAGTGGCCCAGCTCAGGGACAGTGGCCAGCTCAGGGAGAGTGTCCCAGCTCAGGGAGAGTGGCCCAGCTCAGGGACAGTGGCCAGCTCAGGGACAGTGGCCCAGCTCAGGGAGAGTGGCCCAGCTCAGGGACAGTGGCCAGCTCAGGGAGAGTGGCCCAGCTCAGGGAGAGTGGCCCAGCTCAGGGACAGTGGCCAGCTCAGGGAGAGTGTCCCAGCTCAGGGAGAGTGGCCCAGCTCAGGGACAGTGGCCAGCTCAGGGACAGTGGCCCAGCTCAGGGACAGTGGCCCAGCTCAGGGAGAGTGGCCCAGCTCAGGGAGAGTGACCCAGCTCAGGGAGAGTGGCCCAGCTCAGGGACAGTGGCCAGCTCAGGGACAGTGGCCCAGCTCAGGGACAGTGGCCAGCTCAGGGACAGTGGCCCAGCTCAGGGAGAGTGGCCCAGCTCAGGGAGAGTGGCCCAGCTCAGGGAGAGTGGCCCAGCTCAGGGACAGTGGCCCAGCTCAGGGAGAGTGACCCAGCTCAGGGAGAGTGGCCCAGCTCAGGGAGAGTGGCCCAGCTCAGGGAGAGTGACCCAGCTCAGGGACAGTGGCCAGCTCAGGGAGAGTGACCCAGCTCAGGGACAGTGGCCAGCTCAGGGAGAGTGACCCAGCTCAGGGACAGTGGCCCAGCTCAGGGACAGTGGCCCAGCTCAGGGACAGTGGCCCAGCTCAGGGAGAGTGGCCCAGCTCAGGGAGAGTGGCCCAGCTCAGGGACAGTGGCCCAGCTCAGGGACAGTGGCCCAGCTCAGGGACAGTGGCCCAGCTCAGGGAGAGTGGCCCAGCTCAGGGAGAGTGGCCCAGCTCAGGGACAGTGGCCCAGCTCAGGGAGAGTGGCCCAGCTCAGGGAGAGTGGCCCAGCTCAGGGAGAGTGGCCCAGCTCAGGGACAGTGGCCCAGCTCAGGGACAGTGGCCCAGCTCAGGGAGAGTGGCCCAGCTCAGGGACAGTGGCCCAGCTCAGGGACAGTGGCCCAGCTCAGGGAGAGTGGCCCAGCTCAGGGACAGTGGCCCAGCTCAGGGAGAGTGGCCCAGCTCAGGGAGAGTGTCCAGCTCAGGGAGAGTGTCCAGCTCAGGGAGAGTGGCCCAGCTCAGGGAGAGTGTCCAGCTCAGGGAGAGTGGCCCAGCTCAGGGAGAGTGGCCCAGCTCAGGGAGAGTGGCCCAGCTCAGGGACAGTGGCCCAGCTCAGGGACAGTGGCCCAGCTCAGGGACAGTGGCCCAGCTCAGGGAGAGTGGCCCAGCTCAGGGAGAGTGTCCAGCTCAGGGACAGTGGCCCAGCTCAGGGAGAGTGGCCCAGCTCAGGGAGACTGGCCCAGCTCAGGGAGAGTGGCCCAGCTCAGGGAGAGTGGCCCAGCTCAGGGAGAGTGGCCCAGCTCAGGGAGAGTGGCCCAGCTCAGGGACAGTGACCCAGCTCAGGGACAGTGGCCCAGCTCAGGGAGAGTGGCCCAGCTCAGGGACAGTGGCCCAGCTCAGGGAGAGTGGCCCAGCTCAGGGAGAGTGGCCCAGCTCAGGGAGAGTGGCCCAGCTCAGGGACAGTGACCCAGCTCAGGGAGAGTGGCCCAGCTCAGGGACAGTGGCCCAGCTCAGGGACAGTGGCCCAGCTCAGGGAGAGTGGCCCAGCTCAGGGAGAGTGGCCCAGCTCAGGGAGAGTGGCCCAGCTCAGGGACAGTGGCCCAGCTCAGGGAGAGTGGCCCAGCTCAGGGAGACTGGCCCAGCTCAGGGAGAGTGGCCCAGCTCAGGGACAGTGGCCCAGCTCAGGGAGAGTGGCCCAGCTCAGGGAGAGTGGCCCAGCTCAGGGACAGTGACCCAGCTCAGGGAGAGTGGCCCAGCTCAGGGAGAGTGGCCCAGCTCAGGGACAGTGGCCCAGCTCAGGGACAGTGGCCCAGCTCAGGGACAGTGGCCCAGCTCAGGGAGAGTGGCCCAGCTCAGGGAGAGTGGCCCAGCTCAGGGAGAGTGGCCCAGCTCAGGGACAGTGGCCCAGCTCAGGGACAGTGGCCCAGCTCAGGGAGAGTGTCCAGCTCAGGGAGAGTGGCCCAGCTCAGGGACAGTGGCCCAGCTCAGGGACAGTGGCCCAGCTCAGGGAGAGTGGCCCAGCTCAGGGAGAGTGGCCCAGCTCAGGGACAGTGGCCCAGCTCAGGGAGAGTGGCCCAGCTCAGGGAGAGTGGCCCAGCTCAGGGAGAGTGGCCCAGCTCAGGGAGAGTGGCCCAGCTCAGGGAGAGTGGCCCAGCTCAGGGACAGTGGCCCAGCTCAGGGAGAGTGGCCCAGCTCAGGGACAGTGGCCCAGCTCAGGGAGAGTGGCCCAGCTCAGGGAGAGTGGCCCAGCTCAGGGACAGTGGCCCAGCTCAGGGAGAGTGGCCCAGCTCAGGGAGAGTGGCCCAGCTCAGGGAGAGTGGCCCAGCTCAGGGACAGTGGCCAGCTCAGGGAGAGTGGCCAGCTCAGGGAGACTGGCCCAGCTCAGGGACAGTGGCCCAGCTCAGGGACAGTGGCCCAGCTCAGGGAGACTGGCCCAGCTCAGGGAGAGTGGCCCAGCTCAGGGAGACTGGCCCAGCTCAGGGAGAGTGGCCCAGCTCAGGGAGAGTGGCCCAGCTCAGGGACAGTGGCCCAGCTCAGGGAGAGTGTCCAGCTCAGGGAGAGTGGCCCAGCTCAGGGACAGTGGCCCAGCTCAGGGAGAGTGGCCCAGCTCAGGGAGAGTGGCCCAGCTCAGGGACAGTGGCCCAGCTCAGGGACAGTGGCCCAGCTCAGGGAGAGTGGCCCAGCTCAGGGAGAGTGGCCCAGCTCAGGGACAGTGGCCCAGCTCAGGGAGAGTGGCCCAGCTCAGGGACAGTGGCCCAGCTCAGGGAGAGTGGCCCAGCTCAGGGACAGTGTCCCAGCTCAGGGACAGTGTCCCAGCTCAGGGAGAGTGTCCCAGCTCAGGGAGAGTGGCCCAGCTCAGGGACAGTGGCCCAGCTCAGGGAGAGTGGCCCAGCTCAGGGAGAGTGGCCCAGCTCAGGGACAGTGGCCAGCTCAGGGACAGTGGCCCAGCTCAGGGACAGTGGCCCAGCTCAGGGAGAGTGGCCCAGCTCAGGGAGAGTGGCCCAGCTCAGGGAGAGTGGCCCAGCTCAGGGACAGTGGCCAGCTCAGGGACAGTGGCCCAGCTCAGGGAGAGTGGCCCAGCTCAGGGACAGTGGCCCAGCTCAGGGAGAGTGGTCCAGCTCAGGGACAGTGGCCTAGCTCAGGGAGAGTGGCCCAGCTCAGGGAGAGTGGCCCAGCTCAGGGACAGTGGCCCAGCTCAGGGAGAGTGGCCCAGCTCAGGGAGAGTGGCCCAGCTCAGGGAGAGTGTCCAGCTCAGGGAGAGTGGCCCAGCTCAGGGACAGTGGCCCAGCTCAGGGACAGTGGCCCAGCTCAGGGAGAGTGGCCCAGCTCAGGGAGAGTGGCCCAGCTCAGGGAGAGTGGCCCAGCTCAGGGACAGTGGCCAGCTCAGGGACAGTGGCCCAGCTCAGGGACAGTGGCCCAGCTCAGGGAGAGTGGCCCAGCTCAGGGACAGTGGCCCAGCTCAGGGAGAGTGGCCTAGCTCAGGGAGAGTGGTCCAGCTCAGGGACAGTGGCCCAGCTCAGGGAGAGTGGCCCAGCTCAGGGAGAGTGGCCCAGCTCAGGGACAGTGGCCCAGCTCAGGGAGAGTGGTCCAGCTCAGGGACAGTGGCCCAGCTCAGGGAGAGTGGCCCAGCTCAGGGAGAGTGGCCCAGCTCAGGGACAGTGACCCAGCTCAGGGAGAGTGGCCCAGCTCAGGGAGAGTGGCCCAGCTCAGGGACAGTGGCCCAGCTCAGGGAGAGTGGCCCAGCTCAGGGAGAGTGGCCAGCTCAGGGAGAGTGGGCCACCCACGTACCCTTTCTCTATCTTCCAGGCAGGCCATTGGCCTGGGCTTGGGAAAAGGTGATGGCAACCCACACAGAGGAGTCACAGATACCAACAATGGCGAGTTACCTCCAATGAGGCTTCGGTGCTTCCTTTGCTGTTATAATTTAACACAGGAACATCTACAACTAGTAATCCAGCGCATGTTCACTCAAGAGCTGATCAAACCTTAGCATAAAAAGTTCTCAGACTAAAACTGTGCTCTGGCTTAGAAGCTGGAACAGTGCTGCAGCATGTCCCTCTACACTAGAGACGCAGAGCGTCACCATTAGATTGATGGCAATTATCCCTTCTGTCTGCTCATAATTTCCTGGAACCCTGGGGGGGAAAACTCTTGTGTGTAGAGGAATATTGAATTTCCTGCCTCTGGCTTCCAGGAAGGCAGGGTGGCTCCTAGGTAACCCGGAGGTGAAGCAGGTCTCCAAAGCAGCCGGAATGCTACAGAGCCTGTTGGCCATGAGCTGAGAGCCATGCACAAAGTAGATACTCAATAAACCTAAGTGCAGAATGATAATATTGGCAAAGTAACAGGCTGGAAATTAGTAAAAGGCAGGAAAGACTTGAATGATAAATCAAAATGTGGGTTATAGTCCCCTGGAAAATTAAATTGGCCCTATTAGAAAAACTCTGTAAATATGAAGTGTCCATTAGCCTCAAACTTTTATCAATTTAAGTTTATTTTAGTTGTACTTAAATTGCCTCCACAATTGTAACAAAACACCTTGTTTCCATCTAAACAATTTTTAAAGCTGTAAGTTAAGGATTTTAAACTAACAAGGAAATGAGTCAGAAAAACAGTTTAAGGTTAAAACCAGTCTGTAGCAGCCTGCCGACTCACCTCAGTTTTATGAAGTTTTTGATAGTTTCCATTCCAAGAAACGAGCTTCCGGTCTTTCCCTCCTCCGGACACCAGCGTGCCATCTCTCAGCATGCAAAGCGCAAAAATGCCGCCCTCGTGGGCCCCTTGGACGGCGTGGCTTATGCGGTTGGTACCTAGACACGCAGGAAACCCCGTTAGCGTGTTCACAGGCTTGCCTAGTCCATCCTCCAATCTCACTTCACTTGGGCTGAGAGGTGAGGTGGTGAGTTCAGCTGAAGGACTCAATTTCTAGAAGCTCACAGTGCTCCACAAGCCTCAGCGGACTCCTCTGTGGTCGGGGAAAGGTATACGTTGTGGCTGGGAGCGAGGCCCATGTTGGTGCCCAGCGCCTTCCCCCGAGTGAGCTGCGTGCTGGGCCAGGTGCCTGCTCCTTTCCTCAGGTCGACCTTGGGGAACAGGCCACTGCTCCCCCACAGGACTGTTCCAAGGATTAAGCAAGCAGTGCCTCAAGCACCAGGAGCCGGGGTGTCTACAAGTCACCTCGTTCCGAAGGCCCACTGGGGGTCCCTCTCCACCTCATCCCGACCTCAACTCTCCGATCCTTGAACTGGGGTGACATATTTTCCTGGCTGTGGTAAGTGTCCCCAAGTCACCTGCCCTGAACTGAGCACATCTTTGCAGAGTGAAGCTCTTGTCCCCAGCGGCTTGCAGTAGCAGGGGCAGCAGCAGGGATCTGGCTCTGGCTCCCCGAGAGCAGCTCACACACTGCTAGTTGTAGCAATTAAGAGACGTCTGCCCAAGGCTGTGTGAACCAGGAAAGTTACCTAACTATTTTCTAGCTATGCGGCCATTATAACTTCATTGCTATAGCTTGTTAACAGATCTCCTAATAACGTATTAAATCCTTCACAGCACCTCGGTCCTAAAGACCCTTTAGGGTGGCACACTTAACTTACCACTCTCCAGCTTTCTTCCATTCCAGTTTTATGGTTTCAGGACACACACACACACACACACACACACACCCTGGAATTTAACAGTAACTCTGTGGATCATATCAACAGGCAGTTCTTATAGAAGTCATCCTTGAAGTCTTGCTTATTACCAAAGCATTGTCACTGTTACCTTTTCCCCATACTAAGATGTTGCCACTGGAATCTCCAGTAATGGTGTCACCGTTTTCAGAAAACGTCACGCAGAGGACAAACTTTGGCTTTTCCTGTTTCTGCAGAATGTAGTAAATACATACATATGTGTATTGAATCAGGACAGCCTTTCCTGTGGTCTCGAGAGCTGGAGCCACAGCAATCCCCTCTGGGCGGCGTCGGCCTCTCCAGCACCCTGTGGCTTCCATTTTTATCCACCCTTACAGAACTATGCTGCTCCAAGAGGAGGAGAGACTTGGGACTCCAAATGGCAGGGGAATCCTGATGTTGCACAGTAGAGCAGAAGGGGTGCTGGCGGGGACTGGGGGCGGGCCGTGTTGTCTTGACCACAGAATGAGAAGCAGAACTCTACGCCAGAGCAAAGAACCCTCCAAACCGCCCAGGAGAAGGTCCCTGCGTGCTCTCCCGGCCCACAGAAGGCACACACGCCTCCGGCACCCTTCACGAGCCCCCACGCACCCTCTGGCCTGCGCCGTCCCAGCTCCTCTCCCGGGCCTGCTCCCTGCCCTGGTCACTGCGTTACCAGTGAGGCCCACAGGCACAAGGGGCTCCTGTCTAGGTGAAAGGTCATGATGTGCCACCACACCCCCAGGTGCAGTCCAGACTGGGACACCTCAGCGCCCCCCTGAAGCCCAGTTGATCCCATGCACCTCCCAGGGGAAAACTAAACAAAAGATGTAACTTTACCTCAAATAATCCTTGCTTCTTATTAAGGGAGTTTCCTTCAAGTGTCCAAAAGTAGAGATGTGATTTTCCACAGGTGACTATGACATTGGTGTCCGTGGGGTGGAAATCCGCAGCAAACACAGCTTCATTAGAACACTGGAGGGGAAACAGGGCAATCAGACGCCTGGAATCTCCTAAGACAACTTCCTCTTAGGAATATAAATCTAACTACCAATGAACAACTCATTCCAGCCAAGCACGATGCCTTTTGAGTTTCCCACTGAATTCACCTTGTATGAAGTGGTACTGGCCTTGACCACCCCCTCGCCTGTCCCCCACTGGCTGTGAGCCCTGAGGATGGGGAGCTCAGGGCAGCGAACACGCAGGGCAGGAGGGGCTGCAGTGCCCATGCTGATCTCCCAGGCCTGGCGCAGGGCAAGGTGCTGAGCTCTAGGCCTCATCCCCACCCGTGAGGGGAACTCCAGAGAAGGGTGAGAATCTGGATTCCTACAGCCCCACTGTCCTGGCTGCCCTGACGCCTTCCCCGGCAGGGAGGCTCTGGGTCCTGTTCCTGGGCCTCTGCCTGAGGCTCAGTCTGGGGTCCACTGTGCTGGGTCTGGGTCTTTGGCAATTACTCATCACCTCTCAACGGCTCTCCTGGCCTCTAGGACTGCACTCGGTCTGCTAAACCTGGCCTTGCTGGGAACTCAGTTATATGTCCTTGAACCCGGATGAAAACTTGCTGCTGATCACTTCCCACCTAGCAACATGTCAAGGACACCCAGAATTCCTGACGAGACACTGGAAGGCAGGGCTCCAGCGTGACAGGAAGCACGCCTGACCAGAGCACAGGATCTGCCTCCCGGACACACAAGAGATGGCTGGGTGCGAAAGGTCAGCTGGGGTGACCCCAGTGTCAGGAGAGTAAGGTATCCTGCAGTCATCCTGGTGTGAGACAAGTAACGCTGTCTGATGGTGTCTCTAATGTTAGATAAGTTCGGTTATCTAAGGTTAATAGATGCCAAGATGAGAAATCCAAAGTCAGTTCTATAAAAATAGAAATCCAATGATGATCTCACAGGATGAAAACATAAGGAGCTTCAGGAACATTAATTTGACATTTTGGGTAAAATGGATTCAAGGCAGTGAAAGAAGGCCAAAGTGGACCACTGCAGGGAGAACCCCAGGAGGGATCTGATTGGCCTCAAGTCCCCCCAGAGTCTGCTCAGCTTGGGAGGCGCCCGGGCTGGGGCAGTGCCTGGAGCTCGGGTGCTGGCTGCCTCACCTGGCAGCAGAGGCTGCCGCAGCTCCCTCACTAGGGAGTGAAACAAAAAATGAACAAAGCAATAACTGTGACAGCACTCAGGATCAGCTCCTGCCAGGGGATGGGTGGGGCCACAAGACCTCAAGGGGAAGGAGCCACACTGGGGCAGGGGCAGCTGGGAGCTGCTGAGGGGCTGAGGTTGTGCCAGGGCCCGCGTGGGGAGTCGCGCTGGGGCTTGAGACCTTCGCGTCGGCCAGCCGCTCTTCTTTCTGCCAGTCCCACAGGGACAGTACGTGGTCATTGGAGTCGTCCACAGCACAGAGGTTGCTTCCTCCGTTCTGGAAGAGAAAGCTGCTCATAGCAAGACTTCATTGAGAGTAAACTGGGATGCGCACGATTTGCTTTTCATAAAAATTGCTTCTCTAGTCAGCGGTTATTCACCCGCTGCTTCTGGGACCCGCATCCCTGGCCAGACGGGAGCATAGGTGAGCCTGGGCTCCCGGGGGGCAGAATGGGAGGGCCGCGGTCAGAGGCAGCTCCTCATCCCAGGCTCCAAGAAAGTCTGCCCAGAGGGCTCAGGGCAGCTCCTGGAGGAGACAGTGCCCTCGGCGGCAGGGCCCGGGGTCCGTCACAGCTGTGGCTGTGAACATGTGTGGGTACGTGTGTGTGCATGTGTGTGAGCTGGATGGAGAAGTGTGGATCGGCCGGGCCAGCACACCTGAGGGAGCCGGGAAGCCTTGAGGCCCCCTCCAACCTGTTTGCACATAGGCAACGGGGCCAGTGGAAGCCACCTGCCAAGGCAGCAGGTGACGTTCAAGGCCAGAGCAGGAAGGCTGCCTTGAAGAGCATGAGGACAAATATGGGGGTGGGGGCTGTTTCCTTTACCACGCCCACGTGGCTGAAGTGTACGGCTGGAAGAGTGTCCCTGATGAGGGGACCTGGGAAGCCAGAAGGTCCCAGAGTGCGAATCTGCACCTGCACAGGCAGTAAGCCCCCCACTCCAGCCTGGGGGCGCCCCCTGAGGCCCGAGGCCACAACACCACGGGCTTCATACTTACAGATTTTGAGAATGCAATACAGGTGACAGCTCGGTCAAAGAAGCCTATCCCGATGACATGCAGCGTGTTCAATGTCACAGAATCCCAGATGCGCACATGTGGGGGCAGTTGCTGTTATGAACAAATGATGCCATCAGTCCCGTCGACTGACCTGTCCCTCCTCACCTTGAGGCTACACGATCACCCGGGAAGCAACTGCGATTTTGTCAAAAACCAAGGATTTTTTCCCTGCATTTGAGGAGCTGCCTCTGAATGAGACAAGACATCCCAGTGGCCATAGGGGGGCCTGGGCTCCGAGGCCAGCTCAACACTAGAAGTCCACCGAGTTTTAAAACTTGACTTGGCAGCTCTTGACAACCATACCAAGGACCTGACTGCGCCACGTGCATTTCTGGAGGTGTCGGAACTTTAGAAATGAAAAAGGATAAGGAAAGGGGCATCGCAAATGAGGGTTATTTTTATTTTTAATAGGGTCTCACTATGTTGACTAGGCTCAAACTCCTCCTGCTTCAGCCTCCAAGGTAGCTGGGGCTGCAGGCCCCCTCTTTCCCCTGGCTCAGGGTTCTCCTTTTAAAGTCCATTCGGTTGCTAAGGCACAAGTATGTCTAAGTTCATCCAAATGGTCACCGCCAAATAGTGATAAGAGTTTGACATACCTGGGCTCAACAGGAGCAAATCAGGCTATTGATTATGCATAAATAAAACTTAGGTTGTCATAACTCGCTCAAAACCCTCTCAACTGTGACCGGGGTTATTTATACTAACTTCTCTCTTCCATATAGAAGAAAGCATTGTAGAGCAACCTGCTGATTTGTTACCAAGACAGGGCACTGTCTCTGGTGGTCAGAGGCCTTAGGTGAACCGGGTTCTGGTCCGGCCTTATCTCTGAGTAGTTGGGTGTCTACACGGTCCTCCAGGGTAAACTGGATGAGCTCAGGGAACTATAGCATTTTCTCAGGTTCTAAAAGTTCTGACTCAATTTCAATGCCAGAACTGAAATACAACATCAAGCCACCAGAGGGCAGAACAAAGGGTCACTACTCATTTCAAAGAAATTTTCAAGGCTGTGTAAAAACGAAAAAAGATGAGCACCTGTTCCATTTATGGGAATTTGCATAACCAGAGTCTGATTTCCACTATCCCTATTAATTCTTTTCAAGCGTAGAGTTTTAATGGAAAACAGCACATGTTTAAAATTCAATGTTATTAAAATGTTTCCTAGAATACAGTCACATTCATTCTTTCTGAGAGAAAACTCATTGAGAAGAACAAAAGTACTGAATGTGGTTATTTAAGTAACAGGTCACACAAATATGAGCCTTATTTGTGATACCCCTGTGAACAAGGTATCACAGGCCACAGGAGTTTTTAGTAAGACATGACAGTCACCAGATGGAAACACTGTCATTCTCTATTAACTGGTGCTGGGTTTCTCTCACTGACCTGCCTGACCGCAGGGCGTCCCACACCCAAGTGACTGTTCATTATGGCTTTAACCTTACACATCAAACAGGTACCTGCAATTTCAAAGCTTATCGTGTGTGCAAGTAGGTATGTTCAGAATTGTGAAGTCTTAGGCAAGAACACGCTGCTTTTTAAGTCCATAGCGAGACAGTGAGTGGCAGTAAGCAATCCTGGTGAGGGAATCAGGTGTTCAGAGGCCACACCTGCATCCAAGCGGGGGGTGCCATCAGCAGTGTTTCAGGAAATAATAAGAAGAACAGATAGTACAACTTACTTTTCCATCCTTAGACGTGCCTGCGACTTGTCCTGTTGCTATAGTGATCCTATCGGGGTGAACTGCGAGGCTGAAAAGAGGATATTTATAAGATACCTGCCCTTAAAGGCGGGCCTTGCTCTTCCCTGGCCAAGTGCAACCTAGTCAGACATTTAAACATAAGAAGCACAAGGCCTGACTTCTTAGAAGGCACAATGAGCCCCCGAAACCCAACCTCCGTGGACAGTGAGTGCCCACTTCATTTCATCTTAAGTCTCGAATTTCTCCTGGAGAACTTTCAAACTCAAGGCAAAAGCATCCTTTGCTGGGAAGATAACCATTTTAACCTGCGAACCACTTAATTAGCCTCCATCCTTTGTTAAGAAGTCACTGGAGAATGTCAAATAGGAAAGGCACCTCATCTTTGCCAATGGGATTTATTTTTTCATTGACCAGGACAAATACACATATATGCTACATGTATTCATTCATCCAAACTTCAGGGAATGATATTCTTTCCAAAAGCTGTAGACAAATTGGGGAAAGGGTAGACCAGCCATAAACACGAGGCAAATAGCCATTGTGTGCTACGTGTTAAGAAGCCGTGTGGGCAGGCCTGCAGGGCCATTGGCTGAGGTCACTGTCTGGTTAGACTCTGTGCCTGAGGATGGACAGGTAGACCTGGAGGGGGTCGGCAGGCCAGGTGCTAGCAGTGAACATGCCCAGGGTAGAGCTCGGCTGGAGCCTGCTTGTGGCTCCCTTCCTTCCCGGGGGCTCACATCCCAACACTGACCTTCCTGCTAATGCCGCCTCCAGCTTTTGAGGACTCACCACTTCACGTCGTCATTATGGCCCGAGTAATGCCTCTGCAGCTGCTCCTCCACGTTGTACAGCACCACCACCGAGGCGATGAAATACACCGTCTCCCCTGTCGGGAGCAGGTACAGGTTGTTCCGACAGTCTCGCCCCCGGTACCCGTAGCTGGGTGTGCGTCAAGGTAAACATGGCTTTCCTTTGAGAGCGGGCACATCAGCAGCTTTATGATCCAAACAGGGTAACCTGCAAACCCTCACTGTCCAGTATGTGGCTGCATCAAGTTGGGCATGGTCACTGATGCAATGTGAATGCAAATTTTTAATAATACAAAAATTAGTTCTGTTTTATCGAGTCAATTATGAGGCTAGGAACTGAATCTTTTACTAAAAAAAACCCTTAAAAACATGAGAAATGTATTCATAAAAAGGTACAAATCACACACACACACACACACATACACATACCCATGCATACACAAAATGTTTAGGTCTTCCTGGCCCCAGCTCTTTAGGGCTAATTATCCTTGTTAAAATTTTGACACGTGTACTTTTAAACCTTGAAAACTGAGGCTGGGGCTGGGGCTGGGGCTCAGCAGTAGCGTATTTGCCTGGCATGTATGAGGCACTGGGTTCGATTCTCAGCACCACATATAAATACCTAAATAAAATAAAGGTCTATCAACAACTAAAAAAAATAAAAAACCAAAACCCTTGAAAACTATTTTGAGTGTAAAACCTCACTTGAACTTGGCTATAAAAATAGCCTGGCAAAAAAATACCATTTATTTGAAGCAAATTTTACTGTTTTACATCTTCTGAAATATGAATAAGAAGTGGACTGGATAAAGGTGTTTTGAATCAACCACTTAATACACCACTATTGACTTAGAGAAGAGATGGATCTCTTCAATGACATGGGACAAGACAGATTCCAAATGGGGGCAGCCAAACGCTTATAACATGTGAATCTAAAACAACAACAACAATAAAAACAAAATTTCTTTTCAGGAGAAATTTGGGTACAGATGATAAAGTATGATTTCCTAATCTGAAACAGCCATTGTTCTAAATGAAGTCACCACAGCTTCAGTTAAGCCAGTGGCTGACGATTTGTCCCAGGGCTTGGCAGTGAACAGGTGACAGATAAGCGTTTGCTTGAGGTGGCGGAGGGCTCTTCCTCCCTGCAGCCTGAGAGGAGCCCGGCAGCCTTCCTCTAAAGCGAGAGATGAGTGGCTGAATCAGAGGAGAGAAGAAAGCCAGCGGCCACCCCACCTTCCCAGGCGCGCTCCTCGTCCCTGGCTGTGTCCCTGGAAGCACACTTTTCCAAACTTCACAGAGTTCCATTCCAAGAACGTTAGTTACAGGGCAGGGTCAGACAGTGGCACCCTAGACCTTGGTGGGAGAGCATCCTATTTTAAGAAAGCTGACTGCATTCCTGCTGCACCCGGCTCTAAGAAGCCTCGGGGTTCACTCCATTCAGTGTGCAGGTGTGCTTAGTCTTCCACGGCTCCTCAACCCTCGGTATTGGCCTTGAACTTGGGCTCCTCACAATGGCCACGTTCCCACTTGGCTGAGGGGAGAGTGCAGGTCCTTCTTCCGGGAGATCCCCTTTGTTTGGGTCTAAAACCGTGTTGCCAGCGTTGTCTGGTCATTTTGGACAGCCCCACTTTCTCATTCATGAGCTCCGTATTTTCTGGCATTTTTGTGGCTGTTTCCTGGTGAATTCTCAGAGCTCCTGGCCTTTCCACAGTCCTCGCAGGGTTTACCAAAGACGTAACAGCTGCTGTGAAGAGTGACCAGCTCCTTCTTTCTCACCAGAATCCAGATTCTCTCTGTTTTTAAGCATTTTCACTAAGCTTGTTTCTTGATGTGTTTTTAACTAACCACAGTTAGCTTTTTTTTGGAAAGACTGAAATTCGGGCCATAAACTAATGATCCATCTTCCTGCCTCCCCCAAATATATTCATACACTCATGTAACCTTTTAATATTTTCAAGAAAACAATGTCTATGTATTGGAGTAAGAACCACAAACCACGAGTCAGTTCACCCCCACATTAACAGCTCCTCTAGAGGATGTTAGGATGCTGTCCTGGGTAGTAACGTAAGGCCACGTTTGTAAAATTAATCTTTTAAAAAGTGAGAGTAAAATATTTTTTCAAAAGCTCAAGAGGACTTATATTCCATGAAATTTTGCAACTAGACTTCAAGCACTCATGGCTGCTCACCTGGTGTGAGAACTAGTCAACAAGTAAAGGATACACCCATTCCAGCTTCAGCCTCTTGGTGGGGAGTTCAGCTTTTGCTTCCAAATTGTAAGCGTCCACTTGATCTTTGGGCATGTACATGGTAACAGGGCGTCCGCGAAGAAACATTTTCACATATCCTTCCTCTACAAAAAGAACAAAGATGTCAGTAAGAACCCCCAGTGCCCAGCGCACCTGAAAACAAATGTCATATTCTCTCTAGCTTGTCACTGCAGAAGTGAAAACTTCACCCATATGTCATTTCTAATCACTATCCCAGGGAAAAATAGCTGACACAGAAAATTAAATGGCTGGAAATTAAAAACAATTTTTTTTTTTGATATTCTGCTTACTTAGGTACGTGTGTGTCATGTATCTAATATGCAAGAAATCCTAAGAGGCAGAAAGGACTAGACGCTGACAGCTATTCGGGCAACTTCAGGGTTCACACCTCTCTCTCTCGAGGAGAGGAAAGGAGCCACACCAACACCGCAACACAAGGACCCACCTAATTTCCTACTGAGTTCAATGTGTATAAATCCCAATGTATCAATATTTAAATTGGTTTGCTATATCAAAGTATAAAAACAAGCCTTCATCTATCTTTCACATGGACAGATTCTTTCAAATGTGAAGCACACAAAATCAGCAGGAGGAGCGCATGCAAGGTGACGTGACAAGGGAAATGCTCCAGGAGATGCTGGAAAACAGAAGATCCACGAGAGGGAGACCAGGAAGCAGAACTTTCTAGAGTGAATATTTCTATTAAAATAACTTGATATTTTAAAAATTTATAGGGGTAAAGTGAAAATCTGGGGCAACCTCTGGTCCATAAACAAGCCAGCGTGGGGTGTTCTGTCTAGATTTCCAGGACACATCAGGAGCAGAGGAGGTGTTCCCTGAGCTTTTGATGAATTCAGCTCAGAGTCAGCGAGGCTCCACCGCACACAAGGGACCCAGGCTTAATGACATTTAAACCAGGCCATTGGAACCAGCGCTGTCTGTCCATAACCCAACAGAAAACCATTCACAGAGAGGAAACTGGTGAGGAACATCATGGAGTAATTACAGTACTGTGAGTGCCACAATCCCGAATTAGTTTCGTAAGTCTTATTCCTAAGGATTTTCAAACAATGCCACATGCAATATTATTCAAAAACGAAGAGGCCCTGATCTATGTTATTGTGTGCATGTGCTCTAGAGTCTAAAGGCATGCGTGTGACCATCTCCACTCTGTGTGCTCAGCTTGACTCTAAGTAAGAGCTTCGAACCTGCCCACCCTGCACAGGCTGAGCCTGCGCTCCACCAATCCTCCTGTTAGAATGCTCCCCATGCCGGCTGGGCTGTGGCTCAGTGGTAGAGCACTTGCCTGGCATACATAAGGCACTGGGTCCAATCCTCAGCACCACATAAGAAAATTAAATAAATAAAATAAAGGTGTTGTGTCCATCTACAACTAAAAATTTAAAAAACAACAAAAAAAAAGAATGTTCCCCAGGGGGCTGCTGCTGCCCTCCCGGTGCTGGGAGCTGCCCATCTGAGGCCATGCCATCCAAGGCTCTCTCATGGCCCCCGGGTCATCATCTATATTGCCACCAACCCATCCTGGGCCAAGCTGGATGTCACCTGGCACTTCCTCCATGCAGTCCTGTGCCTGCCATCTTGTATGTGCGGTGCTGGGCATGGAGCCCAGGCCCGCCGCAGGCCAGGCCAGTGCGCTGCCACTGAGCCACATCTCAGCCCTCTGCCTGCCCTCTGCCTGCCCTCTGACTTGCCGGACCAGGCAGGTCTAACAGCCCTACTGGGTGCCACCTTACCCAAGGTCCTGGCCACACTGCCACAGGGACTTTCCTGACTGGCCACAAATCTGCTGCCTTATGCCCCATCCGCTGCTGAGCTCCTCTCGAGCCCCAGCCCCACCCAAAACTCAGCTCCCCACACTGAGTGGTGACCACGAGTGAGGGCTCTCAATGCCCAGCAGCCAACGCTAGTGGGAAGGGAAGCAGGAGTGATGGCACTAAAGTCAAGCCAAAAGTGACTCCGCTGGCTCTCTAGGCTGTGAATGATCTGCCTGTGCACTCACAGGACATGGCTGACACAGGGCCACCGAGAGCACGCGGTCCACTACGTGAAGCCTACAGTGTGAGCTGTCGTCACATGCTGGCCCAGCACTGGTGGCCCAGGTGTGGCTATTTGTACAGTGGCCCAGATGTCCTACGTCTAAAGCCAAAATGCAGCGAGGGAAAGCAATGCTTCTCTCAGGCTTGTTAGGATGACCACGTGCAGTCACAACCTGGCAGGCACGAGTGGGCAGAGGCCAGCAGCAGTGCGGGGTCCGTGCCAAACAGTGGGACATCCAGGGCTGCCCTATAGCTCTCTTCAGGTTGATGGAGACTTTAAGAATTCCTATCATCAGCCAATAATCAGGCAAGATCCAAATCACAGCTGCTTATTAACGGCCACCCGAGGAGATGCTCAGGGATGCTTTCACGAGAAATGAACGGGGCGTTTGCGTCGCAGAAGCGTTTTCATACAAGGAGGGTCTGCCTGTATGAAAGCGGTCTCTGGAGCCGGGGTAGCAGCCTTGCTCAGAGAGCTATGGGCTCGGAATGCTGCCTACCTTTGCAGTGCGTCACCCGGCGCTTCCCTTGTGATTTCGGAGACAGAGACGGAAGGGCTAGATAAAGAGACGTGGGTGCTGCAAGTGTGGCCGGCCTGCCTGCGGGGGCGCTGGCTAACTAGCTTGCAGGAGCTGCCCTGCCTCCCGCGGGACATGGGGACATTTTGGGGGCTCTGACAAGGCGCGTGGGGTGTGGGCCTGAGAGTTTGGGCAGTCACCTTCTCAGTGAGCAACCTCCTGCTTCCTGAAAATGGGATGAGACTAGAGCTCGTGCTGAGGGACACAAAGCTGCCTTCTGGGTTTTAATTTAGAATTTGAGGGGGAAAAACTGGAAGCATTAACATTACATGAACTTAACCAGTTACACACCTGAAAAATTTGTTTTGCATTTTAAATACACTTTAAAATAAGACTAAAATGCTAAAAGCCCCAGCATTTACCTTATTACAAAGTGTGCTTTAAAAAGACACATGGAAAGGTACACATGAACTATTAGTTTGCAGTTTAGGAAACCATAGGCAGAAAAAGTAAGGCTACTTTTAGACAAAGTTACAGAACTCAATGCACCAGAAACCTTCTCTGGGAGAGAAATGCGCATGTGGACAGAAGCCCAGTTAGTAAGGGAAAATGAAAGGCCAGAAGTCTTTGCCCTAGAGGTTCTAATGCACATACGCGGTGGCACACCACTCTGAGCTCTTTCCTGGCGTGTCTTAGATGGGTTTTAGAGCGGGCAGGTGAGGGCCCGGCCCTGTGACTGCTGGATGACGATCCTGCTGTTCTCTGAGCCGCGTGGCCCTACACCAGGCTGCCCGTTACCACTCATCCCCAAATACCAGGACCGCCTGACCCCGAGACAGCTACTGCTTATCTGCCCCTCGGTCAAGATCCACATTACAGCCACTTATTAAGGCCGTCCAAGGGAGGGAGGGACACGCATACAAAAATTAAATCAGACTTACCTGCACTGAACACGGGCTCCCTGGGTTTGCTGTGGAAATAAACCAAAAACATCTTTTAAAAGGTGCCTGGGTGTTTGGTCTTATTCCCTGACCCACCCTCAGCCCACGCTGCAGGAGTGGACCTCGGGAAAGCCATGCAATGACGGGCGTTAATAAGAACAGCAAAACCAGCGTGGTTGCAGACGGAACACAGGTAACAAAATGTCCAAATCTAGGTACAAGACGTTGGAACCGTCTGTCACCAAGCTGTGCTACTCCTGAGAGGAGGGGAACATTCAAGGACGGCTCTATTGAATGTGTGAAATGGTTTCTCTTCTCCACGCTCTTCCGACAGACCTAAAGACCTTATTTAAAGCTACAACTTCCTGATGAGAGACCTGTGGGTGTGCTCTTCTCCTGGGCAGATGATCGTTCTGAGGAAGACAGGAGGGAGGCCAGAGGCACGTCATGTGAGAGTCGGGGAACTGACCCCGGCCGCCCAGCTGACCCCACCAAGCAGGCTGAACCCACCTGTGCCTGCACCTGTGGACCAAGTCTCTCAGGGGTTGGAGGGGCGTGCCTCTGAAGGAGCAACGTCACTTGCAGGGCTAGAGTTCCACCAGCAGAACTTCCACTACAGACCCTCGGACACCACAGCAGAGTGGGGCCACTGCTCAGGCCCTGACAGGTCAGCCACTGGCAGGGACAGGACTACCTGCACTCCAGACAAGGCTGGGGTGCTGCTGTGGTCTCCACCGTGACGGTGCCGGGACTCATGGGATCTTTGAGGGACAGTGAGATCATGAGGGCACCACCCTCATGAATGGATTCTTGTCTTTCGAGAGCCTGGATCAGGTGTCCCAGAGTGATCCAGGACTCTCAGGACTGGGCCAGTTTCCTCAAAAGAGGGCTATTACGAAGCAAGGTCACCCAGGGTCTGGGCCTCTTCTGTGCATGCTCCCACCATGGACATGGCGTGGCGGCTGTGTTAGGACCCTGCCAGATGTGACTGCCCCATCCTGAACTTTTCACAACCATGAGCCAAAATAAACCTCTTTTCTTTATAGAGTTCTCGGCCTCTGGTGCTTATGGAGACCCAAAACTGAGGCAGATGCAGATGCTCAGGGAAGGCAACTATCTCTTTCCTCATGATGATCCCAAGGTAGGAAGATGTAAAAGCCACGAGCACAGACATAAACAGCTGGGACATTCTCCAAAATGCAAAAGCTCAGTTATGGACTATGCTCATGTGAGAAAGAGAAGATCCATGGGGAACTTGACCCCCCAACAGGGAGACCGCAGACCCCTGGTGCTGTGCTCCAAGAGCCAGGCGGAAGTCTGCTCTCCCCATCTTCCCGCTCATTCTCTTTCTTGCAGTACTGGGATGGAACCCAGGGGCGCTCCAACTCTGAGCCACACCCCCAGTCCTTTATTTTGAGATAGGGTCTAGCTAAGTTTCCTGGTCTGGCCTTGAACTTGTGACCCTTCTGCCTCAGCCTCCCGAGTAGCTGGGATGACAGGCGTGAGTCACTGTGCCTGGCCTTGAGAAATTCTTCTATGAAAAGTCATAAAAAGGTAATGTGAATGTAAACCATGAAGATCAGTGAGAGCCGGGGGACTGAGGTGGCACCAAAGAGCTGCTTCCTCACATCTAAACTATGATCACTTCTTGGTGCGGAATTTAGAAAATGTGCTACTGATCTGCTTCATTATTTTAGAAAATTACTTTTTCATAGAAAACGTGTACTCTTGGGGCTGGGGATGTGGTTCAAGCGGTAGCGCACTCGCCTGGCATGTGCAGGGCGCTGTTAGAGCCTCAGCACCACATAAAAATAAAATAAAGATGTTGTGTCCACCGAAAACTGAAAAAAATAAATAAATATTTTTAAAAATTCTCTCTTTCTCTTTCTCTTTAAAAAAAAAAAGAAAGAAAGAAACCATGTACTCACTTCAAAACCCCTTTCCCTGCCAACGCACCAGCACCTTCCCTAACGGGCAGGAGGAGGGGCTGAGGGCAGGCCAGTTCACCTGCACCTATGGGTGAAGGTCATAAGAGCCACCCGAGAAATGACACAGGCTCTTCTGAGCACCTCCTCGGCCAGGCACCATGATAGGTGGTGACGATGGCCCACAGCTGAAGGCGCTGTGGCCCCATCAGAGCCCGAGAGCCAGAGCTGTGCCCTGAGCACCTCCCTGAGCCCAGGGGGCAAGCTCAGGTGTGGACTTGCTGAGAAGGGGGCGATGGCCTCTCTAGGCCTAGTGTCATTTGTCTGATGAACCTATTCCTCAACGTGTGCTAGGTGGAAAAGTGACGTGGGTGACATGGCAGCTCAGCTGGGGTGGGGCTTCCTGCCCTTTCCTAGAGGGAACAGTGTCCTCCTCCTGCCCGGCCAGTATAGAGTGCATAGGCACTGCCCACAGGGAGGGCAGTAGGGCCCCCAGTAGCCAGCCTGGCCTCCTGGCTGCCCTGGCCTGGGCGGCACCTCTGGAGTAGACATGCTGCCCTACAGCCCCACCGCCTGCTTCGGCAGGAAGGGCGTGTCCAAGACAGAAGCAGCCCCTGGGACTCTCAGAGGTCCCCGCAGCTGGATGTCCCTGCAGCTGGATGTGTGTGTGGGGGGTGAAGGCAGGACTCCGCAGCTGCCACCAACAGAGGCTGCATCCTGGGTGCCAGGAAGTGGCCGCTGATGCCTCCCGTGTGGGCCGAGTGCCCACCTGGACTCTGGGTGGCTGTTTCCTTTTCTTCTGCAGTGTGTCCACAGGGAGGAAAGTGCAGGGGACAGCTTGCTAGGACCTGATGTGACAGACAGCATGTCCCCCGTGGGGAGCTGCGCTCACACCAACATCCGGGGGGACCAACTCACTCTATGTCCTGACAGGGCTTGGAGACTGAGCCCTGTGTCAGGCCTCAGACAGACCGCGACCCAGGAAGGACCTCACAGCACCTGGCACTGGCCCTGGCAGGCTGGCAGGGGCCAGATGCTGTCTGAGCAGAGAACCTCACTTTTGAAATGATTACTATGGGGTGGTCAGGAGGAGCCACTGCCAAGTTCAGCTTGCCACCTCCCTGCCACTCATCCACACCACCAGCTCTCCTGGGAAAGGATTCCATGTGAGGAGATAGAATCATCACGAGAAGTCACAGTACCAACCATGTGAATAATGGCTCCACACGGCTTTTACTGGGCCAGGGTCTCTCAGGCAGCACCTATTAAAAATGTTCAGAAGCCACTGGAAACTCTGATGGGGACCCAACTACTGCCTCACAGACACTGTCAATGAGAACCAATAGCTGGAGCCTCATTTAGCAGGGGAGCACAGATTTTGATGGGTGGGGGGTGCTAGGACAAGGTGCTTTCCCTCCATAAGCCTCGTCTCCTTCATCTACAAAATAGAAACTGGACCACTGTGTTGTGAGGACTGGCAGGATTAAGTGAGAAGTGTAACACAGTGCCTCGCGCTTCCTTATAAATTATACTACTTCCCTCTTCCTCCAATATCACTGACAAGAATCTAACAAGACTTTCAGGGCTCCTCACCTGATAGTCACAGAACTGAAACAACTTAAAGAATATTAGCTCTGATCACTTAAGAATATACCCAAAGGTAAATGACCTCACAGCCTGAAGGGTAAAGCCATCTTTTCAGGAAAAAGATGCTTACTTTACGTCACCTGATTTCCACCCAGAGGGAATGTTTCTGTAAGGGTGGTGTTAAATTTCCTATCCATAGGTGGCGCTGTTGACCTGGTCTTGAATGGCTCTGGTCTTGAGCACTCAGCAGCCTCATCCACCACCACACACTGGGCGCAGGTACTGCGCAAGGTGCAGGAGCCACACGTCTCCTGCCCTCCCAGCCTGAGGGAGCCCGGGAGCTGTGTGGGAGCCAGGGTCAGAGACAAGTCAGCAGCAGGAGAGGGACCATGTGAAGGAAGGCTTCCTGGACAGGGGCACCCAGCACATTCAACCCCACCCGCCCCAGGCCCCAGGCACACATGTCACTTGGCAGAGGTTACGCCCTGGCACCTACTGAGAGCTGGAAGGCATCTGTCTGAGAATAACTCCCTGTCCAAGCTCTCAGGATGCTCTCAGCTTGCTTAGGTAGCATTTCTTTAATTAGGACCATTCAATGGTGTTAGCTAGCTAGCCATCTGAATCTCTTTCTCAGGGAACTGTGAGTTCAAACCCTTTACCCAGTTTTCTATTATGTTATCTTTTTCTTACTGGTTTGTGTTGGGTCTTGGGAAAATTAAAGGAAATTGGCCCTTATCTGTCACTGTGTCATTAATTTTGCAGAGAGGATGAGTCCCTTCATGCTGCCCCTTTCTACTGCTGGCCCTGTCTTGCACCATGCTGTGCACACAGCCCGTGCTAAGTTAAGCAGTGCTGGGGAGCTGAATAAGTAAGATGACACAAATTTCCAGTTTCTCGTTGCTCTTTTTTCAGGTTGGGTAAGGACAGACCCAGGAGTTGGGGAATTACAAAATGTCCCCAGGAAGAGAAACTTCAGCTGTGTGTCACGACAGCACAAATAGGGATTCGGTGTTCTGGGGTGGGGATGGCAACCATGGAGGCCGCCTAACTGCCAACTGCAGGCAAGGTGTGCTGGGTTCTGCATATCTGGTCTTTTAAATCCTCATAACACCTGGGAGGTAGGCACTATTTTTTACTGACACTGAAAAATTCCCAGAAGAAATCAAGTAATTTACCATCATAAAACAAAAAGTGGCAGAACTGGAATCAAACTTGGTGGTGGCTACGAAGCAGCACGACTCTGACCTTCTTTGGCTATATTAATTGGGATAAACCATTCAGTGACATTTATTGAGTAACTACTCTGAGCTGCATATTTCCAGACGTTGGACTGGTCTGACTAGGTTAGAAAAACCTTGTTGGCACCTGGCTGTCCCACTAAGGTGCACTCGGCTGCAGGTACGACGTCCAACTAAACCAATGCTGTAAGGTGCTCCTTGTGCTATTTTTATTTTTGTGTGAAATTATTTTCAGATTAAAATTTTTAGGGCTGTGACTGTGGCTTGGTGATAGAGCACTCGACTCACTTGTGTGAGGCGCTGGGTTTGATCCTCAGCACCACATAAAAATAAATAAAAATAAAGGTATTGTGTCCATCTACAACTAAAAAAATTTTTTAAAAACGTTTTTAAACAAAAATAACAAATCACACTGTGTAAAAGTATGTTTGCCGAAAGAGGCATGTTCACAGAGCAACAAAACAGGATTGCAAAAGACATGCAGAAGAATGTAGTTTACGTCGGAAGTGCCCACCGCCGGTACAGCACCCCAGCAACACAGGCTGGGTGGAAATGTGACAAGTCCCAGCTCTGAGCTCTTTGAGCAGCCAGATTGTAGGTGACTTTCATTGCTTTTTGTACATCTGGATGTTCTAGAGCAGGTTACTTGTGTAATAAATAAAGTGACTCAAAGAGAGAAAAATGTCTTGCTGGGAGCAAGTGAGAGCCGTGGAGAGGCGCGGATGTCAGAGCCCAGGGGCAGTGAGGAGACAGAATATGGAGGCCATGAACCCTGGGCTGAGGATTAGGATTTAGATTATAGCTCAGTGGCGCCACAGTCAAAGAAAAACAACTCTGAGCCCTCAGGAGCTCAAGGGAGCTGCCAGAGACCGTGTCACGCATGCTGGGGCTTTAGGAGGGAGGGGCTCTGGGCAGTGGCTCCTGACCTCACAGTCTCCTAAGGCGGGAGGGCGCTGGGCACAGAGGGGCGCTGGGCACAGAGGGGCGCTGCACCTGGGGCAACGCCGCTTGCTGGATGCTATATTTGATATGTTCGTTCTAAAGTTGGACAATGTATAGGTGTGTTACAATCAAGTTTCCAGCAGAGGGGGAAACATCTCTTGTTCTAGGAATCAGCCCCTTACAACCGTTAGATGGTGTCTTGCTAATGAAGGTGACTTATCTCCTTCCTCAGAAATTGCAAAGGGGGAACCAGAGTGCTAATTGAAACACTTGATTGATCTAGCAACAGGTAGCATACACTGTGCTTCTAAATAAGTAGCTATTTTTCTATTTGATGGAAAATGCTTATTTAAAAATTTTTAAAAAGTCCCTCATTGGATTAGGACATTAACTACAAGTCTGCCATTGGAATGTTATTGCTGATTACCTCTTTAAATTTACTAAGTACTTCATGATGACATGAACCACTGCATAATTATTAATATTCATCTACTATCAATAATACATAAAGTAATAGATCACATTGCTCTACATTGCTTTTGTCTTTAATGAAAACTTTGTCAGTGCAAAGATTAAATGTTCTTAAAATTTTGCAGCTTGCTATAAGCAAAATATTTTAAAATGGCAAGCATTCTAAAATGAAGGTTAAGAATCTACTGTCACAAGAAAAACTGTCAAATCCAGTGACCAGTCCTAAAGATGAGGGATATAGCAACAAGAACATAAAAACTATCATAAAGAGTTTCTATGAAAACAAATACATTAATTATTTTAAAATAAATTATTGTGTTTTGGAAAAAGTGAATGTTTAGGACTTCAAAACCACTTATTTTCTGTTCCACAGTTCAAGTGATAACAATGTATACAGAACAGCTTTTGCTGTTATTATTATTGAGGAGAAATACACATGCTGATGGGGAATTATATTTTGAGTGAAGGGAATGTCTTCTGATTTGTACAGACGTGCCTATGTGCCACAGACAGCCTTGCTCACAGGCAGGAACACTGGACTTTGCAGCTAGCAATCTGCAGCTGTCCCACGTCACAGCACTGCTGTGTGGGTGACGCACTCCTTCTCGGCTAGGCCAAATCCGAGCTCGCCTGTGATATTAGCATGTACTCATGTGCTTCCCAAAGAGCTTGTAGGAGAGGAAGGGGCAGGACCTCCAACCATGGCAGGCTGGGAGCCATCCTGGCCTGTGGTTTCCCATGCTGTGCCACTTTGTCAGCAGCTGGGGGAATTATAGGGACACATCACACTTCACGTCCCCCCAACCATGGCTGGATTGTGTCAAAATCTGGGCTATCCCACAGGACTGTGCTGCTTAGGCAAATGAGACCGATGACCTGAGGTGTCACTGAACACCCTCACTTACACGAGGAAAGTCAAGTGGAGAATCCCTGACAGCCTCGTCAATCACTGTCCTGTGCTCTGCATGAGTTTCTCTTTGTGACTCCACCACAGCAATGGGGGCATCTATTGAGCACCTCCCCCTGTGCCGGGTGCTTCCTAGGGGCTCACTCATTTGTAAGATTCAAGGGCATCAGTGTAGAATTCCCAGAGGACGAAGCCCAGCTGGAGCAGTGAAGGCCGAGCCTGGCTCACAAAGCAGCCCTCATGCCTTCGCCTTCTGTCTTGCTGCCGACAGTGACCAACAAGCTAGTCTTCTGAAACAGGAGGTAGCTATTGGAAGAGTGGACACAGGCGAGCTAGTGAGAGTGGAGGCCCGACTCTTGAGGCCAGCTGTGAGTAGCTATGTTTGAGAAGGAATCCTGCGGGCTACTCGTCCCTCTGCACCTGTCTACACCCCCAGGCAGGCTTCCTCAGTGAGGTCAGAGCAGCCAGGCTTGGGGCTGCCCCTGGGGAATGGAGACAAGGATGGAGGAAAGGGGCCAGGCAGTGCCTGGACGTCCACCTTGACCTTTTGCTCCTGCTGCTTCCTAACTGCTTTTTTGCTGTGACTTCCTTGGGCCCCAGGCCCTGTCAGCACCAGCAGTCACCCCGGGGAAGATGCGACGCTCTCTGGAAACCCTGCGGTTGTCGGTAACTGGACAGCTCACATTGTGCTGGCCTCCACCATCCCTAAGTTCTAGAGAGGAAAAGGATTTATTTTTAAATGGCCACTTTGAGTTGCCTGAACTATTTTAGGAAATGATTAGTAAACTTTTCCAGTCCCTCACTTCCAAATCAAAATTTCCTACTGTGGCATTTCTCAAAAATCCCTTTGTAAATATCTTCTGTGGAAATATTTACCCAGCACATTTACCAAAGCCATAGGATTTAAAAGATAAAACAGATCTGGAGTTTACACAATGCAGATTCTTTTTGGAAATTCTTAATAAAAATCAGATGGGCTGAAGAGTAGCCAAGTTTATATGAACGGCCAAGATCTAGACATTTCAGGTCATCTTCTAGGCTAACCCGGAACTCAAGCATTCAGAGCCACTGCACCTCCCCCTGGCTCACTCTGCTGCCATTGTGACCACCTGGCCTTATTTCCAAAGCATTATCACCCAGTTAGCATAATCTTCTGATAACAAATACTGACAGAGCCCAAAGTGGTGGTGCAGGCCTATAATCCAGCAACTCTGGGGGCCGATGCAGGAGGATTGCAAATTCCAGGCCAGTCTTAGCAAATTAGCGAGATCCTGTCTTAAAATATAAAAGGGCTGGGGATGTGGCTTGGTGGTAAGTGCCCCTGGATTCAATCCCCAGTTACTAGGGGAAAAATTTTAAAAAGTACTGTCTAAATTAGAAGACAGAACCTATGTCAATGGTTTCTGAAATTGTTAACTGACCTGCTGTAGATTGATAAGTATCTATGTTTTTTTCTGCAAAAAATACCTTTTAGGAACGAAACTGAAAAAGAGTTTTGTGTCCTGAACAGGAATGAAGCACAGCGGATTTACAGACTTGGAACCTGTACAACCCGTGGTTTGGAGTCGGCTGCATTATGACTAAGCCTTCTTACGTGAACATTTGAAAAGAAACATGTTTAGCCTCTGAAACTGAAATTCCTTCCTGAGCTTTGCGAAACAGAAGGGATAAAATCAAAGCACAATGTTTGAAAACTTAGAACAACACACGTTGGGCAGATACACACAGAAAAACTGACCTCATCTACATAATTCATTCTTACATACAAAACAAGCTGTTAAAACGCCAAAAAGTAGCATGTATGAGTAGAACATCACAGGTGTTGGTTATGATCCATTAAACACCAACCTCATATAAAACCAAAGTTAGGAATAAAGGGAGGTGGAAACCAGGAAGGAACGTGGTCCATATTCCTGGTGTCAACTCAATACTGAAAGCAGTCTCTGGCTAATTATCAAATTGTAACTTTTGACCCATTCTAATATGAAAATGTTGCTGACAAGCTTAAAACATTTCATTAAGGTCAGTTTTAAGATGGCAACAGGTGGGCTGGGATGTGGCTCAAGCGGTAGCGCACTCGCCTGGCATGCGTGCAGCCTGGGTTCGATCCTCAGCACCACATGCAAACAAAGATGTTGTGTCCACCGAAAACTGAAAAATAAAAATTAAAAAAAAACCTCTCTCTCTCTCTTTCTTTTCTTTTCTTTCTTTCTTTTTTTTTTTTTTAAAAAAGATGGCAGCAGGTGTTCTAGAGGAACAAGGCACTTCATCTGGGAACTCAGAACCGCCTGCCTCCTGGGCTCCCTGGTCACTCTGCAAATTGTCAGCAATGGCTTAGTCTGCCCAGACCTGCACTGGAAGTTGGGAGGGGCAGGTGAGCTCCCTGGATGAGGACTTCCGTGAACTCTGACTACAGCTGCCCTCAAATGGTGTGACCAGCACTATGACCTTGCGCCTGAGAGTCCCCAGCTTGTCTGCACACAAGGATCTTTGATTTGTCCCTGGGGCCAGGGTTGCCAGATGGCCTGGCAGCGGCAGGGGGAATCCTTACCTTTCGCTGTTCTTCTTGCCACTGGAGGAACTGCTGGTGGAGCCTGTGCGGTTCCGGCTGCCTTTGGAGTCCCCAGAGCTCTCCCGCCGGCCCCCAGGAGATACACGCTCAGAAGAGCTGGTCCGCTTGATGCTGCTGAGAGGGGGAAGTGGAGGACAATGACATCTCCCTACTGCAATCCTACTTCACTGCTGAGTGTAACAACACATACAGAGGCCGTCCACTTCCAGGTGGGTGGAGATAGAGCTGTGCTAGAATCCTACCTGCAGAGATCAAAGGCTTTCAGAGTGACATTTGATGCCACTTGGAATCAACGTCCTGCCCAGTGACTTATAACTGGGGTGGTCAGTGCGAGTCACAGAGGAAACGGAGCCATAAGATCTCCAACAAACCCTGGGGCTTACAGGCGTTCGACCCGACCTTGAGGGTGCCTCCCTTGCCTGGCAGTGCCAGGCAGCCAGAGGTGATCACACCCTCGAGACATGAGCAATGTTTAGACGCATTTATGGTTGTCACCCCCGGGAAGGGGATCACTACTGGAAGCTAGGGGATGTAGACCAGAAATGCTGCTAAATAACCTACCATGCCCGGGGCAGCCCCACACAGAGAATTAGCCAGCCCGAAGGCCAACAGTGCGGATACTGGAGAGCGCTGGCCTAAAGATACACCTGGGACAAACACAAAGGACGCCACAGGTAATGACAGAAAATGCTTTGCCACGTGCAAAACGCCACCATCTAGAGTCACTGCCCATGTGAGCACTCACGCTCATTCCTTATAACCAGAGGATGAGCATGGTTGGAATCTGGGAAGGGGCGCTGGGGAAGGAACTTTTGTAAAGATTGAAATTTCTGGGAAAGATCAAAGGAAGAACTTGAATGTGTTGTGATTACCCAGGCAGAAGGGCCTGCTCTAGAAGAGGAAACCCTGTTCCCAGGAGACCCACAGGCAGGCAGCAGAGCTGGGCGCAGGGGGACTGATAGAACATGCGATAGAGTGAGGGTTTGTGTCCTCTGAGTCTCCTGTGTTGGAACCCTGATACCAAAGATATGGCACTTGGATGTGGGGACTTTGGAAGATAATTAGGCCATGAGGGTGGAGACCTCATGATCGTAATTAGTGCCCCATAAAAGGGGCCACAGAGAGCTCTCTCACTCTTTCCACTGCATGAGGATACAGTGTGCATCCCAGAAGAGGCCCTTCACCAGGACCTTACCATGCTGGCACCTGCTCTGGGACTTTGGATCCTGAGCCTTTTATAAACCACTGTTGTTTATAAGCCACTTGGTCTGTGGTACTTTGTTATAGGACCCAGAACTCACCAAGAGCGTATAACTGCCTTGCAGGTGTCCCTAGAAACTTTTTACCTTCAACATAAGCCATTCTTGAGAGATCACCTCATCTATTTTTGTAAATTTTGCAGAGCCTCATAAAGAGGCTCAATAGATTTGTTACAGATTTGTTACAGGAAAGGATAGATAAATGGATAAGTGCATGCACGTGTCTTACTCTGACCCTGTCACAGAAAGAGACTTGAGTTGCCCTGACATCCCACCTGCTCTGAAGAGAGGAGGAGAAGAGGTGGTGTAGAGGTGCACACCTGCCCACCTGGCTGCTCCGGCTCACGTGGAGTGGAGGTGTGGGGGGTGCACACGCAGGTCTGTGACTCCTGAGACGGTCACTGAAGGGGGCCGCTGAGCCATGGACATGGAGGAAATCACCCACTGAGGCGGCAAGGAAGGGTACAGGAGAGTGAGAAGGGCTCCCAGGGAACAGACTGAGAGCTGCCACTGTGTCACAGGTGGCAGACGCCAGGAGAGCAGGCAGAGAGCAGGAGCCCACACACCACGCAGAGAAGGGGGGCCCAAAGCAGCCCATCTCAGGAGCTGCAGGGGACACTCCATGGAGGGAAGAACCAAATCTCACGTGCAGGAGCCGCAGGACCACGGCCACTGAGTGGAGCCCGTGACAGCGGAACCGGGATTAAATCACTTGAGCTCCTGCACGGCCACCAGTGTCTCCTGCCACTCACTGTCCTCCCCAGCTGCAGCTCCCCCTGCCCTCCTGGCTTCTCTCCCCCTCCTCCGTCTGCTTCTGGGGCCCGGCCTCTGTTCCCTCTTCTCTGTGGCTTCCAAACGTCCGGTTCGTAAACTCTTGGTATGTTTTTAAAGACTGCCTGGGTGGTGGCTTCTGAAAACTCACCTCACTCTCTGAGTGAGCAAACACAAGTAAAATGATCATTATCGTGATTTGTTTTCCCCATTATAGGAGAAATTTTTTTATTTAAAAAATTTTTATTGGTGCATTCTAATCATACGCAATAGTGGGATTTCTTCTTATATATTCGTACACTACACAACACAGTAATATAATTTATCAATTTTGATGATCACTTATTTTATTTATTTACTTTTAAATACCTTTATTTATTTATTTTTATGAGGTGCTGAGGATCAAACCAGTGCCTTGCACGTGCCAGGCGAGCGCTCTACCGCTGAGCCACAACCTGATCATTTATTTTAATATGCTGATCACTCCGCCTTTTTGGTAACAAAGGAAGCTTTTGATCTATGATCTTTACGCCAGAGCCTCACAACTGGGATCTGGACGAGAACGTCCTAAGGTCAGAGGATGAGGTGTTTGTTTTTTTTTTCCAGAGAGAGAGAGAATTTTTTAATATTTATTTTTTATTTTTCAGCGGACACAACATCTTTGTTTGTATGTGGTGCTGAGGATCGAACCTGGGCCGCACGCATGCCAGGCGAGCACGCTACCGCTTGAGCCACATCCCCAGCCCAAAGAATGAGTTTTTAATGCTTGATTTGGGGGCAAAGAAATAGATTCTAGGAGAGCACTGAAGCTCTGAAACTTGGGATTACAGTCCAAAAGGTACAGAAACCTTTATACCTAAAGCTTGAGCTCTTCCAATGACAAAAGCCACATGTTTACGTGGCTCCATGGGAGTGTTCTCTCCAAGGACCTAGTCCACACTCCAAAGCTCTTATGTGTGCCCAGCTGACGGGGCCCCAGGAGGCTCTGCAGCAGCAGAATGCAGTGCAAAGTGTCACCTCCATGGTGTCCTTTTGGGAGTTCATGGCAAGTTCATTGCAATTTAAAGAATTACATAAAAACACCCTTATGGAGCTGAAAAGCTATGACTATTAGTCAATTAGAGTAAACACTGGCCAATTTCCTAATGATTAACGCTCAGTCTGTTGCCTGAAAGAAGCAACATGGGAACAGCCATGGCTGAAATAGTTAACACGTGGGGAACAATCTGCACTTCATAGAGATTTTTCCACTTAAACCTCATGTCCTCTTAAAAAAAAAATCATTTCCCCAATTCTGCCCAGGAAGAAACACATTCAGGGATTCAGGGACATGAAGGAAGCTGGCATGCAGTGAGTGGCCAGGCTGACTCTCCTGGCACCTAAGCAGGATCCTGTGCAAGTTTCAAGACCAAAGGACACTAGCTGGAGAATTGCTGGGCCCCTATGTGTCCAGCGCATATCAATAATTAATGCAGTTACAAGAAAGAAGCCGGCTGCACGTCAGGCCCTGGTGAGACCCACCGTGTGAAAAGGGAGGTGAAAGGAGAGAAAGGGCTTCGAGGCTGCGCTCCCCTAGCCTGGTGCTGACCTGTTCAGTCCGCCTGCACTGTGTTCAATCTGTGCACAAAGCACAGAGACAAAGCAGAATGCACATGAGCGCCTTGTGAAAGTGGGAAAGCATTTGATAAGCGTCAGTCAATTGCACATCTCAAATGGAAAGACGTTTGTTTTGCGGAGACTCGGTGTGATCCACCCCAGCCCTTTCAAGATGTCATCATTCCCAGTTTGCATCAAAATGTTACACTTAAAAAAAAAAAGAAAGAAAACAAACAACTTACTATTGTCCTATACTTACAAAAATAAAATGAGACATTTCCTTTTGAGAGCCAAGAGCTCTTATGAATTAAGTAGGATTTACTGGAACTTAACGAAGGACAGAAGACATTTGCAGCAAGAAGGGCCGAGAGAGCAGCCCTGTGCCTCTCCACAGGAGGATTTGTCAGTCACCTGCAGAGAGCATCAAGGAAGTGTGTCCCTCTGGACAGCAAGTGAAAATAACACTCTTTATTTTGGAAGTGGCAGGGGACTGGCCTGTGGGAGATGGCACAGTAACGCTGTACATTTTTTAGCGCTTCAGGCAGGTCAAGTGCCTTTGGTGTATAAATGGATAAAAGTCACCCCATCCTCCATTTCTTCAGTTTGCTACCCCCATGCCCAAACCCCAGACCTCCATAGTTGTGAAAATAAAATGGCTCTTCAGTTTCATTATATTGTGCATTCAAGAATCCTTGCCCATTTAAATTTTGGACAAAATAACTTTTCTGCAGTGGAGACTGGTGACCAGGAAAGGTGACAATCTTCTTATGGTCAGAGAATGACTCTGAACAGAAGAAGGTACAATTCTGTCTTTCATCAGGCGATTTGGAGTCCAGAGATGGTTTTCCAAAATTTTGCAAAGAGATCCCAAACTTTAGCAATCAGAACAGAGATTTGGCAGGGAGCTCTTATGCATGACCAGAGATTTTTCTGATGACTTCGTCTGTCATGACAGTCAGGGTGACTCATGCTAGATTAAACAATTATCCTCTCAACAAACACTTACCGGGCATCAACTGGGAACTGGGTGCTGAGTGGAGCCCTGCAGGCGCCATAGGCAGCCAAGCCCCACCTGGCTCTTGTCCACAAAGAATGAAATACCTAATTCTTTAATTTGATAGCAAAGATTGAACTCAGGGGCCCTTAACCACTGAACACATCCCCATGTCCTTTTTATCTTTTAGTTGGAAACAGGGTCTCACTAAGTTGCTCAGGGCCTCATTAAGTTGCTGAGGCTGGCTGTGAACTTGCTGTCCTGCTGCCTCAGCCTCCCCAGCCCCGGGGATACCCAATTTTGATGAACCCAGATAATGCGTTTCAACAAGAAAGTGAAGAAATGCTCTTATCTATCACTGTCTAAAACCACATCTTTGTGGCAAAACACATGTCATTTTTAGGAAGGCTGGTGGTCTTCCAGAATCTCAAGAGATTTTTACTGATTAAGACTTAAAACACAGCTTCTAGTTAACACCTACATTTCAATGGATCTGAATGACAAAGAAACTTTATAAAAAAAATTTTAAAAACCCAAATAAGGGCTGAGCACGAGGCCTGGCAGTAGAGTGCTTGCTTAGCATACATGTGGCCCTGAGTTCCATCCCCAGCTTCTCAATCGATCAACAGGTCAGTCAGTAAAATACGAAACCCACTGCAGCCAGGTCTGGCTTCCTACCCTTCAAGTCGTGTGTGACCTGGCCCTGGTTTCTGCCCACTTACAAGTTCTGCTCTTCTAACAAGGGACACCCTTTCCACAGGACACTGGCCGTCTGGAAGCAAGGCCCCCAGCCTCTCGCTGGGCACAGAGCACTTCTAAACTAAGGCTTCCTGTTCCAGTTTTGTTCTCTTGGTCTCTCTTCTCGCTCTGTCCTGCAGCAATGCTCTACTCCTGCACTGAGAGGAAAGGGGTGTCTTTTTCCTGATCCCAGGGAAACAGCACTCCATGTCCGCCCCGCATTCCACACAGCAAGGTAGGACCCACAGCCCCTTTTCCTTGGACTAGTGCAAGCGAAGCTTCCCCAGGCATTCTATACCAAGACTCCAATCCCAGAGAAGTCTTAATTGGCAGCACAAAGCACCCCCGCTGGGCACTGGACGACTTCCAAGGAGGATTTTGTTCTTAAGCACTAGGCTGAAAACCCCCGGAGAAAAGAAAACAGACACATACCCATGCACACCCCGCAGATGCCTGGGCTCGGTTCATCTGGACCCCATGACAGAAAAACGCCCTGGAGACTGTGGCATGTTTGAAATGACCCAGAAGCTGCTTCAGTCCTGATATTCAGAATGCCCTGCGAGCTGCTTTCTCTGCTGGGATTCCTCTCCTGAGCAGAGATCCAGGGAGAGACACCTGGGAGGCCAATAGCTGCTCCTCCTCCCATTTCCAGCTCTCAGGGGATGGGGACTCTCACCCAGGAGGGCAGGAGTCACTCAGTCTGCACCACAGGTCCAGCTGGCAGCTTTACACTGACCGCAGCCCAGCACGTGGACTGGATGGATTCTTTTGTAAATCAAAATGAAAAGTGTAAGGAGGCCTTCAGATGTTTCCGGAAAGAGGGTAACTGTTCTGACGCTAGGACACACATATGTGATGCCTACGAATCCTAATTTCTCCTCCTTACAAAACACTGCTGAGGAACAGCCACCGAAGAGCCCTTGTCTTCCTGCCTGGAACCCAGCAGTGGAGACCCGGCTGCTTGTGCCACAGGCCTGTCACTTTGACTGGAGTTGGCCCTGGACCCCTTACTAGTGGACAGTTCTGCCTCCTGGACTTAGAGCCTGCCACAGATCTCTGCTCAGAATCACCCTCACCCCTGACCATGCTCCTGCTTCTACAGGTAGCTCACACACAAGGAGGGGATAAAGTGGATACCCTCCACATTCTGGCCACGCCATGCATTTTTACTGAGGAGAAGCCACAGGTTGGCCTGGAAATCTTTGCAGGAAGCAATATAGCATAATGCAAGGGACATGGGCTCTGGGGACAGAGACCCACATGGCCAGGCAGGGCCCATGTTCCTTCCCACTCTCTCATCACAAGACCCCTGGACAAGTCACCTTACTTTCCTGAGCCTTGCAAGATAGTAATGATATTCGCCTTGCTTGGATGTCCTGAGTGTCAGAGAGGATGGTACTAAAGAGCTGGTCACTCGATTTTGTTACTATCAAAACTCCTTCTACCATCATCAACAGTTTAAAGAGGGGGTAGAGTCCCACTAACGCCTCCCTGTTGCTTTCCCATCCTGTAGGCAAGTGTCAATTGGAATCCATTTACTTCTTTTTTTTTTTTTTTTTTCCTTTTTTTTTTTCTTTTTTTTTTTTTAATTAATTTTTATTGTAGGTTGTTCAAAACATTACATAGTTTTTGATATATCATAATTCACACTTTGATTCAAGTGGGATATGAACTCCCATTTTTACCCCATATACAGATTGCAGAATCACATCAGTTGCACATTGATTTACATATTGCCATTCTGGAGTCTGTTGTATTCTGCTGCCTTTCCCATCCTCCGCTATCCCCCCTCCCCCCTCCCCTCCCCTCTTCTCTCTCTACCCCCTCTACTGTAATTCATTTCTCCCCCTTATATTTTCCCTCCTTTCCCCTCACTTCCTCTTGTATGTAATTTTGTATACCCCTGAGGGTCTCCTTCCATTTACATGCAATTTCCCTTCTCTCTCCCTTTCCCTCCCACCTCTCATCCCTGTTTAATGTTAATCTTCTTCTCATGCTCTTCTTCCCTACTCTGTTCTTAGTAACTCTCCTTATATCAAAGAAGACATTTGGCATTTGTTTTTAAGGGATTGGCTAGCTTCACTTAGCATAATCTGCTCTAATGCCATCCATTTCCCTCCAAATTCTATGATTTTGTCATTTCTTAATGCAGAGTAATACTCCATTGTGTATAAATGCCACATTTTTTTTATCCATTCGTCTATTGAAGGGCATCTAGGTTGGTTCCACAGTCTTGCTATTGTGAATTGTGCTGCTATGAACATGGATGTAGCAGTGTCCCTATAGTGTGCTCTTTTTAGGTCTTTAGGGAATAGACCGAGTAGTGGAATAGCTGGATCAAATGGTGGTTCCATTCCGAGCTTTCCAAGAAATCTCCATACTGCTTTCCAAATTGGCCGCACCAATTTGCAGTCCCACCAGCAATGTACAAGAGTACCCTTTTGTCCACATCCTCGCCAGCACTTGTTGCTGTTTGACTTCCTAATGGCTGCCAATCTTACTGGAGTGAGATGGTATCTTAGGGTGGTTTTGATTTGCATTTCTCTGACTGCTAGAGATGGTGAGCATTTTTTCATATACTTGTTGATTGATTGTATGTCCTCCTCTGAGAAATTTCTGTTCAGGTCCTTGGCCCATTTGTTGATTGGGTTATTCGTTATCTCATTGTCTAATTTTTTTAGTTCTTTGTATATTCTGGATATTAGGGCTCTGTCTGAAGTGTGAGGAGTAAAGATTTGTTCCCAGGACGTAGGCTCCCTATTCACCTCTCTTATTGTTTCTTTTGCTGAGAAAAAACTTTTTAGTTTTAGTAAGTCCCATTTGTTGATTCTAGTTATTAACTGTTGTGCTATGGGTGTCCTATTGAGGAATTTGGAGCCCGACCCCACAGTATGTAGATCATAGCCAACTTTTTCTTCTATCAGACGCCATGTCTCTGATTTGATATCAAGTTCCTTGATCCACTTTGAGTTAACTTTTGTGCATGGCGAGAGAAAGGGATTCAGTTTCATTTTGTTGCATATGGATTTCCAGTTTTCCCAACACCATTTGTTGAAGATGCTATCCTTCTTCCATTTCATGCTTTTAGCCCCTTTATCAAATATAAGATAGTTGTAGTTTTGTGGATTGGTTTCTGTGTCCTCTATTCTGTACCATTGGTCCACCTGCCTGTTTTGGTACCAGTACCATGCTGTTTTTGTTACTATTGCTCTGTAGTATAGTTTGAAGTCTGGTATAGCTATGCCGCCTGATTCACATTTCCTGCTTAGAATTGTTTTTGCTATTCTGGGTCTTTTATTTTTCCATATGAATTTCATGATTGCTTTCTCTATTTCTACAAGAAATGCCGTTGGGATTTTGATTGGCATTGCATTAAACCTATAGAGAACTTTTGGTAATATCGCCATTTTGATGATGTTACTTCTACCTATCCATGAACAGGGTATATTTTTCCATCTTCTAAGATCTTCTTCTATTTCTCTCTTTAGGGTTCTGTAGTTTTCATTGTATAAGTCTTTCACCTCTTTTGTTAGGTTGATTCCCAAGTATTTTATTTTCTTTGAGGATATTGTGAATGGGGTGGTTGTCCTCATTTCCATTTCAGAGGATTTGTTGCTGATATACAGGAATGCCTTTGATTTATGCGTGTTGATCTTATAGCCTGCCACTTTGCTGAATTCATTTATTAGCTCTAATAGTTTCTTTGTAGACCCTTTTGGGTCTGCTAGGTATAGAATCATGTCATCTGCAAATAGTGATAATTTGAGTTCTTCTTTTCCTATTTTTATGCCTTTAATTTCTTTCGTCTGTCTAATTGCTCTGGCCAGTGATTCGAGAACTATGTTGAACAGAAGTGGTGAGAGAGGGCATCCCTGTCTTGTTCCAGATTTTAGAGGGAACGCCTTCAGTTTTTCTCCATTCAGAATGATGCTAGCCTGAGGCTTAGCATAGATTGCTTTTACAATGTTGAGGTATGTTCCTGTTATCCCTAGTTTTTCTAGAGTTTTGAACATAAAGGGATGCTGTACTTTGTCGAATGCTTTTTCCGCATCTATCGAGATGACCATATGGTTCTTATTTTTAAGCCTGTTGATGTGGTGAATAACATTTATTGATTTCCGTATATTGAACCAACCTTGCATCCCAGGGATAAATCCTACCTGATCATGGTGCACAATTTTTTTGATATGTTTTTGTATCCGGTTCGCAAGAAGTTTATTGAGGATTTTTGCATCTAGGTTCATTAGAGATATTGGTCTGTAGTTTTCTTTCTTTGAAGTGTCTTTGTCTGGTTTAGGAATCAGGGTGATGTTGGCCTCATAGAATGAATTTGGAAGTTCTCCCTCTTTTTCTATTTCCTTAAATAGCTTGAAAAGTATTGGTGTTAATTCCTCTTTAAAGGTTTTGAAAAACTCTGCTGTATACCCATCCGGTCCTGGGCTTTTCTTAGTTGGTAGTCTTTTGATGGTATCTTCTATTTCCTCAATTGATATTGGTCTGTTTAGGTTGTCAATATCCTCTTGGCTCAATCTGGGCAAATCATATGACTTAAGAAATTTATCGATGCCTTCACTATCTTCTATTTTATTGGAGTATAAGGATTCAAAATAATTTCTGATAATCTTCTGTATTTCTGAAGTGTCTGTTGTGATATTGCCTTTTTCATCCCGTATGCTGGTAATTTGAGTTCTCTCTCTTCTTCTCTTTGTTAGCGTGGCTAAGGGTCTGTCGATTTTATTTATTTTTTCAAAGAACCAACTTTTAGTTTTGTCAATTTTTTCAATTGTTTCTTTCGTTTCGATTTCATTAATTTCAGCTCTGATTTTAATTATTTCTTGTCTTCTACTTCTTTTGCTGTTTTTTTGCTCTTCTTTTTCTAGGATTTTGAGTTGAAGTATTAGATCATTTATTTGTTGGTTTTTTCTTTTTTTAAGGAATGAACTCCAAGCAATAAATTTTCCTCTTAGAACTGCTTTCAATGTGTCCCATAGATTCCGATATGTTGTGTCTGTGTTTTCATTTATCTCTAAGAATTTTTTAATTTCCTCCTTGATGTCTTCTATAACCCATTGATCATTCAGTAACCTATTGTTCATTCTCCAAGTGATGCATGATTTTTCCTTACTTCTTTTATTGTTGATTTTCAATTTCATTCCATTATGATCAGATAATATGCATGGTATTATCTCTACTCCTTTATATTGTCTAATAGTTGCCCTGTGACATACTATATGATCTATTTTTGAGAAGGATCCATGTGCTGCTGAGAAAAAAGTGTAACTGCTTGATGTTGGGTGGTATATTCTATATATGTCAATTAAGTCTAGGTTATTAATTGTGTTATTGAGCTCTATAGTTTCCTTATTCAACTTTTGTTTGGAAGATCTGTCCAGTGGTGAGAGAGGTGTGTTGAAGTCTCCCATGATTATTGTATGGTGGTCTATTAGACTCTTGAACTTGAGAAGAGTTTGTTTGATGAACATAGCTGCACCATTGTTTGGGGCATATATATTTATAATTGTTATGTCTTGTTGGTGTATGGTTCCCTTGAGAAGTATGTAGTGTCCCTCTTCATCCCTTTTGATTAACTTTGGCTTGAAATCTATTTTATTTGAAATGAGTATGGACACTCCTGCTTGTTTGCGAAGTCCATATGAGTGATATGATTTTTCCCAACCTTTCACCTTCAGTCTATGTATGTCTTTTCCTATCAGATGTGTCTCCTGAAGGCAGCATATTGTTGGGTCTTGTTTAGTGATCCATTCTGCTAGCCTGTGTCTCTTAATTGGTGAGTTTAAGCCATTAACATTTAGAGTTATTATTGAGATATGGTTTGTTCTTCCAGCCATATTTGTTTATTTATGTTACTAAACATGGTTTGTTTTCCTCTTTGATTATTCCCCCCCACCTTTACTGTACTACCTCCCGCTGTTGGTTTTCATTGATATTTTCCATTTCCTCTTCCTGTAATATTTTGCCGAGGATGTTTTGAAGAGCTGGTTTTCTAGCTGCAAATTCTTTTAACTTTTGTTTATCATGGAAGGTTTTAATTTCATCTTCCATCCTGAAGCTTAATTTCGCGGGATACACAATTCTTGGTTGGAACCCCTTTTCTTTCAACGTTTGAAATATGTTATTCCAGGATCTTCTAGCTTTCAGAGTCTGTGTTGAAAGATCAGCTGTTATCCTGATTGGTTTACCCCTAAATGTAATCTGCTTCCTTTCTCTTGTAGCTTTTAAAATTCTCTCCTTATTCTGTATGTTGGGCATCTTCATTATAATGTGTCTAGGTGTGGCTCTCTTATGATTTTGCACATTCGGCGTCCTGTAGGCTTCTAGGATTTGGGATTCTGTCTCATTCTTCAAGTCTGGGAAGTTTTCTCGTATTATTTCGTTGAATAGATTGGTCATTCCTTTGGTTTGGACCTCAATACCTTCCTGTATCCCCATGACCCTTAAGTTGGGTCTCTTTATGTTATCCCATATTTCTTGAATGTTCTGCTCATGGTTTCTTAACAGCTTTGCTGAGCTGTCTATGTTCTTCTCCAGTTGAAATACTTTGTCTTCATTGTCTGATGTTCTATCTTCTAAGTGTTCTACTCTGCTGGTAGTATTCTCAATTGAGTTTTTAAGTTGGTTTATTGTTTCCTGCATTTCCAGGATTTCTGTTTGTTTGTTTTTTATAACCTCTATCTCCCTGTATAATTGATCTTTTGCTTCTTGGATTTGTTTGTGTAATTTATTGTCGAAGTGGTCGAAGTGGTCTTTCATTGTCTGATTTTGCTGTCTAATGTCTTCCTTGAGACTCCAGATCATCTGAAGCATGTATATCCTGAATTCTTTATCTGACATTCCATCTGCTGCAGATATTACCTCTTCTAAAGTTGAGTTGACCTGCATTGCTTGTGGTCCTTTCTTTCCTTGTCTTTTCATACTGATCGCGTTTCGTTCTTCTGGTAGCCACGCCCCCGTATCTGGTGCAAGAGACCTCAGTTGTCAGCACTGGTGGGGGCTGTAGCTGGGAGACCCGCGCCGCGCGGCTCCCGCCGGCTCCTGCGTCAGCGCCGCCTCAGCTCCCGCCGGTTCCCGTGCCGCTGCCGCGGTTCCCGCCAGCTCCGTCCGGCTCCCTCGCCGCTCCTGCTAATTTAGAGTCCGCTGGGAAGGAATCTCTTTGGCCGATCTTTGGTGACTTCCCCTCTCTGCTATGGCGGGCCCCTGGCTCCTTGCAGGAGTGACCGAAGGGAGAGGTGGAACTGGCTTGTCTCTGGTCTGATATAATCTCTGGTTTTAGATCCCAGTTCGCTAATTCATAGAGGCTTGGTTAGATTTCCTTCCCATCCTCTCAAGGTGGGGAGCCCTTTCCTGGGTGGGCAGGGCCGTTAGCAGAGCCGGAAGGGCACGTGCCTTCTGTCGGGCCAGGCGGGGACCCTTCTGGCTGCGCTGGGCCGCCGGGGGCTCCCTCAGCGCCAGGCAGATGGCGCCCGCGTGGCTAAGAGCCGGGTGGGGTAACCCTTCGCAGAGCGGGCGGGCCGCCAGGAGTGCCGGGATGGTGGGAGCTGTCTGCCGGCCGGGCAGGGACCCTTCTCGACGAGCAGGGCCGCTGGGGGCGCTTGTAAAGCCGGGCGGCTGCCGCCGCGTGTCTAAGACCCAGGCGGGCGGGGTGGCTGTTTGCAGGGCAAGAGCGGGACCGGCAGGGTAGCCGGGATGGCGGAAACTGTCTGTTGGCCGGGCAGGGACCCTTCTCGCCGAGCAGGGTCGCCGGGGGCGCTTGTAAAGCCGGGCGGCTGCAGCCTCGTGGCTAAGAACCAAGCGGGCGGGGTGGCTGCTTGCAGAACAAGAGCGGAATGGCGGGAGCTGTCTGCCGGCAGGGCGGGGACCCTTCTCGCCGAGCAGGGTCGCCGGGGGCGCTTGTAAAGCCGGGCGGCTGCAGCCTCGTGGCTAAGAACCAAGCGGGCGGGGTGGCTGCTTGCAGAACAAGAGCGGAATGGCGGGAGCTGTCTGCCAGCAGGGCGGGGACCCTTCTCGCCGAGCAGGGTCGCCGGGGGCGCTTGTAAAGCCGGGCGGCTGCAGCCTCGTGGCTAAGAACCAAGCGGGCGGGGTGGCTGCTTGCAGAACAAGAGCGGAATGGCGGGAGCTGTCTGCCAGCAGGGCGGGGACCCTTCTCGCCGAGCAGGGTCGCCGGGGGCGTTTGTAAAGCCGGGCGGCTGCAGCCTCGTGGCTAAGAACCAAGCGGGCGGGGTGGCTGCTTGCAGAACAAGAGTGGAATGGCGGGAGCTGTCTGCCGGCAGGGCGGGGACCCTTCTCGCCGAGCAGGGCCGCCGGGGGTGCTTGTAAAGCCGGGTGTCTGCAGCGGCGTGGCTAAGAACCAGCCGGGTGGGGTGGCTGTTCGCCGGGCGAAAGCAGGGCCGCCAGGGTAGCCGGGATGGCGGGCGCTGTCTGCTGGCTGGGCGGGGACCCTTCTGCCGCGCTGCTCTGGGCCGCCTGCCGCTTGCAGAAGCGGCGGGTGGCCGCGGGATTGGACTCTGAGCCCGCGCTGCCAGTCAAGTTTCACTTGTTTGGGGCAAACTGTCACGTCTAATAAACTTACTAATTCTCGGCAGGTCTCCTTTCAACGGAATTTTGCTAGAAGATCCTCAGTAGGTAGAATGTAGCTGTTTTAATTGGTGTTTCTGATCCCGTTAATGTGGAGATATTGAAAGTGCAGCTTCCTCTCCGGCCGCCATGTTGGATCCCTCGAATCCATTTACTTCTGCAGTCAGCTTCAGAAATCTCACCCCCAGCCTCATCTTTCCCTGAATAAATGCTTCAAATCATTAGAACTCAAAATGCAATCTTCCAGGAATTCTAACAATCATGCTAATTAATCCTAGGAAGGCTATAAAAAAAAACGCTCACAAACATCAGCATTATTGCATGTTCAAGTTACTCTGTAGCAAACATGAAGACTTACAAAATCAGAGAGCAAGAATGCTCACCACCAGCTCTCTGAAGGACCAAAGGGGATGAAGGCCAGAAATGGTATCACATGGCAATTATTACCTCTATTGTTTTTCTCTGAAAAAAATTTATTTGCATTCTAAATATATGAAGCTATGAATTATAAACCTTTCTTTTCTTCAAGAATAAGGGGGAAGAATCTCATTTCTTCATTAACCATTTACTACTACAAAAGGTCAGTCTTGAAACTAAGCAACTTGTTCTTAAATGACCACTGGTCAAAGAACTCACCAGGATGTTTAGGAAATATCTAGAGGCAACCAGAAACAAGAGCTGGACACAGCAGCCCTCCCAGGACATAGTGACTGCAGTCCCCAGAGAAGTGGTGATTGCTACAGAACAGAAACAAGACCCCATGTCTACCACAGGGAGCTGGAAAACAAGGGAGAATAAAGCCAAAAATCAGCAGAAGGAAGAAACTAATAAAGATCACAGTAAAGACAAATGAAACAGAGAGGGGAAAATCGGAAAAAACAAAGCAAGAGTCTCCTCCTCCTTCTCCTCCCTCCTCCCACCTCTCCCTCCCTCCCCCCTCTTCTCCTCTTTTAAATCAATAACAATGAAAAACCCTTAGGTAAACTAAAAAAGAAAAAGAATATTTAGGGGCTGGGGCTGTAGCTCAGAGGTAGAGCACTTGCTTTGCACACAAGAGGCACTGGGTTCAATCCTCAGCACCACATAAAAATAGATAAAAAAATAAACTACAACTAAAAAATATTATTTAAAAAAAGAGTTTTTTAAAAAGAAGATTTAAATATTTAAAATCAGAAACAAAAGAGGGAACAATAAAACCAATGTCACCGAAATAAAAAGAATTACAAGAGACCACTATGAATAATTACATGCCAACAAATTGGATAAGTAAAGGAAATGGATAAATTCCCAGATGCATAAAACCTAACAAGACTGAATCAAAAGAAATAAAAAATATGAATGGACCTGTAATTAGCGAGGAAAATGAAGCAGTAATCAAAAGTCTCCACCAAAGAAAAGCCCATGGAACTAGATGATTTCACTACAGAATCTATCAAACATTTAAAGAAAAATTAATACCCATCCTCCTTAAACTCTTTCAAAGAGCTGAGAGGAAATTGCTCCAAATTTCATCTTATGAGACCAACCTTACTCTAATATCAAAACCAAAGACTTGACAAGAAAACTAAAGACTAACACCTTTGATGAATATTGATGAAAGACTCCTCAACAATATATCAGCAAACCAACAGTACATTGAAAGGACTGCATAGCATGACAACTCAGATGTGTTTGGAATGAAGAATGGTCCAATGTGTAAAAATCAAGGGGTGAGTATACCACATTAACAGAATAAAAAATAAAAACTGGATGATCATCTTGATTGATGCAGAAGAAGCATTTGACAAATTCAATACCCTGTCATGATAAAAACTGTCAATGAACCAGAAGCACATTACTTCAACATAATAAAGTCATGTATAAGGAGTCTACAGCTATGGGCTGGGGCTGTAGCTCAGTGGGAGAGCACCTGCTTTGCATATGTAAGGGCCTGGGTTCAGTCCTAAGCACCACATAGAAATGAATAAATAAAGATATTGTTTCCATCTACAACTAAATAAATATTTTAAAAAGAAGAAGTTACAGATGACATCACACTCAATGGTGAAAGACAGAAAGCTTTACCTCTAAAATTAGAAAGAAGGCAAGAATGCTCATGCTTGCCATTGTTATTATTCAATATAGCACTAGAATCAGACAAGAAATAAAAGGCATCCAAACTGGAAAGGAAAGTGCTCACAGATGACAAGATCTTACATATAGAGACCCCTGAAGATTCCACAAAAAACTGCTAAAACGAATAAATGACTTCAGAACATTGCAGCATACAAAACTGACACACAAAAATCAGATTTATGTCTATGCAATAACAATGCCCAACTGGAAAAGGAAATTTAAAAAACAATCCAATTTACCATAGCAGCAAAAAGATAGACTACTTAGAAGTAAATTTGCCTTATCCCCAGTTCCACACAAAAAAAATAATAATAGAAGTAAACTTGCCCTAAGAGATACCCATGAACACTGAAAACTCAAGACACTTTAAAAGACATAAATAAATGGAAAGAAATCCCATGCTCGTGGATTGAAAGACTCCATACTGTTCAAATGTCCACACTCTTCAATCCTAACCACAGACTCAGTGCAATCCCTATGAAAGTCTCAATGGACTTTTTTTAAAAAAAATTTTAAACAGATACAACATTTTTTATACCTTTATTTTATTTATTCATTTTTATGTGGTGCCGAGGATCAGACCCAGGGCCTCACACACACCAGGCAGGCGCTCTACCACTGAGCTACAACCACAGCCCCTCAATGGAATATTTTGCACAAATAGAAAAACTACCCTAAAATTCATAAGAATTCTCAAGGGAGTTCAAATAACCAAACAATCTTGGGGAAAAAGATAATAAAGTTGGAGGTCTCACATTTTCTGATTTTAAAACATCCTAAAAAGCAATGGTAATCAAGAAATACAGTACCGGCAATACAGTCAGCTATAGAGACTGATGGCCCAGAACAGAGAACCCAGAAAGAACCCTGGCATCTACAGCCAAGTGGTTTTCGTCAAGGATGTCAAGACTACACGGTGAGGGAAGAGGCATCTCTCCCACAGACGGTGCTAGGGGAGCTGCAGACACACAAGCAAAGGCACGGAGCTCAATCCCAACTTACACCCAAACAAACAAGCTCACTCATGGATTAAAGACCTAAACATAACATGGAAAGCTGCAGAGCTTCCTGTTGTGAAGCATTATCCACACGTAGGGGAGAGGCTTCAGGTCACTGGATTGGGTGGGGATTTCTTGGATATGGCACCAAAAAGTACAGGCAACAGAAGCAAAAATAACCTGCATGGCAGGTTATGATGTGCGTACCTAAAAATTTCTGCATGTTGAAGGAAATGATCAACAGAATGAAGAAGCCATTCAGGGAATGAGAAAAAAACTTGGAAATCACATATCCAGTAAGTGGCTAATAATCAGAAAACATAAGGATGTCTACAACTCAAAGATAACAACAGCAAAATGACCTAACCTAAATGTGGCCCATGGTCTTGGATAGACACTCCTCCAAGGAAGACCTCAGATGGCCCACATGCATATGAAAATGTGCCTTGCATCACCAACCACAGAAGGCAGATCCAAACTACCAGGAACTACCAGCCACATCCATGTGGATGGCACGATCAGAACAGAAAATAAAAAGCACAGATGAGGATCAGGGAACTGGGGAGTCCTTGTGGGAATGTAAAATGCTGTTCTAATTATGGAAAATAGTGTGGAGGACACTAAAAACCTAAAGGTAGAATGACTGTGTGATCCAGCCATCCACCCCTGCGCGCACTCCCAAGAGAACTGAATTCAGGGTCTCAAAGGCACACGTGCACACCCATGGTCACAGAGCATTATAGACAAAGTGTGGAAGCAACCCAGCATCCATCAACAGATTGGATAAAAAAGCGCATGACACACATCCAATGGAATATTACCCAGCCTTAAAAATGAAACTACTCATGTGCTATGACATGGATGAATCTTGAGGATATTATGCCACGCAAAATAATTAGGCTAGTCACAAAAGGACCAGCGACTCCACTCACTTGGGACAAAGCAGGGGTAGCCACCAAGGGCTGTTCGGAGGGGAGCGGGGACAGCTGTTAAGGAATGCAGAGTGTCAGTCTTACAATATGGAAGCGCTCTAGAGATGTCTTGCGCATGGTAGGAATATGCGCAATGCTGCCAAACTGCACTCTGAAGTCGAGACGGCAAATTCATAGTTTCTTACCATAGTGAAAAAGCCTACCAGATGGAAACCTGCATCTTAAAGAAGCAAGTCAATCTTGTTAATCTCACATCCAGATGAGTCAGTCCCTACCCATGCTGCCAGTTAGAATCCAGGTCATTTTGTGTTGGTTACAAATAGAAGTTATTCAAACAAGTACTAAATAGATGTAAGATGAGGCCAACAGTTGCCTTTTAAAGGTCTGAAGATCACTGCAAAAACAATTTTCTTAAAATTCATGGAAATAAAATTCGTGAAACTATGTGATGAAACCCAGCAGAACCTGTGAGGCAAAGGACGGCCTTTACTATAAACTCTGTGTCTTCAAAGATGCCCGACATTTGTATAACGTGGCACCAGCTCAGCACCCATTCTGAAGCTTGACATAATTATTCGAAACCCAGTTAGTTGTACCTTGTCACCTTTGGCCCGGTAAAACATCCTCTCCGTATCGGTGACGTGACCCACTCACTCTTCGTCTCAGACACCCAAAACCCAACACATGGGCGACGCTAGAGCCCACCAGCCAGGTCTCCACTTGGCACAGGTGATCAAAGCACGTCCGCGGCACTCCTGGAAAGCCTGGGGACGCTCCGAGGCCCCTGCTGCAGGCATGGCCCACAGACTGGCTGAGCACTGGGTGTCACCACAGGATACCTTCTTCCTTCAGGGGCCTGTGAATAATAAAGTGCTCTGGGCAGGTTGAGTCACCTGATGTGTCCCAGCCAACGACATGAACCCAACTTCTTCCCAGGGCAGGGATCCCCCGAGAGTGGCCATCTGGGTCAGTATAAACTGGACATGGGTCAGACAAGAGCCACAGAGGCATTTTCCAGTACAAACAAGTTTCCTGTGAGAGGGACACAGTTGGACACAGGCCTCAGGCCTCTGCCAAGACAAAGAAGTCTCCATGAAAGGCTCCCTCGAACATCCACGGCCAAACCCCCAGGGCCAAACCCCCAGGGCCGGGCAGGAGAGCTCAGGGCCACTTTCTAGAGAGACCATGGGAGTCACGAGTGCATCAAGGGCAGCAGCTGTCTGTCCTTGGAGCCCACAGGCACTTCAGGGCAGGCCACCAACCCCCAGTGCCAAGGCCATGGGTGTGCTAAGGGACCCGCCCAGTGTGACAAGCTCCGGAGCCAGAGCTGCACAAGAGCTTTTTCAAGGTTTCCATACCGAGTGAGCACCCATACTCAATTCCCACAGCCTGCGAGTTAGACTGGCTATAAACATTAACATTTTAATATGACAATTATGAAACAACAGAAAAGTTAAGAGAAACTAAGATCTGGCAAATGACACCAATATCTAGAACTCTGTTGTTAAGACACTAGTTAGCAGGAGCCTATCCGAACTTTACTGATAGGAACTTAGAAGTTGCTATGGCAATCTGAATACTGCGGATTTGGGAACAACACAGTCACTTTTACGTACACTGTAATCCCATTTGCTTTAATAAAGAAACCCCAAAATGAAAACACAGAATGGCACCCTGTGGTTGTAGCCAGTGATTCACAATTATATCTAAAACAAGAACACTACACTATATAGCTCCCGGAACGGCTGGACTTCAAGTTCTAACTCACATGAAAAACTGGGGACTGTCACATAAAAGGTCACATCCCTTCAAAATCTAAGAAGGGACTGCTTTAGAATTGAGCTAAGGCACTCGCGTGGCCTACCTTTTGGTTGCAGGCACAGGGGTTTCCTTCCTGGCCCCGGAGGGGGACGGCAGGGAGCCGCTGGGTTTCTTTGGTAACACGGTGCCATTGTTGACGGTGGTTCTTAAAGGCAGGGTCTGCACCAGTGGTCTTGCTGTAAGACAAGCAGAAGAGGAATCAGAGCGTCCCCTGTAAGTGGTGCTGTACAGAACTTAAGCTCATATAGAAAGGAAGAGGACGCCCATGTTTGGAATCCTCGCAGAGCTGGGTGTGGTGGTGCCCGCCAAGACCCCGGGGACTGGGGGTTCAGGTGGGAGGATGGCAAGCTCCAGGCCAGCCTGGGCAACTTAAGGAGACCCTGTCTTAAAATACAAAGTGAAGGGCTGGAGGTGGCTCAGTGGGAGAGTGCCCTGGGTTCAACCCCAGTCCTGGAAAATGGAAACAGCCAGAGAGCGAGTCCTCCACCACGCGGTGCTCGGTGCTCGTCCACCCGGAGGCCAGCTCACACCCCACACAGAAAGGAGCTCAGTGAAACGTGCAAACGGGGCTGGGGCTGGGGCTCAGCAGTAGAGCGTTCGCCTAGCTCGAGCGAGGCCCTGGGTTCGATCCTCAGCACCACATAAAAATAAATAAAATACAGTTATTATGTCCAACTACAACTGAAAAATAAATATTAAAAAAAGTGCAAAACTCTTTCTAGAAGCAAGCATCCTAGGGTCTGGTGATGGGATTATAGATGCATCACCCAAAGCACAATTCATGAAAGAAAAAAATGGACCGCTTGACCCTCATTGAAATTCTCTTAATTTCCTGAAAGACACTTAAGAGGATGAAAGTACAAGTCATAGTTATGAATTACATACCTGATAAAGGACTCACATAAAGAAGATAAAAGGAACTCCCAAAATTCAACAAAAAGAAAATAAACAGCCCAGTGTAAAAAACAGGCAAAAGATCTGAAAAGACTTCTACCAACGACGATGTACAGATGGCAAATAAGCATATGAAAAGACACTCCCCATCATCTGTCATTAGGGAAATGCAAATTAAAACAATAATGAGACACCTCCACACACCTAGTAGAAGGGCTGAAATCCAGAACAGGTCAGACACCCTTGCTGGCCAGGACGCTGGGCCCCGGGACCCGCCTTCCTTGCTGGAGGGAAAGCGTCAACACAGCCATTAAGGAAGACAGTCTGGCAGTTTATAAAGCTAAACACAGGCTTACCATATGATCCAGTGATTGTGCTGACACTAGGTATTTACCCAATCCATCTGAAAACGTATGTCTACACAAACCTGCATGTAAACATTTAGAGCAGCTTCATTTGTGACTGTCATAAACTGGAAGCAGTCAAGATTCCCCTGGACAGGCAAACAGAGAAACAAAGTGCTCTCGTCACAGAGTGGACATGACTTGGGATTTAAAAGGGACAAACCAAGGTACCAATAGCGTGGCTGAGTGAGCCACGCTGGGAGTTTGTGTCATTCCATTCACGTGACATTCTGGAAGGGCATGTTGGCCGAGGCTGGTGTGGGGTCGAGCAGGAGACGTTCTAGGTTATTCTGTGATGCTGTGGTGGTGGATATAGGCACCAGGCCTTGTGAAAACCCAGAGACCCACCAAGAGTGGAAGTGGATGTAACCAAGTAAAATCCAACGTGAAGATGGGGACCCGTGACGGAATGCAGATTGCAAACAAGAATCTACCTGCGTTATGAAAACTTTTTTTTTTTTTTTTTTTCCAGCACTGAGAATTGAGCCCAGGACCTCCTGGAGGCTAGGCAAGTGCTCTGCCACACCTCCAGCCACACCTCCAGCCCTGACCCTACTGCAAATGCATGCCACAACCCTGCTGAGCAGGGTGAGGGGAAGTGACCACCTGGAAACTCTGGAGGTCAGAAGAGACTGGAAGACAAAGACAGAGGAACTGCGCAGAGCACCCTGTGCTGGTGGTGACCAGCCCTGGGAGGCAGTGGTGATGGTAGAAGCAGGGTCTCTCACTGGTGGAGATGAGTGACAGATAGGCAAGGGGGAGATAAGGAGAGAAACACTCAGCGACAGAGAACTCCCAAACCCGGGATTGAGGGGGCAGGCCAAAGGGACACAGGAGCCAACGGAAAGCTCCCAGTGGCCAAAGCTGAACAGAGTGCTGGATTGTAACCAAAGGGCAGTGTAGGTATTCATAAGCACAGACTGAAAAATAAATGACTGCACTCACCCCGCTCCCCCAAACTAAAATTAAATAAATAAATGGTTGCATGAATAAATAAACGGGGACACCCCCAGGCAGTGCTGCGCCCCTCCCCTGACTCAGGCAATGGCAAGGCCCTACTGAGGTGGATGGCGCAAGGCGTCCATCCTCTGGAGGAGCGCAGTATGTTTCTGGGAATGGGCTGATTTGTTTTTGTATTCCTTTAATAAGTATACTTGTGACTTCTCATATGACCATTAAGTATGAAGGAAAAAACATGACTTTCCCAATTAATACAACTACTTCTAAAGAATGGATCTGTTTGCTCTAAATGCAATGATTCAGCTGTGGAGTGTAAATTGTTAATGTCTAATGAAAAACTCCCTGTATTCCTGTCAAGGAAGTTTTTGAGAAATTAAATTAAAATCTAGAGAAGAAAAATTAATGTTAAGAAGACAGATTAGTGCTTAGTACTGGGCAACTTGTTCTTGTTCCTGTGCACAATGGTTTGTGCTCTTACTCTTGTTTGATTAAAACTAATAACAAGTCAACCACTTGCCATAACCATGGCACCGGTTCCAGTCAGTAAGTCAAGAAAGAATAGTCAAGGTATAGGCCAATAGTTTGGGACATTTGTAATTATTATTAAAAGTTAACTAAGCAAAAACAGCTCAAAGCAAAACACGAACTGAAAGTACAAATGTTTGCTTATGTATAAGCCAAGATACATTCTTCTATTCTGATTGTAGCTAGGTAATATTTTGTTTCTTTGAATAATGATTCCTGTTTTGTAACCACAAAGTACTGTGAGCCTGCCAAAATGAAAAGTATATATGATCAAGTTCACAAGTAAAGATTGGGATCAACACCTGCACTTTGGTGTCTGTGTTGTTTCTCCACCCCTCTTTCGCCGACTCCTCACCATCCGTTCGTCTCCTGAGACCCCCTGTTGGAGCTGGTCTCCGACATCTGGCGCCCGAACAGGGACGATCGGTAATCCGTAAGTCTGATGCATTCATTTCATTCAGAAGTTTTCGGGTGAGGATAGGATTCTTACCTAGGGTACTGCAGACCCCTTAGCAAGGTGCTAAGTAAGTGAAGGGTAAGTAATCAGAGAACTTATTTTGAGAAGTCATGGGCCATAAAGAGTCTAAAAAAAGAGGACTCTTTATTGATATAGCTAAGCATATACTCCATAAACGGGGCATTTCAGTTTCTTCTAAGCAGTTAAGACATTTTTTTCATTTTATTCAAGAATGCTCTCCTTGGTTCCCTGAGGAAGGAACCTTAAATTTAGAAACATGGAAAAAACTAGGTAAAGAGATGAAAGTTTATTATGATCATCATGGGCCAGAAAAGATTCCTGTAGATGCTTTTGCATTATGGAATGTTTTTAAAGATGCTTTGGATCCGACCCATGAGGCAGTTTGTTTGGCTCGTCAAGTGACTGAGTCTGAACAAACCCCCTTAATTGGGGCTGCTGCTACATCTAGATTTTATAAAACTACATTCCCTCAAAAACAGTCTCAATCTGATGATGAACAAGGGGATGAAGAGGAGGATAAACAACTTTCTCCTCAAGATCAGGAGGACTTAGAGGAGGCTGCAGCTCGATATCATAACTCTGATTGGCCACCAAATTTGTTAGTCTCTATGTCTCCTGTGCCTCCTACACAGCCCTCTGCTCCTCCTGATTATTCTCAACAATATAAGACACCTAAAAAACAACCTAAAAATCTTCCCTTTCTGGGAGCCATCACTGAAGCAAAAAATCAGGGTGATTATTCTTTATGCTTTCCTGTTATCCCTCAAGGAGAATTTGATGACTCACCTCAATGGGAACCTCTTCCCTTTAAATTAATAAAAGAATTAAAAACCTCTGTTACTAATTTTGGTCCAACTTCCCCTTATACTTTACAATTGGTAGACTCAGTTGCTGCTGAATGGCTTACGCCTTTTGACTGGCAGCAGACAGCCAAATCCTGTCTGCCTCCTGGACAATATTTACTCTGGAAATCTGAATTTGAAGATCAAGCAAAACAATTAATAGGAAGAGGTATTATTAAAAGAGGACAAAAATATACTTTAGGTATGTTACTGGGTACTGGAGATTATGCTTCTCCTCAGAGCCAACTTTCCCTTAACAAAGAAACCTTAACTGAAATCTCAAAGTGTGCTGTTACTGCATGGCGAAGCTTACCCAGTTCTGAAACAAAACAAAATTTTCTTTCTAACATTAAACAACAGGCTACAGAGTTATATGAAGATTTTGTGGCCCGCCTACAGGAAACTGTTTCTAAGATTATTACTAATACTGAAGCTGCTGATATACTTATAAAGCAGTTGGCCTTTGAAAATGCTAATCCCACTTGTCAAGCTTTACTTCGACCCATTAGAAAAACAGGGTCTTTATCTGATTTTATTCGTATATGCATGGATTCTACTCCAGCCCATATTCAGGGGATTGCTATTGCTGCTACATTACAAGGCAAGACTTACTCACAGTTTTTAAAGGGTTATAGTACTAAAAATAACAATAAAAATTTTCCTTCAAAAAATAATACCCCTAATATTAAAGGTCAATGTTTTTCTTGTGGACAAACAGGACATTTTAGTCGTGATTGCCCAAATAAGCTATCTAATAAAAATCCTTTTATACAAAATAATCCTCCAAAAATTCCCTGCCCCAGGTGTCATAAAGGCTTTCATTGGGCCAAAGATTGTAGATCAAAATTTGACAAGGATGGAAACCCTATAGTCCCTACTTCTCAGAATCCAACGGAATCAAAAAACGGACAATGGGGCTCCCCCCGGGCCCCACAAAACAACAGGGGCTTTCCCAGACAAATCCCTTCTTTCGTGGGCTCTCAATTAGCGACTTGGCCCGAGCAACTCCAGGAAGTGCAGGATTAGACTTGCCCTCTTCAGTTCATGCTATACTTACTCCAGATTCTGAAGTTACTTTGATTCCAACTGGGGTCTATGGACCTCTTCCCCAAGGCTATTTTGGTCTAATATTAGGAAAAAGTTCTCTATCTTCCCAAGGCATTTTTATCTTGCCAGGTATTATTGATTCAGATTTCCAGGGAGAAATTAAAGTTATAATTCAACCTCCAGTTAAAACTGTTCAAATTAGACCTCAGCAAAAAATTGCACAAATTTTAATTATTCCTTATTTAAACAATCCTAATACTGTACTTAAAAGTAATAGAGGAGATCAAAGTTTTGGTTCTAGTAATGTTGTTGCATGGATACAAAAGATTACACAATCTAGACCTATGAAATATATTTCTGTGGAAGGTTTACAAATAAAAGGTATTTTGGATACAGGAGCTGATGTTTCTTGTATAGCTGGAAAAGACTGGCCTCCTTCTTGGCCCACTAGTAAGTCTCCTTCTACTCTTATAGGATTGGGACTTGCCTCCAATGTTGCCAAGAGTACACAAATATTACATTGGCAATGTGAAAAAAAAACTGGGACTTTTCAGCCTTATGTCATCCCCTCTTTGCCTTTTACTTTATGGGGACGAGACATTTTACAACAATTTAATGTTGTTCTGACAAATGATATACCTCAGATTTCAAAACAGCCTTTTTCTTAGGGGCCGCTGTCCTTAAAGAGGCTGATCCTATTGTTTGGAATTCCAACAACCCTGTTTGGGTAGATCAGTGGCCCTTAACTCAGGAAAAACTGGATGCTGCCTCTCATCTAGTTAAAGAGCAATTAGAGTTGGGACATATAGAACCATCTACTAGTCCTTGGAATACTCCTATTTTTGTTATAAAAAAGAAATCTGGCAAATGGAGACTCCTACAGGATTTAAGAGCTATTAACAAAACTATGGAAACCATGGGAGCTCTACAACCAGGCCTCCCTTCTCCTGTGGCTATACCAAAAGGACAATATCTTGCAGTTATAGATCTACAGGACTGTTTTTTTACCATTCCTCTTACAAAACAGGATTGTAAACGTTTTGCTTTTAGTTTACCATCTTCTAATTTACAAAGACCTTTCCAAAGATTTCAATGGAAAGTTTTGCCTCAGGGAATGAAAAATAGCCCCACCTTATGTCAAAAGTTTGTTGATGCAGCCTTAGTGTCCACGAGAAGTAAGTTTCCATCTGGATATATAATTCATTATATGGATGATATTTTATTAGCTCATGCTGATTATTTGATACTCCAACAAATGCTTAATTTTATGATTACAAGTTTACAAGACTGGGGATTAAAAATTGCTCCTGATAAAATTCAAACTCAGGCTCCTTTTTCTTACCTAGGAAGATTAATTAATTCCAACAATATAACTTCTCAAAAAATACAGATTAGGGTTGATTCTTTACATACTTTAAATGATTTTCAAAAACTTCTTGGGGATATTAATTGGATTAGGCCTTACTTAAAATTAACCACTGCTGACCTTAAACCTTTATTTAAAATTTTACAGGGAGATTCAAATCCAAATTCACCTAGACAATTATCTCCTGAGGGAAAGAAGGCTTTATTTAAGGTGGAGAAGGCTATTTCAGATCATTATTTACAACAAATAGACTACAATAAGCCCTGGATGTTAATAATCTTACAGACTTCACACACTCCTACTGGATGCCTATGGCAGGATGATCCTTTAGAATGGATTCATTTGCCTTCTACTCCAAAAAAGATTAATATTTCGTATCCCACCCAGGTGTCATTATTAATTTGTAAAGGTAGACTTCGAAGCAGAGAGCTCTTTGGACGAGATCCATCCTCCATTATTATTCCATATAAAAAGGAACAATTAGATTTCTTATTAAATGTTAATGATGAATGGCCTATAGCATTACAGGGATTCTATGGAGAAATATTGTTTCATTTGCCTAACCACCCATTACTACATTTTATGACTAAGGTAAATACTATTTTTCCTAAAAACTTTTCTCATGTGCCCCTCGATCAGGCTTCTCTAATTTTTACAGATGGATCCTCTAATGGAATAGCTGTTACTATTATAGATGACCAAGAGCCGATAGTTCAACAAACAACTGAAACCTCTGCTCAAAGGACGGAATTAATTGCTATTATAACTGCTTTTGAAAGGGTTACACAGCCTTTTAATCTTTATACTGATTCCCAATATATAGTTAATCTCTTTCCAGCCATAGAAACATCTTCTTTGTCCTCTCATTCATCAATTGTTAATATATTACAAAAGTTACAAAAATTAATATTACAGAGATCCTATAAATTTTTTATTGGACATATTAGAGGACATTCTAACTTACCTGGACCTTTCAGGAAATGCTAAAGCTGATTTATTAACTAGGACTGTTTATAACGTTATTGAACAAGCTACTAAAGATCATCAATTACATCATCAAAATTCTGCTGCTCTTAGAACACAGTTTCATATAACTAAAGAACAAGCTAGACAAATTGTTAAACAATGTCAAATCTGTCCTACTCACTTTCCTTCTCCACAGATGGGTGTCAACCCTAGGGGTTTATTACCTAACAAATTGTGGCAGATGGATGTTACTCATATTCAAGAGTTTGGAAAGTTATCCTTTGTTCATGTTTGTGTGGATACTTTCTCACATGTTATTTTTGCTACAGCACGTACTGGAGAAGCTTATAAGGATATTGCCCAACATCTTTTTGCCTCCTTTGCATATATGGGATTACCTCTTCATATTAAGACAGACAATGCTCCTGCTTATATTTCAAAAACCTTTAAACACCTATGTCAGACACTTAACATAGTTCATTCCACAGGCATCCCCTATAACCCACAAGGACAAGCCATAGTGGAAAGAGCTCATCAGACCTTAAAATCTCAAATTAATAAATTAAAAGAGGGGGAACTACATTATAGCTCTCCTCATCAAATTCTTCAACATGCTCTATTTGTTATTAATCATTTAAATGTAAATGATTCTAAATTAACTCCAATGCAACGTCATTGGTCTGAGCAAACAGTAACGCAAAAACCTTTAGTTAAATGGAAAGATCTTCTTACTGGACAGTGGAAAGGACCTGATATTCTCTTAACATCGGGTCGAGGATATGCTTGTGTGTTTCCACAGGACGCTACTTCACCTTTGTGGATTCCAGATCGACTCATCAGACATTATGACTCACCCATATCGCAGGCGGAGGTTCCTCCCCAAGCCATACCCAAGGATGCCATCGACCCAGGATGAAGAACTTGCCGAGGACATGACTAATCTTCACCTTCATTCCCCCCGACAGGCACGAGCAACATTGACATCAAAATTACCTTCCTGGGGTCAAATAAAACATCTGACCAGTCAGGCACAAAACTTGGTTGTTAACCAAGGTGCCTCTGCCTCTCCTGAAAAGGTGTTTCTTGCTATGCTAGCACTCTTATCCTGTCAGGTATCACTGATTTCTGCTAATCAATCTTATTGGGCTTATTTTCCTGACCCTCCTCTTTTAAGAGTTACTGATTGGGGAAAACTTAATATTAAGGTGTTTACTGATAATCCTGATTTGTTAGGAGGGATTTCTGACTCCCTTATTCCTCATAAGATGTCCTATAATATTAATTTCAAGGGTTTAATAGAAGAGACTCCTATTTGCTTTGCTACTGATAATAAATTCATCCCTCAAGGATGTATGCCTATTAATTATAGACAATATTTTACTGATTGCCCTCCTGGCTTCCCAGACATGGATGATAAAAAGAGGAGCCTTTGGCTCCTCGAAATGGTTTCTTTAGGATATTATATAGTTAATGAAACCTATGTTAATAAAACATTACCTGAAGCCATTGATCCATGTGGATTAAAGAATAACAAAAAAGATTTTTATTGGAATAATATGATTGATCCTTGGGAAGAATTTCCTCATTGGTTTCAATGTGGATTTATACAAAGGGCACAAGTCTTTCAGCCTAAGTCTTCAGATGTTAAGATCTATGATTGGTCTGCTTCTGCCCCTCATTTTGATTATAAAAATTATTTTAAGACTAAATCTCAAAAATTTAATCATACTGAAGGAATGTATACAAGTTCTCCTATTCATAGATGGTTCTCACCTGGTTGGGTCACTCCCATATTTCAGAGTGAGCTCCCTAATGGAAAGGTTTCATACTTCCCAGATCTTTTTAGATTAATTGCAGCTACTAATATGGTTCTTTTAACCAGACCTGGTAAAACTCCAGAACCTTTCAATGTTCGTGCTTGCATTAATGCTCCTCATGCTATTTTAGTAGGTAATAATAATACCTTGACAATTAATCGTAATAATAGTGTTTATTCTATTTCCTGTGATCAATGTATGTTAACTAATTGTATACATGCTAATCTTCCAAAAAACTACAATACTTTTATAATTATACATCAGCCTTCCTATGTAATGATTCCTGTCCTTCTTAATGATGATTGGTATGATGATGAAGGGTCACAAATTCTTAAAAATTTTAATGAATTAATTAGACCTAAGCGATTTGTTGCAACATTAATTTTAGGAATTACAGCATTAATAGGAATTATTACTTCTTTAGCTTTATCTACTACAGCTTTAGTTAAAGAAATTCATACTGCTCATCATGTTAATGATTTATCTCATAATGTTTCATTAGCATTAGCTATTCAAGAAAAAATAGATAAGAAATTGGAGGCCCGAATTAATGCCTTAGAGGAAGCTTTGTTATATGTAGGAAACCAGATTCAAAACATAAAAACTCAAATGACAACCAAATGTCATGCTAATTTCAAATGGATCTGTGTTACTCCCTTAAAATATAATCAAACTAAATATGGATGGAATCAAGTACAAACTCATTTATTAGGGATCTGGAATAAAACTGAAATAGGCCCCAATATACAAGATTTACAACAACAAGTAAAATATATAAGTAAGGCTTATTTATCTACTGACTCTACAGCTGACTTTGCTGCAGATTTATACAAAAATGTACAAAAAACTATTTCCAATAGTACTTGGTGGTCATATATGATTAATATTGGTTTTGGCTTTTTATTCATTGTTCTTGTTTGTCTCATTCTTCCAGTCCTCTTCAGACTTGTCTGGAAATCAATCAGAAGCATCTCCGTCCAAATCGAACACCTCAAATTAAAAAATAAAAAAGGGGGAAATGCTGCGCCCCTCCCCTGACTCAGGCAATGGCAAGGCCCTACTGAGGTGGATGGCGCAAGGCGTCCATCCTCTGGAGGAGCGCAGTATGTTTCTGGGAATGGGCTGATTTGTTTTTGTATTCCTTTAATAAGTATACTTGTGACTTCTCATATGACCATTAAGTATGAAGGAAAAAACATGACTTTCCCAATTAATACAACTACTTCTAAAGAATGGATCTGTTTGCTCTAAATGCAATGATTCAGCTGTGGAGTGTAAATTGTTAATGTCTAATGAAAAACTCCCTGTATTCCTGTCAAGGAAGTTTTTGAGAAATTAAATTAAAATCTAGAGAAGAAAAATTAATGTTAAGAAGACAGATTAGTGCTTAGTACTGGGCAACTTGTTCTTGTTCCTGTGCACAATGGTTTGTGCTCTTACTCTTGTTTGATTAAAACTAATAACAAGTCAACCACTTGCCATAACCATGGCACCGGTTCCAGTCAGTAAGTCAAGAAAGAATAGTCAAGGTATAGGCCAATAGTTTGGGACATTTGTAATTATTATTAAAAGTTAACTAAGCAAAAACAGCTCAAAGCAAAACACGAACTGAAAGTACAAATGTTTGCTTATGTATAAGCCAAGATACATTCTTCTATTCTGATTGTAGCTAGGTAATATTTTGTTTCTTTGAATAATGATTCCTGTTTTGTAACCACAAAGTACTGTGAGCCTGCCAAAATGAAAAGTATATATGATCAAGTTCACAAGTAAAGATTGGGATCAACACCTGCACTTTGGTGTCTGTGTTGTTTCTCCACCCCTCTTTCGCCGACTCCTCACCATCCGTTCGTCTCCTGAGACCCCCTGTTGGAGCTGGTCTCCGACAAGGCAGAATGACCATGTCCCTGTTCTTGACTTTTATAGGTACTCCCTCCAGAAGGCAGGGCTCAACTCCCACTCCTTCAGTGTGGGTGGCCCAGTGACTTCCTTCCAAACAGGACACAAGGTGGAGCAGGGAAAGCCTGACCCCTCACAAGGTGGTCAATACGGGCAGAGGTGAGTCACGCCCAGGGCCTGTACCCTGGCAGCAGATGGGAAGAGAGTGACACTCGCCATGGGCTTCCTGCCTGAAACCACAACCCGCGTCTAACCAGGAGTGCAGAAGGCGGCCCCCTACACTGAAGGCCAAGGAACCCCTGACCAGAATTCCCCCAAACTGCCCAGTCATCAAAACAGGGGGCCCGTCAGTCTAGCAGGGCCTTGGGAGACAGATGACTACGCAACATGGTGTCCTGGATGGATGGGTTCCTGGGACACAGCAAGGGCGGGGGCAGTGAGGAATCTGACAGAGGATGGGCTTTCCTTAACACGGCACCAACGGCGGCCCTAGAGAATCGTGAGCAAGAAGGTCACTGGCACAGGGTCCAGGGGACTGGCTGCTCCTGCAACCCTTTGGTAAATATAAGCTCTTCTAAAATAAAAGTTCATTTCAAAACACTAGCATGATTTACTTGTTAATCACAAAATTAAATCTGCCTTAAATTTAGGGTCTTCAAACTACCCATGACAATTCCACACAAAATGTCAATTTTAAAATACCTTCTAGTGCTGAGGTAGAGGGACATACTCCCTTGTTATTTTAATGCAAATAAAGTGGAAAGCCAGTAAGCCAGCACCAGGGAGCGGCCCCCTTCACTCCTGAACAGCCTGCCCGCCATGGGCCTGGCCCTCCTCAGTAGACATGTCGTGGCTCCCAACCAAGACTTGAGTCTCTCTGTCACATCTGCTCTCCTTCCTGCTGTCCGCCTCATCTCAGCCTCCTCTCTCGGCCCTACCCACCTTTCAGTCTCATCCATTCTTTAAGAATACACAGTGGCCGGAGTTATAGCTCAGCATTAGAGCGCTTGCCTAGCACATGTGAGGCCCTGGGTTCGATCCTCAGCACCACATAAAAACAAATAAAGGTATTGTGTCCATCTACAACTAAAAAATTATATATATATAAAAGAATATGCATACTGAGTTCCTAATTTGGATGCACCAAATTTGCATCCACTGGGAACCTCAGAATATGGCTGTATTTGTAAACTGGGTCTTTGCAGGTGTTATCAAGGTAGGGAGCCAGATGAAACCATTGGATTGGGTGGTCCCTAAACACAGTGAGAGTTCCCTTGCAAGAAGGCCATGTGAGGACGCCCAGGGGAAGGCTGTGTGAAGAGACAGGGACCAGCGTGATGTGTCTCCAGATGAGGAGCGCCGAAGACTTCAGGAGCCACCAGAAGCTAGTGGAGCCGTGGAGCAGCACTCCCTTGGAGTACAGAAGGAACTACCTGCCACCTTGATTTGGGCCCAGAGAGTGAGTGGGCTTTGGTGGCACTGTCCTTTTTGTCCCTACTGTTGCTCTCTCTGAGTCTCCCCTCTCAGCCTTCCAGCACCAGCACATCTCCCGCCCTCTGCTTCTGTCCAATCCAGTCTCCTTACAGCTCTGGGCAGAACACCCCAGCAACACTCCTGTCTGCCACGAAACCAGCGCGAGCTTCATAAAAGAATGTTCGATGCATAAAAAATTGCTTGTGAGTTTTAAATTAAAGACTCTCGTTTACCTTTATTCCCAGTTCCGGGACAGCTTCTCCTAGCTCCCACCTCCAGCCACCTAATGCGGTGGTGAGGTTTACAGAAGAGACTAGCGAGAGAGGGAGCGCACGCCAGGGAGTGAGCTTTTATTGGGGAGCAAAAAATTCAAGGGAAAATCCCATCCAATGAAGGTTAAGGGGGGGCAGCATCCCAAGGTCAGGGCCAGCTATTGGGTCTTCGGGGCAGTGGCCAGGCACGCCTCTGCACGGACAAGCCCTCGATCCTGGAAAAGGGTGGGGAAGGCTCTGACATGGCTGTGTCTAAGCGCCTCTCACCCAGCCAGGGAGGTAACTCAAATCACATGCGAGGATGGCCTCCCACACTCCTGGGCCCTGGGGAGCCTGCTGCTGCACCTGCTGCCGGTGGTCAGTTCAGGCAAAATGCAACAGCTGGAATGACAGCAGTCCCCGAGCACCTGGAGCTGGGCAGGGTCAGCAGTGTGGAGCACATGGCGTCTCCTGACCAGCACTGAGGCCTGGCCTGACTCCCACTTTACAACCAGGTCTCAGGAGAAGGGAGGCTGGCCTGCCCCCAGACGGCTGGGCTTGCAGGCGTGCTCCACCACACCTGGCTGCTCATTCCCTCTTGAATTATAGTTCAAATTCAGCCTCATAATAACCTAGCATTGCCCTTCTCCCTAAAGCAGAAATAGGATTTTAAAAGCCTGTGTAATGAAAACTAAGTGCACGCTGCACGGCGTATAAGAAATTTTACCTTAAAATCTACCAGAGTAGCATCAGAAGTAGACAGAACTTTTGGAGCTGGGCTGAGAAATCAGGGAAGAATAGAGGAGAAGGGAGGGAGGGCCAGGGAGCACCCTTTGGATGAGGGTGGGAAGCTCACCCACTGGCAAGATCACTTCCAGCCACACCCCCGACGTGTGACACCACTGACCTCTCCCACACCAGCATCACCCCAGCTCCAACAGTGCACTGAACCCCGATTCTGCACGTGATGTCTCTCCCGGCTCCTTTCCTGTCACCAAATCACAAAAGCATCAGGCACTGAAGCCCTTCGCATTCTCCCTTAGGAGAAGGAAGGGCAGCTGCCCTCCAGACAGCAGGGACTTGAAACCTCAGAGAGGTCCACTCCTGAGGGCCTGGTCACAGCCTGTGGCGCTGAGGGAGGTGGGACCTTTGGGAGGTGGGGTCCAGCAGCAGAAGGAAGCAGGTCACTGGGAGCATCCCCTTATGAGGACAGTGTGACCTGGCCTCTTTTTGCTCTCTTTGCCTGCCGACCACCTTGGGCCACCTTGAGGTGAGCAGCTATCTGCAGCTCAATCTGTGCTCACTCCGAGATGCTCTGCCTCACCACAGCCCAAAGCAACGGGCCAAGTGACCGTGGACTGAAATCTCTGAAACCAGGAGCAAAATAAACCTTTCCTCCCGTAAGCGGGTCACCAGCAGCATTTGTCATAGCAGTGCAAAGCTGGCTGATGGAGCTTCCACTGAACAGGTTCCACCTGGACCACGAGGACAGCAGGGAAGTGGAGCAGCTGTGGCCAATCACTTTCAGAGAAGTGCTCCTTAAAAACACGCCAGGGGCGGCGAGCCCGACTTCCTGCCCTAGTGCCCTTAGGCTCACTGCCTTGCCCACGCCTTGGCATCAGTGCAGAAAGAGTGATGGTGCCCGTCCTGCAGCCTGGGAGTGAGGGACGGAGCTGAGAGCGGGCACGCAGAAGTGGCAGCTGATGAAGTGGCAGCTGATGTCCTGTGGCCACATCGGCATGGAGGAATGCTCCATTTTGGACACCAGGGTGCATCTTGAGTAGCATGAGTCATGGTGGAGGGACCTGAGGCGGCCCGGGGTGCTCCTGCGCACACCAGGAGAGCTGGAGGGAGACCCCAGTCACACTCTCGCCCAGCATCACTTCTGCACTGATGCCAGGCAAAGGGAGGCAGGTGGCAGGGCAGGGTGGGGACTCAGGTGTAAGGTCAGGAACCAGGGCACTGGTGCCTGCTATGTCCCCCACTGGCAGTGTGACCACAGGTGAGGCCCGCTGGGCCCTGCTTTCCTTGCCTACAGGGGAAAGGTTTCTATCTAAATGTTGCTTAGGGAATTTTCTGCTCTGCAGTCCATGCCCCTTCACAGGTGAGAAGAGCGTCTGTCAAGTGACACCTGAGGCTTGCAGTTGACCATGCTGCGTCCCTTCCCGTGGGCAGACTGCCAGGTCTGAGGCCTGAGGGACAGCAGCCAGAGCAAGAGGCAGAGCATGTGTGGCCGGTGGTTTCCTGATGCGCCCCATGCTGACCGACAGTCTCACCAACCACCCCGGGTCAAATTCCCTGCAGTCGCACTCCAGTTAGGAGATGGAAAGATCTCTGGTTCCAACTAAAACATGTCCAGGATGGCAGCAACGGAAACACTCCCCGAGCCAGGAGTGACATTTCTCCTCTCATCTTTCTTAATGGGAGTTTTGGGATACCTAGATTTCAAGAGGTACTAATCATGATGATATATTTTCAAAATCGCAGTTGCTGTAAATACAGAATTTCCAGTATAAGCTAGTCAAACCTACTAAAGCATATTATTATGGGAAGTATCAATCTAAAGATCAACCAATCCCTTTACCTTACATGATATTCATAACTCAGTATATAATATCTGGTATCTACAACTTCCCATTAGATTGAGAAATAAATGTAATTATACGAAATATGATTTTGTCTATGATTATATGTGGAAATACGAAGTTTAATTTAGTACATTTGACCATTATGCATCAGGAATCCCTAATTATCACTAGGCCAGGTGGGCCACATCTGTAATCCCCAGTACTTGGGAGGCTGAGGCAGAGGATATAAATAAAATAAAAAGAGCTGGGAAGGAAGTTCAATGGTAGAGCACTTGCCTAGCACGCATAAGGCCCTGGGTTCCATCTCCAGTACTGCCAAAAAAGAAAAGAAAGGAAGAATTCCTAAATATCTATTTCAAAATCTAAAAGATGTCCATGTTTGGAATAGGAGAAGGCAACCTGGTTTTGCTAAATTGCACAACAAAGTAGATGATTGATGAGTGCTAGGGAAGATTCCTGTCGTCACCACCACCAGGACCTAGCAAAATCTCAGAAGCGTTTGTCCTCCCGCCTAGCAACCCCATTGCTAGGAATCTATCCTAAAGCCGTCCTGGCCAAAATATAAAACACCCTCTGCACAAGGCCAAGCACGGCATAGCTATTTGTAAGTTAGACCCCACAACACTGGCCGAGTAAGCCATGGCCTATCCCCATGTGGAGCTCTAGGCAGTTCTAGAAACGCCCAGCACTGCCCTGCAGGCCTCTGGACACGCCCTTGTGAACAGGGCAAAGCACAGAGGACGGTACCTGGTGCTCACTGCCCCACAAACCTGAAGATGTAAAGCAGGCTTGAACCCTTAACTCTTATTTATTTATTGGTACCAGGGATTGAACCCAGAGGCACTTTACCACTCAGTCACAGCCCAGCCCTAATAATTTTTTATTTTGAGTCAGGGTCTTCTTAAGTTGCTTAGAGCCTCAACCTGGTGATTGTTCTGCCTCAGCTTCCTGAGCTGCTGGAATTACAGTTATGTGCCACCATGCCTGACTTCTTACATCATTAAAATATATATATATTTTTAAATGAGCTTTGCATGGTGGTCCCAACAGCTCAGGAGGCTGAGGAAGGAGAATTGCAAGTTCAAAGTCAGCCTCAGCAACTTAGTGAAGCCCTAAGCAATTCTGTGAGACCCCGTAAAATACTAAAGTAAAATACTAAAAAGATCTGGGGATGTGGCTCAGTGATTGAAGGCCCCTAGGTTCAATTCCTGGTACCTCCTTCCCCCCAAATTTAAATGATCTAAATGTATAAGTTGAGTTTTAATATATTGATCAACAGGTGGATGAGGCTGTCCATTGTACCATTTTTTAATCTGAATTCTGAGGCATGGGTATAGTTGTGCAAGAATGCTGTAACATTAAAAATTCAATATAATAAAAATATGTGCAAAATAGACACTAATGAATTGAATTCATGTCATTTGTTAACAACCTAAATGTCCATCAACCGATGCAAGGATAAACAAAATGTTGCATTCAGTAGAAATATTATTTAGCAATATAAAGGAACGATGGAGGCTGGAGATATAGCTCAGTGGTAGAGTGCTAGCCTAGTAAGCACTGAAAAAAATAAAAGTGAATAAATACACAATAGACATGTTACAACGTGGATGCACTTTGGAAGGGTTATGTTAAGTGAGGGAAGACAGTGGTGACAGCCCTCGTACTGTAGGAGCCCGTTTACAGAAGACCCCTGGAGAATGGGAGGACCCACAGGGACAATGGTGTGGCTGCAAGCTGCGAGAAGAGCCACTGGAAATGACTGTGGAGGAGGGCGGGTTCCTACCTGGGTGATATCAAGATTTCTGTGAATATTAAAAACCAATACAATAAGTGAAATGCATCTCATATTAAACACAATTTAAAAATCTGCTGTTAAAGGAATGGATCAGGCAATTAGGGAACATGAAGGCTAACTTGATATTAGAGGATGTAAAGGAACTGTCAGTGTTTAATGGTTATTAGGATCAGTAATTTACAGACTTAGGGAAGAGTCTTTGTAGCCTGGAGAGACACTCTGCCGTGCTGTGAATCAAGTGACGCTGGTCTTGGGTTTGCTTTTAGGTGACCCACCTCGGAGAGCAGTGGAGTGAGTCCCTGAGGAGGCGGGCAGAGGTGCTGTCCTGCTTGTGTGTATATTTGAACATTTTTGTGTTACGAAGTTTAAGAACAATTTTGACCTCTGAAGAGTTAAGAACTTAATGTTTTCTATAAACAGTGCAAAAAACCTACTAAGCCTGGCAGGGCAACTAATGAGAAAGTGAAAGAAACAGGGTCTTCTAGCTAAAGGAGAGAAATTCTCCCCCTGTAATTCACCATTTTGAGGAGAAAGATACGGAGAACGTGCATAGACGAGAGAGATAGAAAAGGCCATTAGCTCCCTGAAATTGGTTAACCAGGATAAAGAACTAAGTTAATTATTCACTGATTCCATGAGGGCGAATAGCTCCAAGTATTGAATTTGTTAGTTGTACCTACCTAATAAAGCCTGAGGGGAGACCACAGCATAATATTTCTATACAAGGGCGTGCTGAATATGGTCTATTATATTGGAAATACTTTCCAAATCAAATTAAATCTTGGTGGATAAAAGTCTTATCTCAAGTCATGCAGCTATTCATTTCTTAACTATTTGGTTTGATTTGAATCATGCAAATTTTGAGTTCTATTGCTAACACACCTGCATAAGGAAGCAGCCCCCTGGCAAAAAGAATTCCCGAGGTCCTGCCTAGGGTTGTCCCCAGCCAGCTGAGCAACTGGGACAAATTATCCAGCCTCCTGGAGGCCGCTTTTTCTTGTATAAAAAGAGCACAGTAACACCTGCCATGTGGAATTGTGGAGAGGTGAAATTTGCCAACACGTCCAAAATTGCTATTGCCAAGTTCAATCAACAGCAGTAGTTATGAGAATTGTTCTGAAGCTCAGTGTTAAGTTAGGCTAGCACAGGGGCTGGCAGAAGATCTTGGTCTTCGTGGCCAGGGTGGCCAAGGTTAAGGTCTGGGGCTGGAGGGTTTCAAGGTCTTTGAATGGCAGGACTCACTTGCTTGCTGACTGTGCCAACTGAAGCCTTTTGGTTCTTTAGTAATTATCTGATCTATTAATTAATGAAGCTATTAATTAATGTAATTCTCCAATCTATTAATGAGTGGATCCACTAGCTGATATAGCCAATAAAATAGTTTCCAAAGGCACATTAAAGTATTTTAAAAGATAAGCTGCCTAACTATACTCTGAATGAATGAGCATAATTTAAAATAAGAAATATAAACTACTTGCTGGTTCCTGAGTAACAAGAAATAATCCCAGATACATGGAAGAATAGCAAATTTTAATCTACATTTTACATTGAAAATTCCAGCACTAACATGGAAATCAGCCATGCCTGCACACAATGGATCTTTTATTAAGTGAACCCCCACACCCTGATCCTTGAGAACACGTGGGAGCAAACCCGCCTCCTGACGTTGCGAAGAGCCCTGCTGTCCACCTCAGTCTGCAGTAAAAAAGAAGTGATTTTCAAAACATTTTTTCCTGCTTATTAAGGACTAGGTACCACAGAACACTTAGAAACAAACTAAAATTATATAAAAAGTAAAAAAATTTAATCCCACACTCAGAAAAAAAACATTACCAACTTTTGGTCGACTTCATTCCAGTCTTCTCTGCATGACTTTCATCTCCACTTGAAGTGATAGTGTATTCAATTCTATATCCTGCTTTTGACTTAAAATACCGTAGAAGCACTTTCCCTCTTATTACCAATTCTCAGCATTTTCTAAGACTGAACAGGACTTAGCCATATGGAAGTAACCGATTTGGGGCTTGCCCTGTTGCCGGCTGGCCCTATTGCTTCCCATTCGGGGTCTCCACTGTGCCCAGCTCTGCAGGGATCCCTGCATCCCTCAAGCGCTCTGCTCTCTCCAAATCACAATAGCAGCATCTACAGGGTCTGCTCACTATGCTCGGCCAGCAGCGAGACCCCCACTCCAGTCACGTCTCTGAAAAACAATACTACGAGCAGGAACATTAAGAAGATAGGCCTTGGGGATGGTGTTGTGGCTCAGCAGTAGAGCGCTTGCCGGGCATGTGTGAGGCACTGGGTTCGATCCTCAGCACCACATAAAAATAAGTAAATAAAATAAAGGTATTGTGTCCAACTACAACTCATATGGATGTGTGTGTGTGTGTATGTGTGTGTGTGTGTGTGTGTGTGTGTGTGTGTGTGTGTGTATAAAATTTTTTAAAAAAGAAGAAGATAGGCCTCCATAAACTTCAAACTACTGGGTTATCTCTTCTCCACTATATGGTAATCCAAGGTCAGCAAAATGGGGACACGCCGAGTGGAACAAACTGTTCCTATGGTCCATGAGCCCCCAGCAGCATTGAGGCTAGCGAGTATTAACTGCAGGCTAACAGTCAAGGACACCACCCGCAAAGACGGACACTTCGGGCACTGGCTTCCAGCTGAACCACCTGAGCACTCTGAATGTTCCCTGGCTTCTAAGGCAGCCTCTTCCTTTGTGGTGCAACCGCCCACGCTGTCACCTAGGCAAAGAACAAGGATACACACCTGCAGCTCCAAACATTGAGCCTAGAGTTTCTGTCAGTTAATCTTGGGGTTGGGGGAGTCCCTTAATATTTAAAGCTCAGAATGCCCATGTCCAGCCTATCTCAAAGCTGTAACAGGAACAAGAGCCAAAATATTGCAAAATGATAACAATAACAGAGGTCAAGCATCCCTGATCCAAAAATCCAAAATGCCTCCCAAATTTGAAACTTTTTGAACACTGACATGACACCACAAGTAGAAAATTCCACACATGACAGGTTGCCGTAAAAATACAGGCATGCAGAATCACTGTAGAAAACTGCTGCTACCGCCTGGATCCGGAGTGGCTCCCAAAGGCCCTGTTTTCATGGACTGTTCCCAGCTTGGGGCTACTAGAAGACGTGGGCCTAGTGGGAGGTCTTCTGGTAAGTGGGGGCGTGCCCTGGAAGGGCACATTTTTTATCCACTCTGAGGCCATGAGGTGCATGGATTCGTCATGCAATGTCACCATGATGTGCTGCCTTGCCACAGGCCCAGAGCCATAGCAGTAGTCAATCATGGACCAAAACTATGAGCCAAAATAAAACTTTCCTTTTTATGAGTTGACTATCTCAGGCATCTGTACAGTTAATGGAGAACTGATTAACAAGATGACCTTCTGATACATAAGGTGTATAAGAAACATACATTAAAAAAAAAAGAAACATACATAAAAAAAGAAACATACATGAATTTTGTTAGGATTCATCCCCAAGATATTTCATGAAGTATATGTAACTATTTCAAAATCTGAAAAAGTCAGAAATACTTCTGATCCGAGTGTTTCAAGTAAGACATGCTTGACCTGTAATAACACAGCCTCCCAAAACCCTAACATATCTCACAGAGGAAATCCTACACCAAACTGTGGCTAAAGAGTGCAGGGTCAGGCCATGGTGCAACACCATGGCCAAGGGGCAGCTCTCTACAGAGGGGTACCCACAGCTTCTGATGCATATGCTCCCCTCCCCTGTCCTCCCCTGCCCTCCCCTCCTTAGCTGCGCAGTGCACAGAAACCACGCCTGCTCCCGGGAGACCTCCCACTCGTCCACTTTCTGTGGACTCCATCTCTCAGTGACCTGCTGGCTTTCATGATTAGATTCATTTTCACTTATGAAGAGCAAGGTATAAAAAAAAGTCAGGTAACTATGAAAAAATAAATCATTTCTCTTAGAAGAAGTTTTACATAAACCAAGCTTCCTCATAATCAAGAAAATAAAACTCCTGGGCAAGCCCTTTATATTGTTTTTTCCCTACTTTTCTAAAAATAAAGTTTTAGAAGTTTGAATCTTCATAAGGCAACTGCTTCAAATGTACCCTCTGGGATACAGTCGTCATCACATTTATTTTTGGAAAGCTGAGTAGGTCAAGAATACCTAAAATAACCTGGTTTCTATTTAAAATACCCTGACCACTTTGCAACTCAGAAGGAAAAAAAGATTACTTAAAACAATTATTCAAAATACAGACATCCGCTAAGCATGTGTATCTCACACGCAGTGGGTCAGGACTCCCCTGAAGGACAAAGAGAGAGATTTCCTTTCCCAGATGTGTGAAAATGCAGCCAAGTACTTGAGAAAAAAATTAAGAGATACGCTGGACAGTCATCTCCACGCCAAGAAAAACATATTAACTGTGAAGTGATCTGCTGAATCCAAACAAAAAAGAAAGGCATTTTTCAAGGGATCTCAACATGTTCTTACCAAAGGAACCTTTCAGCCATGACGGCAGCCACCGTGAACACGTTGTGGCAAAAGAGCAATGGCACCCATCCAGCGCAGGCCTCGGGGCCCACCCAGTCAGGGAGACATTTCCGAGGTATTTATTCCCCAAATTTTAAGCAGTACCTACCACAAATACTTTTTAATGCCTCATTCCCAGGAGCCACAGGACATGAAACAGTGACTTAAATCTGCCAGAAATCCACTGGCACAGACCTCTGCGCAGGTTGCCCCCGCCCCACCCCACGGCAGAGAAGACTCGAGACAGAAGGGGAGGCTGGCAGGGAAGTCAGTGACACCATCAGGACTCAGAGCGCCTCAAGGAGGGGCCCCACCTCCGTGCCCTGGCTGGGGGCCTCCCTGGTGGCGTACATCAGTGAAGCGTGTGCTGTGCGAGCTGAGGGCACAGAGATGGGAGCTGGCAGCAACCAATCCCTGTGGGGCCCTCCGAGGGGCTACAAGGAGCGGTTCCTCTGCAGGCTGTAGCCCCACAGCCTTGATGAACACGGCTCTCAGCAGGGCATGTGGACAGTCCCTTCTCCGACCCAAAGGGCACTGAATGACCACACAAATGCACACCCCTTAGACAGTGTGATTCACCAACATTGTGCCAAAAATACTGCCACACTTTGCGTGGTTGTTTTGACAGAGCGAATTGTTGTACTGTGATTCTGAGTTTTGCTGCTGTCAGCGATCTCAAGGAGACCCGTGCCGCACCTCGTTCCTGAATAATGCCCACCTTTGGTAGGTCCTTTCCTGTTGAGCACAGCCTGCTGCTCCTCAGTGATGTTTAGCCGCCGAACCACGTCGGCCAGAGCTGACTTGAGCAGCTGGATGTCGTCTTCCTGCATCTGGACCCGCTGCTCCAAGGAGGCGATGCGGTCTGACACCTCCATGCTACTCGCGGCAGACGCGCTGTCATCTAAGCCAAAGGGAAGATGGGGAGAGTTTTAGACGCTCCCAGAGCAATCACATCTCCAAACACAGGCTGGCACAAGGCTCCAACTAGACTGTAAATTGTGCATTGTTAATTGTAATTTATAAACTGAAAACGAAAATTGTAATTTATAAACTGGAAACTTGAGAGACACAGACAGAATGAAAAGAGCGCAGGAGAAGGCAGATCTGTCCCAGCATTGCCATGTGCTCCAGCCCTCCCTCTTCCTGTGCTTCAGCTCTCACTTCTCCGGTGCTCCAGCTCTCCCTCCTCCCGTGCTCCAGCCCTCCCTCCTCCCGTGCTCCAGCCCTCCCTCCTCCCGTGCTCCAGCCCTCCCTCCTCCCATGCTCCAGCCCTCCCTCCTTCCTGTGCTCCAGCCCTCCCTCCTCCCGTGCTCCAGCTCTCCCTCCTCCTGTGCTCCTTTCATTCTGTCTGTGCCTCTCAAGTTTCAACTGTGGTTTTAACTGCTGTTTTCCTTTTCTGCAAGTTGGCCAACTTACTGTCTTTTCCATGACATTAAAAACTCAGAAGCAGAAGGGATGCAGGCATCTGTCCACTTCACCTGCACAGAAGTCTGTTCTGCCTGGTCTGCTGGCTTGTGTTCAGCCATGCTGACAGTAGGCCACACAGGGCTATGTCAGTTGAGTTTGAAGAACAAAGCGCCGAGTGGCCCACTGTGCTCGGTACACAGCATGGCAACCCCCATGCCCCACAGCCAGGCGCTCCGGCATCCTCCTGCCTTTCCGGCCTCCCTGCCACTGTCCTCCCCTTCGCCTACCTGCTCCAGGGGGCTGGCCTCTCCTCCCCTCGGGATTTTTGTTTCTGCATTGCCTTTGCTTGGGCCGTTTCTCAGACAACTTTTTGCATGACCAAATTCTTATGCTTGAGACTCAACTCAAATAGGAGCTTTTTGGAGAACCTTCCCAAAAACTTTATCTAAAGCTGTTACTTTCTATTTCATTGACCTTATTTATTGCACAGCATGTTCTAAAAACTATAATGGTCTTGTGCCGCAGTCTGGCTGGGCACAAATCACGAGCCACTCACAGCTTTGTAGATTCAAACAGCAATTCTTTATTCCCGATCTCACACCGACACTCTACAAACACGTTCTGGGGAAATCCACGTTCTCTGCCCAAATCCACACCTCCACTGGGCTTCTGTCTCCCAAAAAATACTGTCTGAATCCCTAAGAACTCAAGAGGAACTCAGGCAGCAGGATACACCCTATTCCGGGCAGGAATAATCTTCCTAAACCGGCAACGCCCTAAACTCGGATTATCCTAAACCAGGAACACCCTAAACACGGATCTGCCCTGGTCCTTGAGCAAGGTCACCTTCCACTAAGCAACATGGGGGTACGCTGGCAAGGAAATTGTCATACCTACTCGGCTAATGGCTCCCAGCAGTCTTGCTGGCATGTTCACTGCTACCCTTCCACCTGGAATGTGAGCATCAGGGAGGAATTTCTGCTTTGGGGCATGTCAGACTAAAAGAACCTCCTGGAAGCACCCTCCACCCCATGCAGAAACCAAAAGCCTGAAGTAGCATAAAAAAACAAAACAAACAAACAAAAACACTACCTGAAGGTACAGGGAAGAGAACAGAAACATACACTCTGGTGGGCACTCACACTTGCCCTAGTGGGAAGCTCACTCACCTAATGAAAGCTCATAGATTCTGATGGGGAGCTCACACTGAGACTCTGGCGGGCACTATGGGCCCTTGTGCTCACACTTAGACTATGGTGGGGAGCTCACACTTGGACTCTGGTGGGCACTCTCATTTAATCTCCAGAGGGATGCTCACACTGAACAATGAAGACTTCACATTCACTTAGAAGAAGTAATGTAGGAAACTATACAAGAAGCCTGTCTCATTGCTTTTACCCTGGGGCTAAGCAGTGCACTCAGTGGTGAGGGCCCAAGTGGTAAACTTTGAAATATTTTTGCCCTAAGAAATTTAAAAAAAAAAAAAAAATCAAGTCAGGAAACATTACTGGAAAAGGTGGGAAAATCCTACAAGGAAAAAAGCAAGAGAAGGGTCCCCAAATCCCATCTGCTCAAATCTCTGACTGATCTGTGAACTGCACACACGGAACAGAGAAGTACTCCAGCCAACCACAAAACATCAGAACTGAGAGTGGAGCTGTTGGCCCAGAAATAGGGTCTGCAGCTGAAGTCCAGACAAGTACAGCACCTATTAACACAAAGGAAACACCACCAAAGAAAAAAGATATCATGTAGATGACACTATGTAGCTTAACATTCACAATGCCCAGCACATAATTCAAAATAACCAAACACACTAAGAATAAAGAAATGGAGCACATTCTCAAGAGAAGAGAAAATAGAATTGAGTCTAATATCAAGAGGAACAAAATATTGAAACTACCAGATGAGGAATTTTAAATAGATATTATAACTATTCTAAAAGGGAAAATTAACATTCTTTCAATGAATAAAAATTCAGCAGAGAAATAGGAAATCCCAGCAGAATAGAAACAATTAAAAAGAGAACCAAATATACATTCCAGAACTTATACATATATATACATACACACAATTTCTGAAATAAAAAGTTCACTGCATGGACAACAACTGAAAGGACACACAGAGGAAAGATCAAGAAAACCTGAAGGCAGGCATATCGGAAGCAATGAAGATGACGGACACAAAAAAAATCCTGACCAAAAATTAAGAGAGCTGTGGGAATCTACTAGGCACTCTCAGCAGTCCAACACACATTTAATTGGCACACAAGGAAAAGCAAGAGAATAGGGCAAAAACAAAATCTAAAAAACAATGGTCCAAATATGCCAAATCTGATGTGCAGGAATATACAATTGCAAAATGCTAATCAAATACCAAGAAATAGATGGACATGATTAATTTCTCTGACAAAAAATTATATGGGTACTGTTTATGATATTTTTTAAAAAGCTAGACCCAACTATAGGCTGTCAACAAGAAATGCACTTCAATATGAAGATACAGATAGAATGGAAGTAAATGAATAAAAAAAATACACCATGCAAACAGTAAGCAAAAGAAGGCTGCACTACTGTTAATGTCAAATAAACTAGGTGTCTGATAAAGTGTATATTACACACACAGTCATTTCACAATGAAAAAAGGGATAAAAACCAGGAAGATTCAACAATCTAAACATGTGTGTGCCCAATATAGAGCTTCAAAATATAGGAAGCAAAATTTGACTGAGTTGAAATGTAAAATAGATAATTCTACAATTTTTCCTGAAATTTTACACCCCATCTTTCAGTGACTGATGAACAACTAATAAAAAAAAAAATCAGTGAAGTCACAAATAATCTAATAGTATAAACAACACTTACTTGCTACAGACAGAAAACCACACCTATATGACAGTATATATGGTACATTTGCCAGGATACATCAAACCTGAGCCATAAAACAGACTTGAACAAGCTTACAGATTAAAAAAATACATCCTCTGACTACAATGGTATTAAAATAGAAATTTTAAACAATAAGACAACAAATATTTGTAAGTTAAATACTTCTTAAGTCAAAGAAGAAATTACAGGAGAAATTAGAAAATTGTCTCATTGAAAGGTAATGAAAATACAATGTATCAAAATGTATGAGAGGCAGCTAAATCAGGCTTTGAGGGAAATCAATAGCTTCAAATCCCTGTATTAGGAAAGATTGATTAAATGTAAGTTTCACAAAACAGGGGTCTTTTTTGCTGGTTCACTGTTCTATGACTTGGTCCCTAACACAAAATAGGAACTCAATAAATATTTGGTAAATAATTGATAAATGGGTAAACAATAATTTTTAAAGCATGCATTAAATTAGATGATGGGGATATATAGATGACTGATTCACTGACCCATATCCTTAAGAAGTTCCCTGTCTAATGGAGAAGAGACATGCCCACAAGTTTTAATTGATACATTGATAAATCGTATACAATTGATAAAATTGTACAACTGATATATTGTATAATTCAGAAATACACAAAGTGATAGGCAAATCCACAGATGGGAACATTAACTATATCTGGAAAGATAGGATCATGTAGGGGTTGGTTCCTGTATGCAAGCTCTGCCAACTCTATAAATAATAGATAATTGTTTCATTCACAGAAATATTTTTAAGTGTGTCTGTGGTACCTCTAAGAAAGAATAACACATTAAATATCTGTAAATTAACAAAACTTATTAACTATCTAAGTACATTTAAAACTTCTAAACTCACCTGGACATGGTGGTTCATACCTGAGGCAGGAGGATTACAAATTCAAGGCCAGCCTTGAATTTGTAATCCTCAAATTCAAGGTGAGACCCTATCTCAAGATAAAAAATAAAAAAGGCTAGGGATGTAGTTCAGAGGTAGAGTACCCTTGGGCCCAATCCCCAGTGACAAAGGGGAGGGTTGCAGGGTGTAGCTCAGTGGTAGAACCCCTGGGTTCAATCCACAGTATTACAAAATAATAATTGCACTGAAAAAAAAAAAAAAAAAAAACATTGTGCCAGTCCTTTTTTCTAACTTAATTGTATTACTTTTTATTTTTTGCAGTGCAGGGAATCAAACCTAGGGCACACTCAAGCTAGGCAAGCATTTTTTCATTGAACTACATCCCCTGTCCCATCAAAGCCTTTTAAAAAGTATTATCCTAGCCATATCTCTTTAAAGAATCAAACTATGAAGCCTGAAAAACTTGAAATATCCTCTCTCACTCTCCTCCTCTCCTAGAACTCTATGTGTCATTTCCGTGCTCCTATAGAATCCCATTGCATGTCAGGAGTACTGGTGGATCTCTGGGCCTGCCTTGCCTCTGTCCCTCCCTGTAGATTAAGACACACACACAGTGCATTTAGACTCAACAGTGAGAAAACCAACAACCCAATTTAAAAAATCGTGAGAGAAAACAGGCAAAAGACTTGAACATGATAAGATGCTCAAGGTCATTAGTCACCATGGAAAGGCACACTGAGCAAGCAGGTGCATAAAGGTGCACGCCTGCCACCCCTGCACTCGGAGGGGGTGGCAGGTGGATTGCCTGAGCCCATGAATTCGAGACCAGTCCCAGCAAAGTGGTGAGACACGTCTCAAAAGAAAGACTGGAGATATGGCAAGCATTGCAGTGGTTAAAGAATGCTGACGCCACCAAATGCAACAACATCCAGCAAAGGAAACCCTCCTCCGGGCAGCCAGGACCAGGGCAGTCTGACCCCTTGGAAGGCAGGTTGGCACTCTCACAGAGTCAACAAGCACTTTCCTCAGGACCTAGCTCTTCCCAGGTCTTTACTCTAGAGAAAGGAACACATCCAGATACAGGTCTGTCTCCGTGGCTCTACTGGTGAACGGACAGAGTGTGGCATCCACACAGCCGAGCACAGCTGAGCAACAGAAAGTGAACCAGGTCACCCAGAACAACATGGGTGGGTCTCAAAGGTGTTACCTGAGTGAAGGGAGCCAGTAGCAAAAGGTGAGTGGGTAGGAATCCATGCAATGACACTCTCCAAAAGACAACCATAGAGGAGAACAGATGGGGTCACCCGGGGTTGAGAGGGGCGTGGCGCAGGGGAATTGGGGGTGGATGATTACAGTGCTCTGTATCCTTGAAGCATGCAGCTGCGCAAATCCATATGGTATTCCAATGACTGAATTACCTCAAAACTGCTTTCCTTAATGTTAACCTACAAAATAGCTTTGTGAGAGTCCAAGTGCAGTAAGATTCATGCACTGGCTTTGCCAGTTTGGGAGGTCATACTTCTGCTTGTTGGGACTGGTTGCCATTAGACTCTGATATCCCAGCTGAGAAATGCTTCTCTGAAACAATACGTGCTGCCCAGGGGAAGAGACACCCCTCAGCGCTGCCCGACTCTTGCGAGGGCAGCAGATTTGTGGAATTCCTCCTTTGTCCTTTGACCTGGAGAGTAGAGTAGGAAGCCCCACTTCAGATGAAACAAACTGGGAGAGAGAAATGGGAAGATAAAAGGTGTTTTATATCTGTTTTCCCTCAGAGGAGCAGCAATCGAGCAGCCTAAGGTAATCTGCTCAGGTGTGATCAAAAGAAAGGGCGAGCAGGTCTGAGCACAACTGTGGCAGGGGAGTCTGGCCAAGCCAGCTTCGTCGGGGGTCTCTGGCCCGGGAGGAGGCAGGGAGGTCTCAGGTGGGGAACCATTCGGGGGCTAAGTGGGTGAAAGAGGCACACCCTGGATGCAAATGCCAACATGGCTGCTTTTAAGTGACCGAGGGCATACGGGTTAATCTCTAGGTACCTCGATTTCTCCTGCAGTAAAATAGGGACAACAGCAGTATCTACTTTGAAGGGTTATGGTAATGTCAAGTGAGTTAATAAATGTAGAGCACTTGGAAAATATATATAAATATATATGTATAGATGGATACAATATCTTTGTTTTATTTATTTTTGTATTTATTTTTTATATGGTGCTGAGAATCAAACTCAGTGCCTCATGCATGCAAGGCAAGCGCTCAACCACTGAGCTACAACCCCAATCCCCATTTTTTACATATAAGGTGAATATATAAATGTAATATATTAGTTATTATTACCAATTACCAAAGTAAATTCAAATTTAACATTTCCTTTGAAATTCCTATGTGCTAATATGCAAATTGGCATTGAATAAGTAATTAGAAACTGGTATTTTAATATATAATACTATGTATTTTTTAAGTTATGAGAATACTATAGTTTGGATGGTAAATGTTGCCCAAAAGTCCATGTATCAAAGACTTGGTCCCCTGGGTGGCACTATTAAGAAATGCCAAAAAATCAAAAAAACAAACAAACAAAAAAAGAAATGCCACCTTTGGGAGGTAGGGCCCACTGGGAGGCCCTTAGGTCACTGTGGGAGGTGCTTTGAAGGGGACTGTGGGACCCCAGTCTCCTCCTATTTTTTTTTTTTTTTTTTGCTTCCTGGCCACAAGGTGAGTAGTTTTGCTTCACCATGTAGGAGAGGCACAAAGCCTCACCACAGGCCCAAAGTCACCTGGCCTATTGGGCCAATTGATCATGAACTGGAAACTTCAAAACTATGAGCCAAAATAAACCTTTTTTTTAAATAAGTTAATTATCCCAGTTACTTTGGCACAGTGATGGAAAGATGACTAACAGAAGCTGCAGTGTACAGAATCATGAATTTCTATCATCTCCGGGGTTGTTCATGCTGACAGCAGGTTTTAGAGAGGGCACGCATGCTCACTGGGGCCCAGGCAACCCAGTACTGGAAAGGAAATGAGCATCTGTAGTCCAAGCTGGGATTTCACCACACAGAGTAAGACCAGCCTGCTGCCACCTCCTAAAAATCCAGTTTAACTCAACATCACTGCAGCTAATAGAAGGGTGGATAGAAGGGATGGGTGGGTGGTTGGATGGACAGAGTGTAATAAAATGCGTAAGTCAGGCGCTGGGCTGGGGCTCAGTGGAACAGCAGTCACCTAGCACGTGGGAGGCACTGGGTTCAATCCGCAGCACAAAAATTTACAAAAAATGCAAAAGTCACCCTTTTAATTACATTGTCAAATTTGAACAGGAAAAAGCTTGATTTTCATATTTTACAAAACAAAAATTCCCAAGCATCTCAGATTTGCCTTCAAATATAAACTGATCTGTTCACAAGAACCTCTATTTGTGAGATTGCTAAAGTCTCCCCCGTGATATGATCCCAGTGCTTTTCAAATCCTGCCAGAATCACTGCTCTAAGCTGTAATGGATTTTCTTCCTTCTACTTCTGAGGATTAATGTTAAGAGCACAGAGGAGACTTGGCAGCAGGTGAGTCTGGGGCTCTCACCCTCTTGCTTTCAGGAAAGGTCAGCCTTGCTGCTCAAATGACTCACACTTCAGCTCAGCTGGGGACCTGATTAGCATAATGAAAATGAACCCCAGAGCCTGGGCTAGCCCCACAGACCCTTTCCAACTCCCCACATTCCACAGGACTTCACAGCTCCAGGGGGAAGGCTGCATCTGAATTGTCAAAGACCTCACTAGATTAGGATCATAGCACAAATAAAATCTTAAGTTATCATTCTGAAGTAAGGTGCGTTCCTGCGCTTCTACAGTTTACCTAAGGAAGTCATTAAAATAGTGTTGGCGTTAGAGCCTTTTATCTTAATGCTTCCAAAACTTTCATGTTCTTGTCAATAATCGCTTTGCTTTGTAGCATTAGAGGGAGGTATAAAAAAGAGGGTCTCACTGAGTTGTTGAGGCTGGCCTTGAACTTGAGAGCCTCCTGCCTCAGGCTCCGGAGTAGCTGGGATTATAGGCATTATAGGCATTTGCTGACTTCCTGGGGTATTTTAAAGTGGTTTTAAGGACTACTCTCTGAACTGGAAGAAATGGGGCACCTGCTCACTCTTTGGGGAAGCCAGGGAATTGCTCGTCCAGCACAGTGTGTGGGGGTCTCTTCACCGGGCAGCAGGTGACCATCTCCCAGATAGTAGCAACAACAGCGGCACTGACTCCAAAGGCACAGAGTGGACATGATTTACTCCTAGCCAGGCTCAGCTCACAGTGAGTGATACGTGGTGTGAGGTTCTGGTGATTCTAAGACCTTGCTGTTGTTAGGGCCCTTCCTGGAGGTCAGAGGGGGCTATTAATTTTAAAAGGTCAACCTAGAGCTCTGGTTGTGCTCCGTGGTAGAGCACTATGCCTAGCATGTGTGAGGCACTGGGTTAAATTCTCAGCATGGCATATAAATAAAGGTCAATTGACAACTAAACAAAATCTTAAAAAAAAAAAAAAGGTCAACCTAGAATCTGCCTCTTCTATGTTGAGATGTCCTTACTACCTTTTCCTTAATTATTTAAAATTAGATGATGCCAAAGCCACAGCCACCCTCCTCTCCACATGGGGGGTGTCAGAGCCTGTGCCGCATGCCTAATCTCTATCCACGCGACATCCTTTGGCTTAGCTGCTGTCCCACTTCACAGATGAGGACAGAGAAGCTCTGTGCCTCTCTGCCTTATCTGAGGTCACACAGCTGCAGGGCGACAGGCTGAGGCCAGCTGTGAGGCCCAGGCTCTTCTCAGCAGAAGTAAGCACCGCCCACTCAGATGAAAGCACCGCCCCTGTGGGACTCCATGCTGCTAACAGAACACACACGGAGTTTCTGCATCCTCTTAGCTTTTCCAAAATAGCAGATAAATGCTGTTGAATTAAAAAAAAAAAAAAAAAAAAAAATCTCACTGGATTTTACTATTTTAGAGTCAATAAGGAATGATAACTTTTTCCAATCATTTGCAAAAAAAGTCTAATATAAAAGTTGGCTTTCCATGTTATGCATCATATGCAGAAAAATTATATTGTCATCCTCTGCGCCACCCTATGTGCATCCAATAGCAAAGGGAGCATGGAAACAATAAGTGTCATTTTTAGGCCTGGAACTCGGGCTTCCCGTCAGATTCGCAGCCCTGGGTGCCACCTTGGCTGAAGGATTCCAGCTATATTTCTAAACCAAGACTGCTGATTTTCCTTGGATCATCTGGACAGTCAGAAGCCTGAGTCCTGCTCCTCCCTGGGCTGGACCTCCACCAGAGCTCTGGCTCCAAACCTATCACTTCATAGAAAATTACAGGACTCTGCCATATCTCAAAATAAACTCGTCTCCTTGAAGCTCATGAACTAGTGTTGGCACTACTGACTGTGAAAGGCTCAGCAATAGCCCTGGATGGACACAGCAAGGTTGCCATTGCCTACCAATTAAGAGAACTGCAGCAGAACCCTTGAATCTGGGGAGGGGTGGTGTAAAGAACGCAGTAGGTTTGGAGTGTCCCCCAAGGCTCATGTGCTGAAGGCTTGGTCCATGGAGGGACTCACAAGCTGACGGCTTCATTGGCAGCTGGTGGAACTGTGGGAGGTGGGGCCCAACTGGAGGAAGTAGCGGATCAGTGGGGGCATGCTCTGGAAAGGAGCAGCTTGTCCCCAGCAGTCCCCTCCCCAGCTTCCTGGCTACCATGCCTCCCACCATTGTATTCTGCTAGAGCAACGGACCTGGCCAACCTTGGGCTTAACCTCTGAAACTATGAGCCAAAAACTCTTTCCTTAAGTTGATTTTCCTAGGTATTTCATCACAATGATGAAAAAGTTAACTAACAGATTTTTTTTTTTTTAATTTTAGACTGTATAATGGTAGTAGGGAGACCAAAAAAAAAAAAAAAACCAAACAAACAAAAAAACATGACATCACCCTAAGAAGCCATATGACCGTTTAGGCGACATGGAGTTTAAAGCTAACAAAATTTCAGCTCAATAAGGAGAATACTGTTGGGATCCCTCTGGACCAGTGCTACCCTGGGCAACACAGCTAACCCTGGCAGTTTCCCAGTCTTTGGTGCTCGGTGTTGCAAGAGAGACTGGCCAACAAGCAACCACCGTGGAGACACAAGAAGAGAGGAGAGGGCAGAGCAGGCCCCGCTCCTCCCGACTCTCCTTCCAGTTCTGGGCATGAACCCAGGGCCTTGCACAGCTGGGTGAGCTCTCTGCATGAGCCCCACCCAGCCCTGCCCCAACGCTCTCAGGCCAATCACCAGGCCACAAAGTGACCCAAGGACTGGGCACACGAGCTCCAACACCGGGGAGGGATGAGCAGGCCTCTGACCAGCCGCTTCCATTTCATCAGTGAACAATCATTGACAATCAGAGGAGGAAGAACCATCATCTGTGGGTGATAAGCTGAGAGTTGAGGAAATTCACAAATAAATTTCTCCAGCTCTCTTTTCACCTTGCTGACCACGGTCCTCAGTCAACAAAGACTTCCCAGGAAGGCCTTGATTCCTTGCTGTCTCTGGAATGTTGACAATGCTACACACACGTGCAGGTGCCAGCAGGCGTGCACACACACACTATCCTCCGCCTTGGCAGAAGCAGCTGTTTCCATCAGGAGTGACAGGCCCTGCGCCGTGAGCTTGACAATCCCTTCCCACACGCACACTTTCCAGCCTTGAGGCAAACGAGGGATCGTCTGCTGGGCAGAACCGTACTTCTGGGGATGGAGGAGCAACGTGCTTTAGAACCTGGCTGTGTGCCAGGAGGGTCCAGTGCCAGATACCGTGATAGCAGCAGAGGCACATCCTGTCTCTGGGACAGCTGGGAGGGGGTGGGGGACTCAGATCTTTTAATAATGGTCCTAGCAAGTCACACAAGATCACCAAATCCCAAACGTACAAGGAAAGATTAAAGCTATGGAGGTGAGCGACTAGACGATGAGCCTGAGGACAGGACCTGGGAGAGGCCCGCTGCGCAGCCTCAATGCTCATTTCACATGGAGACTACTGCCAGCCTTCCCTTGAGAACTGGCTGTACCCTGAAAGATGCTGGGTCATAAGCTGATTTAACAAAAAGCATCTAAAAGGTAGTTTTAATTTTTAAAAAATGATAATAAGGTTTCAAACCTTTCAGTAAATAGAATAAAAGAAAAGCTCTTTTAAGCTGGGCACAGTGGTGCACACCTGGTCCCAGCTACTCAGCAAGTTAAGGCAGGAGGATCACTTGTGCCAAGTTCAAGGTCAACTAGGCAACACTGCAAGATGCTGTTTCAAAAACAAGCTTATTTTTTTCCATTAACTTGCATATTATTTATTTCCTATTTAAAGTATTACCTGTTACAACACCCGTTACTCACTGACTTCTGAACTTAGAGGTTTTGCTGAGATTCACATAATGTTCCCTTGCCCTTGAGGACCTGTTCTGAACAGCTGAGATGAAAATCAGAAATGCACAGTTTAAATAGTCAAAATGCACCAAAGGGGCCGAAGCCACAAACTGTCTGCCCGAGATGAGAACTTTCTGGAACACACTGCAGCTAGTGGTCCCTCGTCAGGAGGTCACCGTGGGTAAGTTCAGCTGGCCAAAGACACTTAAGAAGCAAAGAGAAACAGAGCCCAGAGGCACAGAGATCGTCTCCAGCACTCTCAGTCCCAGTGAGGCCAAGCTCTAGGCTAACTCCCGTCACTCCATGAGGTCTCTGCCTTGCATGAACGCCACGGAAAGCCTCCCTGTGCACCAGCTAGCCTGAATGGGGCTGTGCTTTCTAATAATCTAAATAAGCCAAAGCAGCACAGGAGAGAAAGCGGGAAACCACCTGGGTAAAGCAAGCACTCTCATTCAAAGAAGGCAGTCTCACCTCCTAAAACACTCATTTATCAATCTTGAAGAAGTTACCCATAACGTGAGAAGAAAAGCTTAGTTACTAATCAATGAAAATACCTTAATATCTATTAGTAAAACCGTGGGCAAAAAGCTGTTTAAATTTCAGATGTTAAGATTCAAAAATGAAATCTCTATTTTTACTTTTTGTTTTCAGGTCAAAACCAAAATGTTTAAACATTTACTTGCTAAATGTATTTTTCTCATTATTAAATTGTAGACGCCCCCCCAAAAAAAGACACTTAAGAAGGAAAACACGTATGTAGGTTCTCGTAGAACTTCCCTCTCGCTCACGACCAGAAAGTGGAGCCACAACAACCGGACACCTAGAGGAATCTAGAGAATCCAGGAATCCCAGAATCTAGAGGAAGTCTGAGATGGAGCCTTCTGCCCACACTCCTTTTTTATGACTGGTGTTGTAAATGTTTTTGCCCTTTTTTAGTAATATTGTGGAGCTACTTTCTAAAAGTGCCATAACTTCTGCTTTCAGCCAAGATGGAAAAATAAGGACTGCATTTACCATCCTTACCTCGAGCAGTTAAAAGAAAACAAATCAAGAAAAACTACATCCAGCAATGGTGTTCAAGACACTGGGCTTTAGACTGTGAGGGACGGTGATGGCTGAGAGATGGACAGAAGGAGTAGCCTGTGATGACCTCAGCATGCAGCCTGGAGCTGGAGGTGCTGCTAGTTGCAGGGAGGGGAGGCTGGTGGTATCCCTAAGTTGAGGTGACAGAGCTAAAAGGCCAGGACAGCCACGGTGACTGGAGTCCACAGGGCAGGATGCTGGAGAGGGAGAGCTCCAGAGATGTGCACCCACAAGAGTTACAGAGAACAGCCACCAGGACTCAGGGCCAGGAACAGTGCGTGTCACCACCAGGCGGACTGTGAACCCCATCACCCGCGGGCAATGGGCAGAGCACTCGCATGCACTGCACTACACTAAATGCTACCGTGGTCCCCACGGGCTGAAGCACGAGACCCAATGTGACCAAATGCTTCCAAGTAAGTTAACCACCTCCCAGAACAAAGGTGGAAAATATTTACAGGAACATGAAAACACCCGCTCAGCCAGGCAGGCGGAACGCATGGTCCTGGCTTCCCGCAGAAACTACCAGGCAGGCAAAGAGGCTTGGAAACATGACCCAGTAAGGCACAGATGGACCTAACAAACCCACCCAGAAGGAACAGGTGGGGGAATTGAGAGGAGAATTAAATAGCAACCAGGAGGACACGCATGTGTTCACGATGCTGGAGGATGGAGAGATGCGGAGTAGAGACGTGGGGGACGCACGTCAAAGAATAAGTCAGCCCTCTAGTTGTGAGCCTCCAGGACGCAGTAAGGCAAAGAAACAGCAACAGAAACGACCCGAACAAAACAGGGACAGCCGGGAGGCAGGCGGAGGGACATAGAGCAGGCAAGCAGGAGGGGCTTGCAAGGTTGTATCATCAACAACAAAAAGCTATCAAGAAATAATGGCGGGAAATTCCAAGTTTGATGAACATAATAAACCTACAGATCAAGAGGCTCTGTGAATCCTAAGAATGAGACACATGAAGAAAATGACACCAAGACAAACCAAAACCAGACTGCTTAAGACAAGCGGTCAAGAGAAATTGGGTAAATGAGGGACAGAGGGGAGCTTCAACGGGAAAAGAACACGCACAGAAAACCTGCAGGTAACCCCGTGTTTCACGGTGAGATGCCGCACCCTCTCCTCTAGGATCAGGAGCAAAGCAGGGGGACCCCTCCGCCACACCTAGTTGACTTGGCACAAGTCCCCCTGGGTGTGGCAGGACAAGAAAAGAAAGCAAAAGGCACGCAGTTAGGAGGAAAGACATACAGCTGTCTTCCTTGCAGATGTCCTGCGTGTCTACGTCCACGCTCCCAAAGAACCAAGGAAAAGCCCCCTGGAACTAGTAACACGGTCCTGATATGAGACTAAGATATCAAAGTCAACCACTCTCCTGGAGGCCAACACTGAGCGACTGGAGCCTGAAATTTAAAATGTAATCGCACCTACAACAGCACCAAGTTGAAATGACTACATGGAAATCTAACAAAATGTACATAAAGGACAGATGCGCAGAAAACCACAGAATTATGATGACAGAAATTCCAAAGAAATGGAGAGATGTTCCACGTTCATGGATTAGAGACCCAAATCTGTTAGGATGCTAAATTTTCCCAATTTGATCAGCATATTAAACGAAATCCCAATCAAAATGCTAAAAAAGCCATTTTGTGAATATTGACAAGATAATTCTAAAGTTTATGGAGCAGCGATGCAATACTGAGAAAGAGCACAGAGAACAGGACCACGTGGCTTCAAGACCCCATGACGCTAGAGAGAGAACAGACACAGAGATGGGTGGGACAGAAGAGTCCAGGACAGACCCCACCAGTGTGCCCGCCAGCCTTCCGCAAGGAGCTAAGGCCATCTAGTGGGTAGAGGCGAAGCCAACCCTTCAGCAGAAGGTACTGGATGCCCATGTGCAAAAAGGAAACAAGCCAGACCCGATGTCACAAGCCCCGACTCAGGCTGGGTGTGGCTCGGTGGCATAGCACAGTGCAGCCTGTGTTCACCTCCAGCACCACAAAGAAAGAAGGAAGAGAGGGAAATTAGGAAGGAGTTTGAGTTTGAAGAACACAGATACGCAGCGTGTCACACACGGGAGGGAGGGAACCAAAACAGCACCTAGGAATCAATATCGGGGACACCGACCTCAGAGAGAAAGGAGACGGGGACGAGGGAAGCACCCGCAGGCCACCCTGCGAGACCCAAAGTGGGCAGAAGGAAGGAGCACTGGACCAGCAGGACTCAGCGGAACAGGAGGAAAACAACAGGGAGCTTACAAAACTAACCTGACTCTTGGAGAAAATAAATAAGATCCACAAACCTGTAGCCAAAGCGATGAGGAAACGAAGAGAGAAAAGACATGAAATATCTGATCAGCAACAAGAGAGATGACACCCCCACACCAACAGACACTGAAAGGATAAGACGATGTTAAGAATCTTAGCTGAAACAGACAAGCTCTTTTAAAGAAAGCGCCGTCCAGGGCCTAGGCAAAGAGACAAGCAGATGGCCCCGCGGCTGGAAAAGGAACTGGATTCCTCCATGGGAAAAAGGACACAGACGGAAGACCCTCCACAAATGTCACACCATGCAACACTGAGGAAGAGCACAGGCAGTATTGTCCCAGAGGCTCCTGCCAGCCAATAGGTAAGGAGGGAAATCGGGTATTCCAATTAGGTTCGAAAAGGAAAAAAAAAAAAAAAGATTTTTTTTCCATAGGTGACACGGTTGTACAACTAGAAATCTTCTGGAATCTACTAGAAATCTTCTGGAGCTTTTGAGTTTATCCAGTTTACAGGAAGAAAGATCAACACAGAAAAATAAATTGGATTTCCATATCCTTGCATCAAATAATTGAAATATTTATTATATTATAAAAATAAGAAATGGTTAGGGATCCATATGATAAAAGGGGTTTAGGATCTGTACACAGAAGAGAAACATTACTTTTACTCTCAGAAAACACCACTGAGAGAAATCCAAGTCTTAAATAGATGGAAGATTTGTTAAGACAGCAGTTTTCCTTGCAGAAAAATTAAATCCATCACTTCAATGCAGTCTCACTCAAAATTCCAGCAGCATTTTTGTAGAATTGAAAAGCAGATCCTGACACGTGCATGGAAATGCAGAGGACCTGGAAGAGCCCAAGCAATTTTGGAGGATGAAGCTGAAAGATGAGCACCCGACTCAGTCGCTGCAGAGCCACAGTGATGGGGCTGTGGGGTCTGGGGAGCAGATCAACGCATGGGGACAGGGAGTGAAGAAATGGACCCTTGTGTACGTGGACAACGGTAAAGGGAATTCAGTGGAGAAAAGAGTCTTTCCATTAAATTAGGCTGGGACAATGATAGAGCCACACTCAGAACAAATGCCAACCCCCTGTCACCATGTAAGCAAATTAACTCAAAATGGATCACAGGCCTCATGCAGGACAGGAAACAGTAAGACTTCCAGAAGGAAAGGTGATGACGGCTGTGGCCCACTTAGGCAGCCATCTCTAGATGGGATGACAGGACCCCACTCCACAAGAGAAAGAGATGGCAAGTGGACCTTCATCAGACTCAAGCGCTGCCCTTGAAAAGGTACAGTGAGGAGGGCGGAAGGCAGGCCGCAGAACAGGCGACTGCAGGTCACGCTCCTCAGCCAGAACTGGACCCAGAACGCAGGACCCAGAACGCAGGAGGAGAGCAAACAATTTGTTTTATTTAAAAATTTTTAGGTCTTTCTTTATTCATTTTTGTGTGGTTCTGGGAGTGAGCCCAGGGCCCCTCGTGTGGTAGGCAGTGCTCCATCACTGCGTTACATTCCTATCTTTTTATTAAAAAAAAAAAAAATAATTAAGACAGGGTCTCAAGCCTGGCTGCCCTCAAACCTTCAGACCTCATGGTTCAGCCTCCCAAGTAGCTGGGGTTACTGATGGCAGAAAAGCTCAAAAAACCATGTCGCAGGGAACCCAAACGAATACCCACCAGAAGGTCTGAAAATGAAGACTGAGCACAGAGTGCTGGTGAGAGGGTGGACACCCAGAACTCTGGCCCAGGAAGAGCTGTGACCTGGTACAGTCCCTTTCGCAGACAGCTAAATACACAGCTGCAAGACCCAAGGGCTCCGTCCCTAGGTACTCACCCACGACCCACGAGGGCTTTAACCCCCACCAGGGCTTGGACACCAATGTTCAGAGCAGCCTCATCTCCAACGGCACAAAGCTGGAAACCATCCAGCTGTCATCAACAAGTAAATGCAGACACTGTGGCATGTGCACACCACGGTGCCCAGCAACGCCAAACTGTCACCCCACAGCAGATGGAGCTCACCATTACCATGCAGGTGGAAGAACCCGAGCACGGGGTGCACAGCCCACCACTGCGTCCGAGCAGCACTGCAGGAAGGGCACTCATGGACAGTGACAGGGAGTGGAGGGGCCAGGCCAACCAGGGGCACAAAGAAACCCCTGGCTACGGTCACGGTTCCACAGTCGGGTACATGTCAGAACTTATCAAACTGCTCTGTTCAGTAAGTTCACACTGTACACCAACGGCACCTCAGGGGAAGGAGCAGCGAGAAAGTGGCCTCTTTCAGGGAAGGGGATAGCCGGGGAGGGGCAGGGCAGGAACGGGGAGGGAAAAGCATGTTGTGAGTGACCCAAGAAGCTTCCCGGGGGCTAGAAGGATCAAAAACCCTTCGTGGAACAAAGCAGGGTATTAAAAATAAGAACACATCCAATTTGGGCAAAGAAAGGGAGGTGGTGAATCGAACTGTTTCTGGGCCTGAAGGTCACCAGATTTCTTTCTTAACAGTCCTAAGGAGAAGGCAGAGCAGGGCGCGCTCCCCTGGGCCTCCACACTCAGCCCAGCTTCAACGCCCCCTGCAGCTGCGCGCTCCAAGCTGCACACGACGGGAAGCCTCGGCCCAGCTGAGGACACAGCGCCCAGCGTGTGCAGGGAGCTGGCATGGCACCTGTCCCCGTGCCCCATGGCTCCACTGGTTCTCTGCTGTCACTGGATGTCAACCCGAGTCCTCGGCTGACGTTCAGATCTACCCAGGTCCGTCTGCCTCTTCACATTCAAAGCCCAGCCTCACACTGCCAGGCCAAGACAGCGGAAAGCCGGGCCCAGGGGTCTTCAGGAGCAGTGTCACTGCTGAAGAGCATCCACGGACACACGGACACTCCAGCTCTCTGTCTCCTTAAAGTGCACTTTAAATGCTTGAGCCGTCAGAGTTTCCAAGTGAAACTGTGCAGTTTGATCCTTTCCTGGAGTGCCATTTGAGGCTCCACCTGAAATGCGAGCAACAGGCAAAAGTGGAGAAGGCAGGCGGGACGGATGATCACCCTAACCTTGAACATCCAGAGCTGTCAGAGGCCCCTAGAGAGCAGAGTGCAGGAACCTCTTCCCACGTCAACAGCACATGCTTGTCTTTTCACTTTCAACCATTTTGTTCGATAACAAAAAGGGTTGGGTTGTTTACCCAACCTAAAAATGGGCACGAGCCTTAAACGAAGTCCCCAGGAAGATGGACCAATGGCCACTGAGCCCAGGACAAGATGCTCCTTATCAAGAGTCAGTGGGATGCAAACTAAAATCACCACGAGCTGCCCCTTCCCAGACCAGACCTGCTGTGACCAGGAGAACTGAAGCCAGGGGGCACGGGCAGCACCCAGGAAAATGGCCCTGCGGCCTGGCTGCAGGATCTCGGTGGGAAGCCCCCGTGGGAGGCACTACATGGTTTCACGAGAATACATGGTTCCCGAGGTTCCAGTCCTCAGAGCCCACCCTGCAGGGCTGAGAGTGGACGTAAAGGTGTGCACACTCCCACAGCCACTGCAGCAAAGCTCACAGCAACGCAAAGGTGGAAACAGCCCATGACCTTGAACAGATGGTGGATGACCAGCACGGGCTGCAGCCACACAGGGAATGCTATGCTGCCATAAAAAGGGATAACGTCCTGATTCTTGGTATAGCAGGACAGACCTTGAAAACAACCACTAAGAGAAATAAACCAGTCACAAAAAGACAACTACGGGATTCCACCTACATGAAATGTCCAGAGCAGGCAGATTCATAGAGAAAGAATGTGGACTGGAAGTTACCAGGAGTGGGAGAGGGAAGAAGGGGGGTTACTGCTTCATAAGCAGAGTTGTTTGGGGTGAGGGAAGAATTAGAAATACAGGTGATGCTGCTCAGCACTGGAATGTGATCTACATCATGGGCTGTACACTGGAAATGCTTAATATCTCAAGTCTCGTTATACATATTTTATCTCAATTCAAAAATAGCCAAATAATACAAGCATTCTAAATAACTGGCTCTCAAGAAAACAATGTATTCATTCACTGTCCACTCAACCAGAGGGGGAAGAGGCCCTTGTGCACAGAGACCACCGGAGGCACAGGGGCGCAACCTTGGAAGACACAGGACGGCACGAACAAGCACAGGGCCAGAGCAATGATGAGCAAGAGCCATAACCCCATAACCTGCCAACTGCCCTGAGACGGACACCCAGACAGCCACAGTACCAGCAGCTTCGATCCCCTCCACGAACTTCACAGGCAAACATCCTGCAGGTGACAACCCCATTCAGAGGCTACATATGCCCTGCAGGCCCCAACACCCAGACTTCCCCGGGTCCACCTGCTGGGTCCACCTGCTGGGTCTTGGTGCCCGACCAGGTGGCTGGCTTGCCAGGGCTGCCACAACAAAGTCACATGGAGCCGGTGGCTTCCGCATCAGCAATGTGACTTCCTGTGCTCACTGCAGCAGCACGTACAATACAGAGAAGATGAGCATGGCCCCCGCACAAGGATGGTCTGCAGATTCTGAAGCGCTCCATGCTGTTTCTCACGCTGGTCAGAATGGCGGCTATCAACAGACAACAGTAAGTGTCAGCGAGGACGTGGGGGAACCAGCCAGATGAGCCTGCACCAGGACCTGCCTGAGAGTCCTCCCCACTGTCCTAGCCCTGGCCTTGCTTCTGGGCTCTGGCTACCACCAAGTTCTGGTGTGCACCACGTTCCCAGGCACACAGCTGTCCTCCCCTTGGCACCAGAGTGGACTTCAGCTTGCTTCTCTCAAATGACCTCTGGGATGGAATTCTCGAGCAGCCCAGTCATTCTTTTTGCCCTAAGTGTGCTGTTTTTAAGAAACAGGATGACATAAAATTGGACTAGTATAATACTGGTGTATGGCCTTGGTGTCACTCAAGTCCCTGGACAAAGGGTACCGTCCGCAATGCTGGGACAGGAGCAGCAGGACTCCACTCCACAAGCATCAGGGCGCATGGTGGAGTGAGGACCCTCCAGGGGCCAGATTCAGTGCTCTGCAGCACTGAGAGTCAGGACTCAACCCAGCCCTCCCCGAGGGACGTCAGGGAGCCATGCCATCAGGCCTGTCCCCTCCTGCTCAGAGCCAGGGCACGGAGGCAGACGCCCCAGGCTGAAGACCTGTCACATAGAGTGGCCAGCTGCCCTCTCCCCCACAACTGCCCTGGGTTTCCCTGAGGTGGTAAGCAGGGGCTCAGCATGATCACTGTACATTTGAGAGGAAAGACTTCTCAAAAAGTCCGTGTTTGTAAACAGACACCTTTTATCTAAAGTTACTCTTTATATGAAAGAATCTCTGTTTTCTCTCCAGGTGCATACGACAGCACTGCTCCCACCGCAACCTACCGAGCAGGTTTCTCAGAACGACACCAAAGTCTGCGGCGTCCATGCACAGGACCGGGGCTGGCTGGTCATGAACTCAGGGACTTGGAATAGGCTTCTAGAAAGTGCTCGGCATGGCTCCTGTGCCAAGCAAGGCAGTCCCGTGCCTCGGGAGCTCTGGGGCTACCAGGGACAACACAGCAGCATTAATTGTCACAGACAACAGCCAGGCAAGGCCAGAGCAGAGGGTCCTGGGGATGAGGGTGAGGTGTGGGGTCTCTCAGTCAGGACGCTGTCCCACCTGGCCTGTAGGTGGCAGGAGCAATAGCTTGGCCACCAGGACCCGGGTCTCCCCATAGAAAGCAGAAGAGGCTGGGGCGGCGCTCAGTGTGGAGCCCTGACCCTGCTTGAGACCCCGGGTTCCACCCCAGTTGCACAAAGCAATGCCAGGGAGGAGCATGGAGCGGAGCCCAGGGAAGTCCTCGGTACCCGCAGCCTCTGTCACCTCAGCCTGGGACAATCAGGTGACAATTCCTGGAAGAAATGGTACCCAGTTTGTGTAAGGGGGTAGAGTATGATGCCCAGACCACCAGGCAAAGTCCCCACAGCCACCCCCAGTCTCCCAGCACATGCTCCAGGGAAGTTCCTGCTCCTCCCCCACTGGACGGCAGGGACCTTGGATGTCTCTGCACCCGGTTGCCCAGAGCCTGGCAGCGGGCTTGGCACGCGGCACTCAGCGAGAGAGAACCAGCCCCTCCAGGCGCTCAGAGTCATGGTCCTGGCACGCCCGTCGCTTCCTTTGTTTCTACACCGAACACAATGGCTGGGATGGGCATCGCTGATTGTGAATGCAACGCTACAGATCACAGAAATTCAGGCCCAGAGAGGGCGCGCCAGCCCCAGAGCCCATCGGATCTGATCCAAGCCGCGTGAAGCCAAGCCCCCGGCCCTCCTGCTCCAGCTCAAGCACCTGGCTCTGGTGCCCAAGCCGTCTTGGCTGCAGTGTGGCGACGGCAAGGTTGCCACCACCCACACGGGGTGGAACTCACACTGACATAAGGAGAGAAGCTGCTCTGCTGGCAGCAGGACCTCGTGGTGGCAACGTCATAAAGAAGAAACCAGCTGGCTGCAGCCAGTGGACATCTTCAACCAGCCTCCCCACCGCATCCTGGAACTTAAGGGCTGCAGGGCCCGGGGCTCAGACCAGAGAGCAGAGGGGTGAGTCGCTGCCCAGAGGAGACGGTGCTGCAGAGTGGCAACTGGGCCTGCCGAGGCCTGGCGCCCAATGTGGATCCAGAAAACACAGATGGACTGGACTGGTGACAAGCAGCCTGCCTGGTGGGCAAGGCGGGCCAGAGAGGAGGAGCGTGGAGGAGAGGCTGGAGAGAGGCCGCAGCAGCCCGCAGTGGGCTGAGAAAAAGAAATAAGAGACGCGGCGGAGGGAGAAAAATGGCAGGCCCGTGTGGAGTCGGCGTCCTCCGCTGCTGACCTCAGCCAGCAAGGTAAGCTGGAGAGGATGATTACTACGGTTCCAATCACTGAATGCTGTCAAGTGACCACTCGTCATTGCCAGGTCTCTGCCACACGTGTGCACTTGTGTTCTCACGCACACTCCTACATTTGATATCCAAAAACACCACTGATGACGGAGCAAAGCCTCAACAGATAGAATTTAAAAACAAAGGTCTCTCGAGTCACAGGGAGTCCTAACCACAGGGAGGACATGCTAGTCTGCCCTCTGCTTGGAAGCCAGGCGTCTACTACCATCATTTGCAACGGCACACAGGAGCGAATGCCTTTGTTCAAAAAAGAGCAGCCAGGTCTCTCCAGCACCCTGCGCTGAACGCAGGCTGATTGCTCAGGGCTCGCAGCGTCTCCGCTGTGCCTGGACCTGCTTCTTGACTCACCGCCCCCTGGGGGTGCACTCCAGCCTAACCACAGACGTCCTCCCTGTCAACAGCCTGTGGTTAGCCGCAGGAGCACGCTGCAGAGGCCACGGGCTAGCTGAGAGGAGCCGCGCAGACCCTGCTCTGCAGGCTCTCAGACCTGCCCCTGTTCCAGTCACTGTGTGTTGACGGTGTAGAATCTCCAGAGCGGGGAGAGACAGTGTACCCTTGCTCCCAGAGCCCAACCACGGGTCCAATAAAGAGAAAGGGCTTTGGGGTCAAAGGACTTGGTGTCCTAGCATCCTGGCAAGTCCGTCAACACCAGACACTCTTCATCTGTGCACAAGAGACCATGACCCTGTTCCCCGGACTCAGAGAGGCTCAAATGTAAAAAGCAGGAAAAATTTAAAGGTTGATTCAGGAGTCCCTGCGAGGATGGCCATGTCGGTAATCATCCAGCCCTGTCTCGACCTCCCAGTGAGGCTGGGGGAGGGCACTTCCCAAGGCAGGTGGCGAGTCACTGGAAGAGAGTGAGCTTGAGGACAGAGTGGCCAAGATCTGCCACACAGGCGCCTCCTCCGCTGCCCCTGCCTCCTGCACAGGACATGCAGCTACTTCCATACGCACTGGAACTTGTGTGTTGGTGGAGGTGTGCCCAGGCGAGGCACAGTGCCACTCACTGCCTGTGTCCCTACCTGCTGCGAGAGGCATGAGTTGTGCTTGGGAGTGGGCTGGTTCAGAAAGCCCACCAGGCTCCAGGGAAAGACCTGCACCGTGTCTCTGGCCTGCTCTCGCCTGCACTTCTATCTGAGCACCCAGAACTGGCTTTCAAAGGATCCATCCCAACAGGATGGCAAGGCAGATGATAGGTGCTGAGGTGTCCCAGTGTCCCGGCTCTCGCTCATCGCCCTCAAGTCCTCTCCCTGTGAGCTGCTGACAACCAAGAGCAGGACCCAGAGGTGCAGGCTCCTTCTTCTGGAGGCCACACAGCCACCACCCAGCGCAGGAGCAGCATGCATACAGCTTGCTCTCCGGGACTGGGCGTCCAGTGCTTAGCTAAGATGAAATGCTGTGTCCACCCCACCCTTCTGAAAACAGACTGAAGGACGCGGCATGCAGGCAGGGCTGAAAGTTTCAAGCAACGGAGTTGAAGACAGGTGAACCTACAACACCCAACAGGCTGATGTCCCCAGCACGTGACAGCATCTGGTGGCCTCACGCTCAGTCTGTGCCCAGCTCTTCATCCCCCTGGATGGGCACAGGGCAGTGTGCGCCACAGCAGACTGGGTGGCAGGCGAGCCACCTGCAGGTCACAGGCAGGGGGCTAGGAGTCCCTCTAACTGGTTATTCTTTTTATTTGTCTTGATTTTCATTTTTATTTTGCTAATTTTTTGCAGTGTTGGGGATGGAACCCCAAATCCTGTGCATGTGCCTCGTGATCCTAGACAAATGCGCATCAAGAAAGATCTTCAAAGGTAAAGGAAAGCAGAATAATGAGCCTTCCCACCCCAGGGGACGCCTGGCGCTGGGCCACAGCTCAGGATGGGCTGGGCACACCCTGGGGTGCAGAGTGGGCAGGGGGAACGCCCGCCAGCCTCACCCCACTCCCAGGTCTGCCGCACACCCACACCATGAGGAAACCAGCAGACGCCGCCGCCTGCGCCACACTGCTTCAGTCCTGGGAGGGAGACCTCCAACTGCCCTGTTCCTGCCACCACAGTGCCAGGCCCCGGTTCTTATCTAAACCCACAGAGAAGACAAGGGCGCTTCTGACATTATCAATCCCACCTCGGCCATCCCACCTGCCAGAAACCGTCACTTCCAAAGCCACCAGTGACCCTATTTTCCCCTTGTTTATTGGTGTATTATATTGTACACAGTGGTGGGACTTGTGACATATTCCCATGTTAACACACCCTCTTAGTATAAAGAAAGGAGGGTAAAATTTCCAAGAATCGTGAAACCACAGATGGGAAAAGAGCCACCCCCTTTTTAAAAGAAAACATTCAGCTGGGAAAAGGAAATATAGACGGTCATTGGTATTTGTACCACCCTTTACAGACGTAAGTGTGGGTGAACTCAAGAACCAAACCACATAGTAGACAGGCTGTGCTGCTCACAAAGCCACGCTTAGGGTGCTACACTTAAAAGCACGTTTGAACCATACCCAGACAATTAGTTGGAGAATTAAGATTCTGTGCTTTTCTTGCTCTCTTTGTGGGTCTAAAGGACCAGGAAGGCCCGGGGCCTTCCCCCTGAGTCTGACACGTCTCTTGATGAGAGCTTTTTGTCCACATTGGCAGGTACACATTCCCCCTGGGCAAACCCTCAATTCAGCCTCAGCTGAAATCTACAGCCAGAGCACCTTGAGCTCCAGGTCTTGCCCATGCCAGGCACCTGCACCTGGAGTACAGGTAGGTAGGTGGGTAGGTGGGTGGATAGATGAATAGGTAGGTGGGTGGGTAAAGTGAGTGGATAGGTAGGTGGGCAGGAGGGTGGGTAGGTAGGTGGGTAGGTATATAGGTGAGTAGGTAGGCAGGTGGGTAGGTATATAGGTGAGTAGGTAGGCAGGTGGGTAGGTAGGGAGTAGGTAGGTGGGTGGGTGAATAGGTGAGTAGGTAGGTGGATGGGTAGGTAGGCGGGTGGGTAGGTAGGGGGTAGATAGGCGGGTGGGTAGGTAGGGGGTAGGTAGGCGGGTGGGTAGGTAGGGGGAGGTAGATGGGTGGGTAGGTAGGGGGTATATAGGTAGGTAGGTGGGTGGGTGGGTAGGGGGTAGGTGGGTGAGTAGTTAGGTGGGTAGGTAGGTGGAGGGTAGGTGGATAGATAGATGGGTAGTTAGGTGGGTGGGTAAAGTGGGTGGATAGGTTGGTTGGCAGATGGGTGGGTAGCTAGGTGGATAAGTGGGTGGGTGGGAGGTAGGTAGGTGGGCAGGTAGGTAGGTGAGCAGGTGAGTAGGTAGGTGGGTAGGTAGATAGATGGGTAGGTGGGTAGGTAAGTGGGCAGGTAGATAGGTGGGCAGATATGTAGGTAGGTAGATGGGTAGATGGGTAGGTAGGTAGATGGGTAGGTAGGTAGGTGGGTGGGCAGGTAGGTGAGCTGGTGGGTAGGTAGGTAGGTGGGTGGGTAGGTGGGTAGGTAGGTGGGCAAATAGATGAGCAGATAGGTAGATAGGTGGGCAGGTAGATGAGCAGGTGGATAGGTAGGTTGATAGGTAGATAGATGGATAGGTAGGTGAGCAAGTGGGTAGGTAGGTGAGTAGGTAGGTAGGTGGGCAGGGACAGGAGTGTATGTGCATGTGAATGTGTGAACTTGAGACATGGAGTGACTCCTGCCTCTCTCTTCCCAGACTCTGCTGGCTCTGCAAACGAACACTCTTCAGTCAGTCATTAATCAACCTTGGAGTGTCCTTGACTGGTTCCATATATCAAACACCAAATCCTGCTAATTCTAGACATCTGCATATTTAGAAAACTTAAGACCTTCCAAATATCTATGGATTCCACTTCCAATGTCCCTTCATTGGTTTGATCCTGGTCATTTGCTTCTGGACTCTTGCCACAGCCTCAACTGGTTTACTTGCCCACAGTCCCACCAGTCCCTTCCCATCCCTCTTTGTGATGTCACGGTGATCTTTCTAAAACATAGACGGGATCGGCTCATGGCCCTGCTTGACTTCTGCGGTGGGTCTCCACTGTCCATGGGGCGAGGCACTCAGCACTTGACCTGAGCCCCCTGGACCTCGTCGGCCCCGCCCTCTGCCCAGCTCCTGTGCCGGCCTTAGTGCACTCCTGTGGTTCTCGGGCTGTGCGCTCTCCTGCTCTCATCTTTCTGCCTCGTGGGCATGGCCCTCTCTTCTTCACCTGGCTTCCTTCTACCCTTCCCAGCCCAGAGACTCCCCTAGTCACCACCACAGGAACAGCAAGCGGAGATCCCTCTCCCTAGGACATGGCCCTGCTCACCATGCATGGTCACAGCCCCTTCTCTACCAGACCTGGGCGCTAAAAGCGCGGAGCCTGTGCTGTCGGTTTCCGGGGTCCTCCCCACCTAGCATGCCACAAAGCGGCCTCCAGGATACGCCTAGTGAGTCACTGTTTCTTACCCTTAATGGTAGGGGCAGGCCCCGAGAGTCCCCAAAACCCTTAAGGTCAAACCACTTTTGTACTAATACCAAGATGTTATTTCCTTTGTGCCCGCTGCGCCTGGCAGAGTGCTGTGCACTGCAGCTGGAGCCTCCTGGGAGCACCTTTCCACTCGGGAGAACAGCCGACAGACAGACGGCTCAGAAAGACAACGGTTTTGGCCGCCCATGAACTTACCTAAGTTTTCCAGAAAAAAACAGGAGAACTTCGGAGAACTTGCCTCAGTCTCTGTGGGCGTGACAGCTTCCCCGGCCTCAAGTTTTCTTGACGACACCAGTGGTGATGTCAACCCCCGTGATTTTCTGGAACATCTGCATAACCTGAATCTGTTTCTTTTTTTCTTTCTTTTTGTATTGAGGATTGAACCCAGGGACACTCTACCACTGAGCTACCCCCCACCCCCGCAGTCCTTTTTGTTATTTTGAGACAGGGTCTCACTAAATGGCTGAGGCTGGCCTCAAACTTCCAATTCTCCCACCTCAGCCTCCTGAGTCACGGGGATTTCAGGCATGGGCTACGGCACCTGGCGCCACAATGTTACAAAAGCTTGCATCGGAAAAGAGCCATTTAAATGCAGACAGACCACAGGCTTGAGAGCCACTGACCTACAGGGCCAAACTGAAAGGTGTGCAGCAGAAAGACATCAGGCAGATGTGGCGCCTTCAAAATGCAGCCTTCTTCTCTTAGCATCAGCCAGCAGTGAGCCCCAGCAGGTAGGGCCCACCTGACAGCCTTTCTGCCCCACCCCCCTTTCCCCACTTCAAACAAAACACACACCTCTCAAGTTGGCCAAACTTAGGAGAAAGCCTGGGGACCAGGAATCTGCGCTCCAGAGGTCAGTGGCCCCTGGTCACTCGGGCAGAGTGAGGCCTCCCTCCAGCCTCTAAGTCCCCGGCGCTGTCACCTATAGCATACAGAGTGTCCACTGCCTGTGGACAGAGTGTCCTGGGATGCAAATGAAATGGACAGGTCCTCCAGGTGGTGCCCCTGCCCTCGGGCATACATACCCAGGCTGCACCTCGGAGGGCGGGGGCACAGCCTGAGGCAGAAGGACAAACACAGCACAGGACCCCAGCGGGAGGCCAGAGTCAGGAGGACTGTCTGCAGCCAGCAGCGTCACTGGGAGCCCTGCCCACCAGTCTTTCCTGGGCCTGGCTCCATGGGCCTCTGTCTCCTGGGGCCGCCCCTCCTCTACACGGAACCCGTGCTGGAGTGGCCCAAGTCATTATCTTCAAACCATAAAAAAGAATATCTCAAACACCCTAAAAATCCCCTTTGCTCTCGACCCCCAACACAGAGCGATGTGCAGGGTCCTCACTGATCCCCGAGGGGCTTCCCTCCTGATCCAAGCCCACCATACAATGGAGACTGTTCTTCCGGAACGCAGGAAGTGTTGCACAGAGCTGATAGAGCTGGCTATCTAAGACAGGGCTCACTCATCCCGTTCAACAAAGAAACACAAAGGGAGACCATTGTTTTTATAAGAAAAATAGAACAATTATTAATTTCTCTAAAACTAATCACTGTTAATCATGACACAAGAGGCAGTATCACTGCTGTGCTAACATCCACAGTTCTCAAACAAAACCTCACAGATTTTAGTTTTAGTATGGGGAAAATTCAAGCTCACAGACACCAAAACAACCAGGCAGTGCTCAGCCATGAGCTATGGGTTCCACAAGAACATTCTGGAATCAAGTCAGTTTGAATACAGATTCTACCCTTCCCTAGCTGTGTGACCTTGAGCAGTTTACTTTGCCTCTCTGAGCCTCAGCTGTTCTAGCTGTAAACCTGAGGGGGCCCATCCTTCCCATGGACTGCAGGGAGGGATAACAAGCACATACACTAGCAGGCACTGGCTGTTTGTCTTTGCAAGAATAAGGCCCTCAGAGTCCCACCCAGGGTGCACTCCTATTGGGGAGTGCGATCTGCAGCCTGGAAAAGGACCTACATGCTACCACCACTGGGTGGGAGTCAGGACACGGGCGCCACAGCCTCGATGAGCCATGGCAGTAGCTGGTCTGACCACGTCTGTCTCACAGTCCTTGACTCACTGGAGTGAGAGTGCACAACCTCAACACTGACCCACTGGCCTTCCTTTTGGAAGGTTTGTTATTCTTCAGTCTCTTCTGAAATGAGTCCTGAATCTTGTTAGGTCCTTTACATGAAAATGAGGACAAATCTACCTTGCCTTCCGTGTCCCCAACACACAGATCTGCATCACCGGCTCCAGATCTGGGCCGGCAACTGCAGTCTTGAAGCCAGTGGCGCCGGCCAGCCAAGAAGGGGTCTCCTGGCTGGTGAGGTATGCTCTGGCCACCAACTCGGGTGCCAGCAACCTCACCGCAGGCGCAAAAGGGATTCTCAGGTCAGGTTTTCCAGAGCATAAAAATAAACATCCAATTTGTCTGAACTCCAGCCTGCATTCCACCGTATTGGTGGAATCTGACCACTAATTGTTCATTAGGATCAGTCTAATGACCTGCAAGTCGACAGTCCTCTCGCAACGCCACGGTTTTTAACAGGCTGGTTGTTTTGGCTACTCCATCTGTTTATCTTCTTCCACAACTACACTTTTATGCACTTCCTATGTAAATGTGCTTGCTAGGGCATCTGAATTTTGCCTTGAAGACAATGATTAAAAAAAATAAAAGCTAAGCCACAGCTTTATATTTTCCCTTAAATCCAAAGCCGGCCCTTCTCTTGCGTGAGGCCGTCCTTTGTTCTCCCTCACTGGAAACCCAAGACCAACAGGGTTGGCGTTTCAGAGCACACAAAACTGGTTCAGCCCTACCCATAATCCTTCTGCTCGATAACAAGATTAATCGTCTTTCCTCAAGAAGGGGCGCTAACAAAGAGTCTGGGGTAGCAGGCCCTTCACTTCAAAGGGCAGCACCCTACGTGCGTGGCCTCGAGGAGGACAACCCGGAGCCGACAGAGTGGGAACAGACGTCTTGGCAAGCAGCCCCTCTGCCACTCCCACTCTCCACATACTGACAGAGAAGGGCCGCACTCAATTCTACGGCGCTCACTTGCTTGCAAAACCAAGTGACAAAGCAGTTGGCCACTGAGGCCCAGGCAGAGGGCCCCGATCTACCTGCAGCCTCTGCTCACAGGTTGTCCTGACCCCTGACGTTCTCAGCAGCCCTGTCTGCCTATCCTTCATGCCCCTAAATCCTGACACCCTGAGTCCCTCACAACGCTAGGGCCAATGCACGGGAGTGAAGGGACAATGGGCTGCAGGAGGACCCCACGCAATGGCGAGAGGGTGGCAGACAGGCTTGGAGCAGAGGAGAAACGCTGACAGACATCTTTTTGCTTGTCCAAAAGGCCAGGTGGCTTGTGAGCCAGGACAACTCTAGTCCAGCAACCAGAAAGGAGTTACCCCGGGGACGTGATTCAGAAAAGAATCATCAGCTACATTTTTAGATTCAGGATAGAAAACATTCATTGGCTAACTTGCTCTCTCAGTCTATATCCAACTCTTTTGTTGTCACATAGGTACATCTGAGTGCACACCCTCAATCAGGTACCCAAATGCCAAGTTGGTGACATAACCAGGGACCCTGCAGCTGCCCAGGCACCCAGTAATCCCAGCAAGCCTGAACTGCCAAAGTAGCATGCAGTGCCCTCTGGACAGCATCGATGCCGTCACGTGGCTCTCACTCTCTTGTCCAGTGAGGCAGCGCACAGTCCCAAAGCTGGCCAGATGGGAGCCTAGTCACATGCTGCACCAACCACGGCTACGATGGGGCCATGAACCACACTGTCGAGCGACACCATAGCTGGCTCAGTTTGCGTAAGCACATTTACAATGTGTGCACAACAAAGAAATAGCCCCACGACACGCTTACCAGAACATGGCACAGGACTACGTGTGAAGTGAGCCCCATAAGAGTCGGGGAGCACGCGAGAGGGTCCCAGACGACGAGTCTGGGTGTGCGGCAAAGAAAGGAAAGTTGGGAAAGGCTTCTCCATGTGATTGGCTAGGATTCTTTTAGTTGGCAAATAACAATTATATGTATTTAGGGGTAGAATGCGATGTTCTGATAGATGTACACGTGGGGATGGCTAAATTGGGCCACTTAAGGTGCCCACCACTTCACCACCTGCTTATCATCTTCATGCTGAGAACTCTTGAGATCTGCCGTGTAGCAACTGAGAGACGTAATGACTACGACCTGGGCATCGACAGCAGACACCAACGAGAGCCCCGAGGGGACGCCCCAGTCCCCAAAACAAGCACCACGTCAGACTGGCACAGATGAGGAACAGGGAGCTGGGGCACAAGGAGGTCAAGTGGCTTGTCCTAGGCATCTGAAAAGAGCCATCACTCCTGGATGGGGCGTTGAGGGTGAGCTGAGTCCCAGACGGGGGGACGGGCGGGAATCCACAAATGATGTGAGGGCCTAGAGGGCAGCGGATCAGGAAAGGATGGTCCCCGGAGTCCACAGGCTTGGAAAAGCTGCTTAGCCTCAGCTTCCTCATCAGTGGAGAAGGCCGATGGCGGCCTGTCCAGCACGAGAGGAGACACTTCCGGGAAACCACAGCGCAGATGCTGAGCAGATGTGGAGAGTCACTCTACTCACAAGCCACCGCCAGGCTTTGTTTATAGCAGAAATGCAGGTTCCTGCTGCGCAGGGCAAGAAGGACGGAAGGAACAAGCCAGTTGTCAAAGTCACTGAACCCTCCCGAACTTGGCTTTCTCGGGACAAGATTCTACCAAGTCTGGCTGCCTGGCTCCCCAGACACCTGCCCCTTCCAGAGGATGCTGTGACAGGTGACTGTGGTATAATGGCCTTACAGCTCCCCAGGGACACATTCACCCACGGGCCAGTTTCCACAGGAATGTCACAAGTGCTGGGCCAGTGTCCACAGATAAGGATGTGACAGCGTGTGGCCCTAGGGACTAATGTGGGTACAGGTCCAGCTGGGTCATCAGGACACAATGGCCTTCAGACTTACTCAAGCCTCCGGGACCCAGAATATTTCTGAATTTGGATTCAGACTTTAGAATGGACGTGTGGAGCAAATTCTAGGTATTGCCAATACCCGGTCTAAGGCAGCACCTGCAATCACTCAAAAACCCCTCTACAGAAGGCAGAGCTCTCCGGAGTCAGCAGAAACCTCGAGGGGCCAGGTGGTTCAACCTGGGAGTTTCTGTTTCACCAACAGTGATTTCAGATCTGGTCAGTCCACCAACAAACTAGTTACCTAAAGCATTTGGTGTCTAGAGCTTTCTGAATTTGAAATCACAGAGGAGGGATGGCGGTCCTGACTCAGGGGCTTCGCCCAGATCATGAGGCATCTGAGGGACACCCTGAGCTGGGGAGGGACCCAGCAAACAGGCAGAGCACCAACCAGGTCCCCAGGGTGCCTACCAGGGCTCTGTTCAAGCACTGGACATGCTTCTGGGCATCTGTCCAGCCCAGGAGGAAACCACAGGAGCAAGGCTGCACTCCTGCTCAGCCACGGTGACCAACGGTCCCTTTAGACACGTCACACTGAGATTTGAGGGAGAAGAGGAATTGAAAACAAAGTGCAAGCCAACTTATCCCACACGCGGCTGTGGAACACAAAGCTCGTTAAATAGGACATTTGAGCAGACAGGGAATCTGCAGTTTTAAGACAATACCACGGGTCCTGTAGAAAACCTTGTAATGGTTTATGTTTTCTATATTCAGAAATCTGAAAGTCAGGTTTCCTCAAAGCAAGGCACAGCAGCTATGAACAATATTCAAGGTCCAGGGGGAAGAAACAAAACTCGCAGAATAAAAGACAAAACTTCCCGTGTCTTAACCTCTTTTTAAATCAAGTGCTTTAAAAGGTGAGCCAACAAATGGCTGTGGACGCAGCCTGGAGACCACCAAGAGGAGGTGCCAGGACAGCTGGGAGCCCTGACACCGCTGCCTGCTGCCCTGCTAGGTCATGGCCCACCTGCCTGCCCACTGTCCACACAAGGTGGGGTGTGAGCCAACACACTGCCTCGCCCACCTGAGAGTTCCTGAGACAACGGAGGACAGGCCCCGTTCCCAGGGAGGCAGGGGCAAGAGGATGGCCTGAGCCCAGGAGGTCAAGACCAGCCCGGCAACACGAGATGCATCTCAAGAAACAAAACAAAACAAAAACCTACAAAGCACTAGAGGGGAGACTGTTCACATTGGGGTCACTTCGTAAGGTCAGTGGATGGGACAGAAACAGGGTGTGCCTTGAAAAGCTCCTAAAGTGTCCACAGGTGGAGTGCACAGGGTTCTGCGTGGACTGCACCATCTCTCAGGCAATGCCTCCAAGAGTGGACAGATGGCAGTTCCGTCAGCTGAACCTGCAGAGTCCCGCCAGCCTTTAGAGGCCATGGTGAACAAATGAAAGCATACAGGGGTGTCCTGCCGAGTCTGGCACAGATGCCCCTGGCCCATGACCGCTGCAAGCCCCATGCTCTGGCTCCGCCTGCCATAACCGGAGGCAGGCTGGCTGTGAATGCAGGCCACTCGTTACCGTGTAACATGAAAAATGTTTTGGTAAAACTGAAAAGCTTTCAGGACCCGAGGTTCTCTCTCTACAGTCACCATGATACAGACTGCAGGCCTCTGCATAACCACAGCACTGGAGGTACCCACGCCGCATGCCGGGCACTGTGCAGAGCACAGGGTGACAGAAGGCGTCAAACAAAAAAGCAGCTCAGCCACCAGCCCTCAAGGAGCATCCAGCTGATGGCAGAAATGAAGGCACTCGGGGCCAACCACAGTGCAAGATGGGACAGGATAGGACAGAACAGGACAGGATGAAGCCAGCATTGTTGGAGGTGCATGGAAACAGGAGAGACAAGCAACCCTCAATGTCAGAGAAGAGTTCACCCAGGAGGCAGGCTGAAGCTGAGTCCCAAGGGATGGACACATTTCAACAGGAGATGGGAGGGGTCGGGAGGACAAGGTACAACCACAGAGCCAGAACAGTCTTGGCACACCATACACAGAAGATCCAACATGGATGACAACCTACTAAGTGTCAGGAACAAGAACAAGATGGCACTAAGAGGACACTTAGACAACATGTAGACACTTGCTGCTAAATATCAACATCTCCATTCTAGACGACAATATGCTGTGTCTCCAAGCTTCCCCTGCAGACCCTGCCTGACCCCTCTCTCCTGTGCTCCGTGCCGGGAAGCTGCATCCTGGGCTTTGCCAAAAGGCCTCCCCAGGTGTTTCAGCCAGCTTTTTCGCTGCTGTGACTAAATGTCACAACCAGCAAAATTGTAGAGAGAAAAGGTTCATTCAGAGGCTCACAGTTTTCAGAGTCTCCATCCATAGACAGCAGGCTCCATTCCTTGAGGCTCGAGGTAAGGATGAACATCATGGGGGAGTATGTGGAAGAAGGACGCAGCTAACATGGGGATCAGGAAGCAGAAAGAGAGAGACTCTACTTTGCCAGATACAAATATACATCCCAAAGCCACACCCCAATTCCCACCTCCTCCAGCCACATCCACCACTTTAGCTACCACTCAGTAAATCCCTATCAAGGGATTAGTTCACCGATTGGGTTAAGACTCTCACAACCCAATCATTTCTCCTCTATACTTTCTTGCATTGTCTCACACAGGAGCTTTTGGGGGACACCTCACATCCAAACCATAACATTCTGCCCTTGGCCCCCAAAAGCTCACAACCATCTCACAATGCAAAATGCTCAAAGTTCAAGTCCAAAGTCTTCTCTGAGGCTCAAGGCAATCTTGCATTGCGAGCTCTGTAAAATTAAAAGCAATTTACAAGCATCCAATATATAATGGTGCAAAGTAAACACTTCCATTCACAAAATTAGGGGCATAGAAAGAAGGGATTGGACCAAAGCAAGACTGAAACCCAGCTGTGCAAACAAGTCCTGTAGCTCCAACAGACCTGTGTAGCTCCACCCCTGTGGCATTGTTGGTTGCAGTCCAAGTGGCCTTTCTGTTCACTTGTCTCTGCTCAATTCCTATAGCTTTCCTAGAACAATGTCCCACATTATTGGCATTTCTTAATCTCAGGGGTCTCCACTGCAGCTTCAGCTTCCTCCTCACATCTCCACATTTAGCTTTCTCAGGGAGTCCCCGCAGGGACTCTGACCCTGCTACCCTCTGCCTGGCCTCCCAGGCCTTCCTTTAGAATCTTGGTGGAAGCCTCCATGAACCCTTAACTCCAGCATCCTGCATGCCTGCAGAACCAGCACCACATGGTTGACACCAAGGTCTGTCGCCATCTCGAGCTGTAGCCCAGCCTCCAGGGATCATGACTGCAGCAGCCTCTGAGCATGCTGAAAAAACTTCCTAGGCTCCCTGTGCAAGAAGGTGCCCCACTGTCAAGAGAATTTTCACCTTTACTCCCTGGAGCTTTAGATGGGTGTGGCCTTGCCAGCTCCTGAGATTCCCTCAAGCCATCTTTCCTACTGTCTCTGGCAATGGTATTTCTTTAGTGGCAGTAACGTCTTTAACAACTGCAGCTTCCTTGGCCCTAGTTTTACTCTGGCCTTTCAAGTCCATAGTTTTCTAAATATTTCTGCTCTGCTTTCTGCTCCTGAATATTACAATAAATTTGACTAAAAGCCACTAGCAATATCCATGGCACCGGCCAATGCTATACTGCCTAGAAATTTCTTCCACCAGATTAAGATTAAGAAGTTCATCACTTTTAAAATCAGCCTCACAGAAAGTCTCAGGACACAGGCAAAAATGCAGATAATTTCTCAGTCGAAACATAACGCAAGTGGCCTCTAGTCCAGTTACCAATAGTGTCCTCCTTTTCCTCTGAACACTCTTGCTGTCCTCACTGTTCAGAGTTCTATTGGCATTCTGGTCTCCTGAGTTCCCACCAGAATCAGCCACTAATCTCCATACAACAACCTAAAGCATTTCCAGCTTGCACTGCCAAGCATCTCAAAATTCCTCCCACCAATTCCAAAAAGCACAAAAAGCTTCTGAACCTCATGGTCAGGTTAGAAACAGCAATGACCCCCCTCTTGGTACCAATTTCCATTTTAGTTACCTTTTTTGCTGCTAAAGGACCTAACCAGAACAATTTTAAGGGAGGATAAGTTTATTTGAGGGCTCACAGTTTCAGAGATCTTGGTTCACAGATAGCTGGCTCCATTCCTCAGGGCTGGAACAGCATGGCGGAGGAGTGTGGCAGAGGGAAGCAGCTCACATGGTGATCAGGAAGCAGAGAGAGGTCTCCACTTGCCAGATACAATATATACCCCAAAGCCACATCCCCATGCCCTCCTCCTCCAGCCACACCCCACCACTTCAGCTACTACTGAGTTGGGATTAATTCACTGATTGGGTTAAAGACTCTCATAACCCAATCATTTCTCTTCTGAACTGTCTTGCATTGTCCCACACATGAGCTTTTAGGGACACCTCACATCTAAACTATAACACCAGGGGTGTGCCCAATGGGGCACTGTCTCGTAGATGGGAGGAGAGAAGAGACCAAGGTCAGGTCCAGATTCCCCAGCTTCTCCATGTGGGGCCACTGTGGGTTGGCTGGTCACAGCTCCTGTTTGGAGGTCCTGTCCTTGCAGCCCTGGCTGAATCCGGTCTGGTAACTGGTAACTGCTCCCCTCGCTAGAACTCTACCTTCTGCACCAGTCACAGGCACTACTCCAGCCCCGTGGCTCAGTACACACCCACTTGAGCCTCCCTAACAGCCTCTTTATTAAATGCCCCTCAAATTGCCCAATGTGAGGTACAACTGCTTCTGCCTGGACTATGTAGCCACCTTGTTCAGGGCTCAGGACCACCTCCCCTTAGTCCACCTGAGGAACCTGAGGCCAGGAAATAATATGCAGGTGATACAAGTCCAGTCATTACTGCAAATGCAAAACCAGGACGGGAACCCCGATTTCCTCTCTCCAACGCCCGTGCTCCCAATCTCTGGGGAGTAATTTCTGGTAGATTACAAAGACTCCTGAAAGGAACAAACATCATCTTTTTTGCTAATTCTCAAGAATTACTTATTCATTTTGGATATGTGCAGCTTCTGCCTGCTTATCTTTTTAAATGGTCCTGCAAATGAGAAGCTCCAATCAGACGCTCATGTCAGTGAATTGTGCCCAATGTGCAAAAACAATCTCAAAAAAAAAAAAAAAAAACAACTCAGAAATATTCCAGGACTCCAGTCCAGATCCTCCCTAGATCCTGGGTCCTACATCTGCTGTTTCCTTTCTTAGATTCTTAGCTCGTGGAGAGAGAATGCATGTTACTGGTGATGAGCAGGCATATGTCATGGAATTTCTTCAGCAAACATATGCCCCTCATCATTTCTCTACACTGCTCTGAGATCTCGTTCCAGCTCCCCCACCCTGGGAGCTCAGACACTCGCCACCACTCTGCCTGTCAGAGCAGCTTTTCTGGCTGTTAGACAGTGGGAAGGCGTGTTGGGCTAGGGGCCCAAGTCCCAGGGCTCCACACTGCCCTTCTGGAGTGTGGCCTTGCACTGGCCCTGGCTCAGGGGAAGAGCAAGCTTTTCACTGGTCTGATTCCAGAGGTGAGATGCTCACCCCGCATAGGCTGAGCGGGACGGTGGTGGTGCACCCAGCGCCGGGTAAGGACAGGGCACCCACAGTTCCGATGGCCTGAATGCTCAGATAACTGGCCCTCTCTGGGCACCCGGCCTATGCTTGTAGCTAGACGTTGTTCAATTTGGGATTCTATAACTTCATGATATTATTGTTTTACTTCTGAGAGTGAAGTAAGCCACTTGCAAAAAGAGGAACACTGTAAGTGGCACTTACAGGAGACCCTTGAGTGGCCAAATTCCAAGGACAACGTGAGAGCAGGGCTTGGGCTGGGATGATAGAGGGAGTTCTGTGGTCAGTCATGTTAAGAACGAACTCAACACCACTGAGCTGTGCACTTGAACATGGGCAGGGTGCTAAACTGCATGCTGTGCTTTACCACAAGTCCATCTTTTCTCTCTTACAGAGAAAGCAAGAAAGTAAGTAAACAGAACAAGGTTAAGAAAAACTGAAGGTACAAACTGTCAATGGTGACAGAGTGCTTTCATCAACTGTGGGTCTGCAGCTGGGCTCCTTCCCTTCGCATTGCAGTGCTGGGGCTAGCTGTCGGGGACCTCAAGCAAGCCACACCTGGCCAGAACCTGAAAGCTTCCTAGGCAGGCGGTGACCAGACTGAAATTCCCATTTAACATTCCACTGGGAAATGGCTCACACTCATTCAAAAGCATGTCCCCTGGGGGCTGGATCCCAGGGCACTAGGTTAGCAACGCAAGTGGCAGTGGCACCCGGGTCCACCCACATCCTGGGGTCGTGTCCTAGGGGCTACACTCTGTGGGACTTGGGGCAGTTCCCAGACAAATGAGGTTTCCATAGTGAAGAGTTGCCGAAGTGTATTCTGAAAGAGACCAGTGAACACACTGCCTTGGTGCATTTCCTGTTGCAAGAAGAACACCACAGACCAGGCCCATGGTGACAAGAGGTCTGAGGTGGAGGGCCACAGCTGGGGGTGGCCTTCCTGTGCAGGGCATCACATAGTCCCTCTTCTTACACAACCAGGAGGGTCAATCAGGGAACTCCCCTACTTACCCAACCCAGTCACCTCCTCTAAACATCCCGGGATTACTTGTCAACACAGGACCCCTGGGGCACACACCGAAACACATCCAAAGCATAGCAGCAGAGAAGCTTGCTCCAGACCCCCCAGAGGGGGACAGGCAATCAAACCCAGGTGACATGCAGCAGCCTCTCCCAGAGACCAAGGGCAGACTTGAGCCAGCCCCTTCACCCCTCTCATGCCCACCAGCATTCCCACCTGGGGATTCCTTAGCATGCCCTGGACTCAGGATGCAATGCACGGCTCACATCCCTGCTCTTCAATGCACCAGCCGCCTGCAGCTTGGTACTGAGAATGCTGAGCCTCTGTTTCCTCATCAGCCACAACAGAGGCAAGGATAGTGCCCACTGTGCAGGGGTGGGTGTAGCGAGGACCAGGTGAGACACACTGCAGTGTCTGGCGAACGCCCAGGAGGGCACGTCAGCAGAGTTTTCGTCTCTTGTAACACACACACTCACACACTTACTCACGATGCCTGGCGAAGGGGAGATTAAGCTGAATGCGGGGTGGTGCTTACTTTCAAAAAGCACAAGTGCTGGTGGGCTGGGAAATAATTCTGTGGTATGAGATATGATTAAGTAAAGGATGCAATGGGAACACATACTTTTACATAATTAAATTATATCAACTAGATAAAAGATCACTCTCAAGAAAGACAAAGAAATCACACACAAAATCAAATTTTAGTCTTTGAGAGCAGAGAGGTGTGGGCAGCCCTGCTTAATTACTTTCCAAGGGCTGATCTGGGGGAGCTGCTAACAGATCATCATTGTTATTATGGTTACAATGATCTCTGGGGAGTGGCCGCCAGGCTTCAAGCACAGGATGGGTCAGCAACACAAGTGACTCTGGAGGAGAAAGCTCTCAGGAGGTCCCCTCCCAAGGTTTCCAGGATGCTTCCCACTCTAAGGTTTTTCACCATGTTTATGTCTACAATTGGAGCTAAAATATTTAATAACACTGAGGCACAAGAAAACCCTAATTCCATTCAGTCATTTCTTAACTGGAGCATATTTTTCTAAGAATGTAAGACTCTTGTTATGTAACTTTTGGGGGGTGATTTAAGTCAAATCCTTTTTACTGTCAAAAGTGCTGGGTTTGCCAAGAACTACTTCATTGTGTCAATTACTTTGGCTTAAAATAATGTGTGCTAAGACTGTCAAACCACCAAATGCTTTCCCCAAATGTTTCTACTTAGTGATTCAAGGTGACAGTGTCCAGCTAGAGGCACTGTGTACTGATGGCACAGGACAGTCCTGAGGTGTCAGGCTCAGCCCTCGTCAGCCTGCACTCAGGTGGGGGTCAGCCTTAGAGATCGCAGGTCTGGGATGCCTTCTCTCCGAGCACCCAAGTATAGTGGTTCTTGGAGGAGGAGAGAGCTAGGTGTCACATGCCTCATGTGTACAGGTGCACATACGTACACGCAGACACACAGATGTAACACGTGTGACAGGCCACGCACAAACATACACACGATGTCAAGGAAGTCAAGGCGAGAGCTTTTCCTCTTGTACACGTGTCATATGGGAGGCCTGGGGCTGGTGTGTGTATTTGAGGAGGCCCTGGAAGATTGATTAGCTGATCTCTGAGTTGACTCCATGGACATTCATCAGGAAACCCACCATGGGCCTGGCAGTGCCAAGGGGCAAAGGCCCAAAGATGATCCCAGGAAATAGCCTGGAAGGAGCATATAGTCTAAGGCAGGGCACCTGACCCCACTGGCTGGGCCCTGGCAGGTGAGAGAGCCCAAAGGGGCCAGGAGCCATAGGCCACACCCTGAAGGGCCTTGGGTGCCAAAGGTGGTGAGAGGTGAGTGGAAGGCACTGGACCAGATCTGCCCGGAGGAGCACTCAGCGTCAAGCTCAGCCGTGCCCACGGGTTCAAGTTCTGTCTCTGTGCTGACGGCTGACAAATACCTGTCAGTTTCAGCCCAGATGCCTCCCAGGCTCCAGGCCCTGCACCCACAGCTACACAGCACCTCAGTGGCACGTCCCGCAGGGCCCTCATGCCCCACACTGAACCCACCATCCACCCACCACCTATCCCCTATCTCTCACCGGCCTGGGCTCTGCCCTGACTAGAGGAGGCGGGGCCTAGGGTTGTCCTTGGTTCCTCCCCCTCCATCCCCTAAACCAAGTCCAGGTGACATTGCCTGCAAGTGTCTCCTGAGCCTTGCTCTCACCCCTCCCACGTAATTACCAAGGCTCTCCTGGGTGACAACCTAATGCCCTCCTCCACCCTGGTCTGCTCTTCCAGTCCACCCTCCCTGCTGCAGGGACAGTGATTTTAAATCTGAAAACCTAACCAGTAGCAGAGGCAGGAACCTGTAGTCCCAGCTACTCGGGAGGATGGGCTGGAAGGACTGTTTGAACCCAGGAGTTCAAGGCCAGCCTAGGCAATGTAGCAAGACCCCGTCTCTCCCCTATACACACAAAAAAATCCTGAAACTCTGATCAAGTCACCCATGACTCAACATTGTCCCCGACACTCTCCCTGCTCCTAGCAACAAGACCAAGCTCTTTAGCAAAGTCCCACGCCATCCTCCTGGCCACCTGGCTTTGCTTTCCTTTACCACATACGACTATCCTTCAGTTCCCAACAGGTTCTCCCACCAACGGAGGGCAAGCTTCCCTGGGTCTGGAACATCCTTAGCCTCGCCCACCTGCCTGCAGCAAGAGGGCTGGAGGATGGCCCCTTCATCTCCCTTGGGAAGTAGCCCTGACAGAGCCCCAGTCCAAGGCCTATGACAGCCACCATGGCCCCCTGGGCTGCCCAGCACAGCCTATCCCTCTTGGCATAAATAACTGTGGAAACTGGAGGCAGAAAGACCAGCTTGGGGCCACTACTACAACCAAATCAAACTCTGGACGAGAACTGCTGGGGTCCAAGCTAAAGCAGGTGGGATGGATGGTCAGGTATTTGGGAGGCAGAATCCACTGGACCAACTGAAATGTGAGTGGGGAAGAAGAGCCCACTATTTCTAGCACAGGCCTGGAGCCTGGGAGGCATCTGGGCTGAAACACTTGTAAGTGCCTCAGCCTGTTGTGGGTATTCACCCAAAATGGGCAGAATGTGCCAAAGTGACCTGGGGTCCTCCTGATGCACACCTGCCCATGTATCTCCAGTCTCGCTGTCTTGACCTGTGCTGCCCACCATCCCTGCGAGGCTGTTGGTGGGAATGACTGCAGTTCAGGAGGTGGTCCCACCCTGCGGAGTATGTAGAGTGAAGGGCCACACCTCAAGGAAGAACGGACCCTGAGGGTGAGCGTCACTGGACCTGGCCTCTGGTTTCCCTCCCTTCGACAGCACAGCGTTCCGCCAGGAGGCCTCCTGTCATTCCCACTGTGGGCAGCTCCGTGCCCGGCGTCCAGCCCTTGGGTGCCATGCACTCTGCAGGTCAGGTGTGCCTCATCATTGGGGGTTGGGGTGTCACTAAGACAGAGTTTAAACATTTTCCAGAAAGCTGCACTTTCACACATGGCTACTCAGCAGACACGTGGGTTCCCACACCTCCAGCGTTGGCCAGTAAAGGAACCCGTGGACCGGAACTGGAAGTGTCTGCCTAACGCTCAATTCCACGGTGAGTCCGGCACTTCACAGAAAAACTCTTTCAAACAGCTGTTTGTTAAAAGCAAGCCACAGAGGATGGCACTTGCTCCTGCTCAAGACTAAAGTCTCCCCCCAATCTGGGCCCCATGAAAATAAGCAGAACTGTCCAACACCCAGGGAGCGGGGCAGGAGGGCTGGGCCATGGATGGATGGCGACCACACAGCAGGGGACTTCACAGCCGCTTTTCGTTTTTTATTAGCAATGTTTCCAAAGGCATTTACAACGCTTTGCTAATACTAGAACCCCTCTGTGAATAAGCCAGGGCTTTAAAGATGAATAATAATTTTTCCCAAAGGAAGCAGCACAAAATACCAGTGATTTCAAAGCCTGGAGCAGCCGCCTGGCCTGAGCGCTCAGCCTACCGCACGCTTCCCACTCTCCGGGGCCTGCCCGTGAACGCCACTTCCACGCTGTGAGCGAGCTTTATGGCACAAGGACTGCAGAACTAGAAACCAAGAGTCACTTCTCTCCTCTCCTCCGTCCTCCACCCTCCACTCTTATTTTTTAAGAGAGTGTATGAAAACACTTCCACTTTCCCAGATATTAACAATGACCAATTAATGACTACTTTTAAAGCAGAGTTTTGTGCATTTTTCACCAAGAAATATGAGTTTGTTTGTAATGTCATAAATGCTTGTGGTTTGGCTATAAAATAAATTCCTTGCTGGGCGGAGGGCCGACTGCACCAATTAGCAATTCTCGCTTAGCAAGGCGCTTGCTTTGCACTTTTCTATGGAGGCGTTTCCCTTTGATTGAGCTATCACAGAATGCTAAAGTCAGTACTCTGTCACCCGTGAGCATGCAAAAGAGGGCTGAGAACACTTCGTGCTGTGGAGTCCACATAGTGCCCTCCCAGGAGCGCTGGGTCCTGGGTGAAATCCAAGTATTGGCCAACTTGAAAAGTCTACCATTGTCAGTTAAGAGACCGTCACCAATACTATAGATGTCAGAGGAGTTTAGGATGACTGGAAAAGGGGATCTTAATTCCCATAACAGAAAGATGAAAATTAAAACACTCTTCCATTTCCAAACTAGAGAAAACTAACTGCAGTAGTTCAAAGATTATTAGAGCCCCTTCAAAATGTGCCAGGCAGGTAGAGTGAGTTGGTCTGAGTGGCTCCTAAGCAGCACCCCGCGGGGAGAGCAGGGAATAGAGGACACCCCCTCCAGGCTCTGGAGGGATGGAGAAAAGGCAGCAAGCCAGGACCAGACGCTTACCACGATGATCGACTTGCACGTTGTTGTAACACTAGATATATTTTCTGAGTCCTGGGATTATTTAGACGATCACCATCTTTAAACACAGATGATACTGGGTTTAATCTGAGAGAGCTCTGCCTGCTGGAGGAAACCCCACCCCTCCCTCTCTCTCACACACACACACTCACAGTTATTGAAACTAAGAAAAGAAAGGACTTAGCCATAGTACCTGTAAAACAGATAAGAACTTTGGTGAATATCATCAGCAAGAGGTGATAATGGGAATGTGGCCAGCAAAGGAGCGAACATGACCTTAAGCTGCATTATTAGAAGGAGGACTTGAGAGGAGAGGATGGTGCTCTGCCTTGGAATACCACCTTCACTGTATCAGATTTGAAAATGGACACAAACAAAATGAAACAGGCGTAGAGGAGGCAAACCAGGATGGTTAAGGGTCTAAAATTCCTAGTTTTGAGCAATTTTTTATGGTAATGTTTAGCCAAAAGAAGACCCAGAAGGAGCCATCGGGACTGTCTTCCAACAGTGATGACCCAGTAACACAGAAGGAGCTGAAAACTCTTCCTCCAGACCCTCAGGGAAAGCTGGGGGCCAGATTTTGACTCCATATCGGAAATGACAGTCTAAATGTTATAAGAAGGAATGGACTAGGCAGGCAGGTAGTGAGCTCCTAAGTCGTGGGGCGGGCGTGGGAACCGAGGCTCCCACCTGGCTAGAGCAGCTTCCCTCCCTTTGCTGGCCAGCCGCGTCCCCAAGTCATCAACTCTGCAGAAACCACTCAAAGACCTAAGACTGCGAAGCACGCAATGAGAGGTCGCGCTCAGTCCTGAGAAACCCATAGCAAGGATGGGCAGGGACGTGCGCTGGCACATTTGGCTGTGACAGCCAAGGTATCCAAAGGACACAGAAACAGAGCAGCAACATTTGTTCTTTGCCCTCACTTCTTCCCCCCTGTCATCCATTTTCTTAATTCCCATTCTTTTATCAGCAAGGGTCATAGAAAGAGCTGGATATTTAGATTTCAAAACTTCAGATCAATTCCTCAAAATGTTAAAAAAAACAGTGACCACGTGACCCAGCAATTGCACTCCTAGGTATCAGCTCAAGACAAACATGTATATCCACTCAAGATGTGTCTGTGTGTAATCCCAGCAGCTTAGGAGGCTGAGGCAGGAGGATTGCAAGTTCAAAGCCAGCCTCAGCAACTTAGCGAGGCCCTGAGCAATTTAGTGGGACCCTGTTTCTATAGGGTCATAGAAAAGGGCTGGAGATGTGGCTCAGTGGTTAAGTGCTCTGGGTTCAAGCCCCTGTACCAAAAAAAAAAAAAAAAAAAAAAAAAAAAAGATGTGTGTCTATGGTTGGTATAGACAGGGAGGAGGAAGGTGGCACAGGAAGCCCTGGGGAACCAAGTCCACCACACCCACAATGTCCATGTGCGTATATACCTCGATGGATGTGCTTTTACATAACAATTATAATGCACTGATTAAAATAATAATAATAATAGGAGCTCAGTAAATCAGAGCAAGCCTGTCAGGGGAAGGGGAAAGGAAAGGGAAATGAGATGGACCAAATTGTGTGCAAGTAAGAATATAGCATAAGAAATCTCACTATTATGTATGATTATAACACATTAATAAAAAATATGTATGTGAATTTCATTGTGCATCATTCACAATAGTGAAAAAGTGAGGGAAAAAACCCAACGTGCACCAGCCAGTGAAGGAATAGCATGTTACCCACAGGACAAGACCTCAATGGCCATAAAAAGGAAGGGCACCCAGCCTGCATGGACGCGCTGGGGGAAGAAGCCAGCAGTGGAGACGGAACGTCGTAGGATTCCACCTACGAGACATGCCAGGATGCATAGAGCCGGAAAGCAGATGGGCGGCTGCAGGGGCTGAGTGGGGCACAGTGGGGCGCGATGCCACAGGGTGCCAGGGCTTCTCCTGGGGTGAGAAGGATCTTCCAACTCCCACAACTCTGAGAGCTAGTTCAGGGTACGTGAGTAGCTCCACAGAACTACCGTCAGCGAAACAAGCACAGAGCCCCAGACCGTTTCCCAAGCCCCAACTGTGGGTTCTTTTAAAGTTCCCAAGGTCTCTCTGTGCCTCAGTTTCCCCAAATGTACAGGGAGGATGGTAATGTTATTGCCTCACAGGGGACTCTGAAGAACACCTACAGTGAAAGATGGTGTTTTCTAAACCACAAATTGGCTTGGAAAGCACAACTATTGTCCACTTTTCAAACTACTGCAGTTTTTTTTTTTTTTTTTTTACAGCATTAAAAAGAAGTCTGTGATTTCTAGCTCACACTACAGATTTTAAATACTTTGAAAAAAAAAGCAATACACATTTTCTACTTTAATGAGAGAGATGATTCCTGAAAGATAAGACTGGGCAGCCTCGTTGGTAGGCCAGAGATTGTACAAGTTTATGTTTAGCAGCCAGAACCAATAAGTAGGAGAGAGAAAAAGAAAAAGAGGGAACAGGGAAGAGGGAAATTTCATTCATCAGAACACATTTTCTTTTTTCTCCCTTCTCACTTATGCATTCTTTTGTCTTTATCTCACTTGATAAAGTCTTGCAGATAATAAGGGTGGATTACATTCTCTGAAGCTAATACAGTATAATGATGACTTCTGAGTCCTGAGTTCCCGCCATTATTAAAACCACGAAGCACATTCAACATATGAAAATGTATGAGTTCACATATTATCCCAAGAGGTCCTGCCATTGTAATGTAAATCTACTTTAAAAAGAAATTTTTTTTCCAAAGTAGCTAATGAAATATCCAAATGTTCAATTTAGTTCTTGGTAAATGGTGTTTCTGTGGTGCACTGTTTTAATTGAATCAACATAGTAATTAACTGAATTGTATTCATTTGTATTTTCACTTAATGAGAGCCTCTTAAAATGAATGATTTCACATCAAAACATCTATTTCCTAAGTTATCATCAGTTAAACATACATTTTGCCCCAAAGGCTATTCTTTTTTTTTTTTTTCTTTTGGTACTGAGGCTTGAACTCAGGGGCACTTAACCACTGAGCCATATCTCCAGCCCTATTTTGTATTTTATTTAGAGGCAGGGTCTCACTGAGTTGCTAAGTGCCTGCTGATGCTGAGGCTGACTTTGAATTCACGATCCTCCTGCCTCAGCCTCCTGAGCCACTGGGATCACAGGCGTGCCAGGCTCCAAAGGTTACTCTTGCTTCAACTTTATTCATAAGGCAAACCTCACCATGCACAATACAGAGCTAATAAGAACTTTAAAAAGTCACCCAACAATATTTGATCTTGTTTGATCTTATTGTTTGATTGTAAGGTGATTTTTCTTAAGCTGGTTTAAAAACACATCATGTTTAAAAATAAGCTTAAACTGGGTGCGGCAGGGCACGCCTATAATCCCAGCAGCTCTCGGCAGGCTGAGGATCGTGAGTTCAAAGCCAGCCTCAGCAAAAGCAAAGCACTAAGCAACTCAGCGAGACCCTGTCTCTAAATAAAATACAAAATAGGGCTGGGATGTGGCTCAGTGGTCGAGTTTCCCTGAGTTCAATCCCCAGTACCTCACCCAACAAAAGAAAACACCAAGCTTAAGAGCTGGTTTTTACTTTCTTCTAGACATATTACCAGTAAAATATCATACCAATATCTCCAGGCTGGCAATTAACAGGAAAAGGCAGAAAACCAAAACATTCATGAGTCTCTGTGTAAGCCAACTTCATGACTGAATTTCTATTTAAGAACCATATAACCAGATTCCCGAACAACTGCTCAAATAAAAATATCTACAGTCACTTTCATATCCAAGTCAAACTGTCAATGATACTGCTGCCCACATACTAATTTTTGAAAGGCTTTATGGCTGGAAGTCATTTAATGTAATTTTCAGCCACATGCCCTTTACAATTAAGGCAAAGAGAATTCTACCATAAACATGTATCTTGGAGATCAAAAATAGTAATTTGGATATGATCAATCATAAGTCAATTAAGGAAATTACTCAATATATTAATTGAAGAAGGGAATCAACCTGCTGGCATCCCACCACTGGACTATCAAGTACCCTAGTGGCAACAGTACCAAATCCATTCTACCCAGCCATATGAAAATCACAAGCTGCAAACCTGTCTGAGTACACACTGTCATGAAAAAGATGATAAATTTCACCAGAGAGAGAGAGAGGGAAAAAAAAAGAAAAGAAACTCAGTATACATGATGGATCAACACACTCGCTACTCTTTGCTGCTACAGTGATACCTCTTGTTTGCAAACAGGTGTTAGGTCTCCCTAGACTACAATTACAATGAAAAATCTCTCCAGTTGCTCAAGACTCTAGAATTCAAAATCATCCTGACTGCAATGTAAGCATTTTTTTTTTCTTTAACAAACTTTGGGGGACCTCTGATGAAGCAATAACCCTAACATGTAAAAAAATAGGTGGTAAACTTTTGTGCATGAATTATCACACATCATGTTCTGATAATGCATGCAGCGTGCTGTGAAAATCTGTTTCAGCCCTGCTAGTGAGACCAGAAAGAACTCTTCCAAGCATGCAGGATTTCATAGTTGTTTAAACGATGCCCTATGCACAGGTAGGAATGCGTCCTTCTTGTAAAAAAAAAATGCAACAAAAAACTATTATTCCGTACGCCAAATAAGACGCAGCACCCTGGAGCCATCCTCGCCGTCTTTGCGCTGAAAAGCTCCGGGCTGCGCGAAACGGCGGGGCTGTGGGGCGGCCCGGGCGGGTCCCGGGGTCCCTCTGCAGCACACCCGCGCATCCCAGGCGTCGGCCGGTGGTTGGGGCTGACCGCCGGGCGCGGCGTCCAGGGCGCTGCTCGCCGAGGAACCGGGCGGCCGCGCCGCCGCTCCTCCCCGGGCCGGGCCGGGCCACCGGCCTCCCCGCCGCCTCCCGCGCTTCCCGCCGGGGTCCGCGCGCCGGCCGCGTGTCCGGGGCCCGGGGCGAGCGCGGCCCCGCGGCCCCAGCACAATGCGCCGGCGGCGGCGGGAGCGGGGCCCCCGCGCGGCCTCCGCGGCCGCCGGGCCTGGCCCCCGCGCGCCGCCCGCCGCCCGCCCTCACCGTTGCAGAACTGGAGCAGCGAGGACGTGTCGTACAGGCTGCTGTAGCTCGAGAAGCCGTCCTCCATGCTGAGGCCGCGGGCCGCGCCCGCTCCCGGCCGGCCGCCGCTCACCCACACACTGAGTCGAGCCGCGCCGCGGCGGCGCTGGCGCTGGGGCCGGCCCTGCTGTGGCGGCGGCTGCCGCCGGTCACCATGGCAACCGGCCCGCCGCCGCCGCCGCCGCCGCCGCCGCCGCCCGCGCTGCCCGCGCCGCCCGCCAGGGGGCGCCTCGGCGGCGCGGGGACGTGGCGGGCGGGCGCGGCGGCTGCCTCCCGGCCCGGCCCTGCAGCGGCGGGCGGCCTCGCGGGGACAAAGGGCGAGGCCGCGAGCAGGGGCGCGGGACCCTGCCCACGTTCGGCGGACGCGCTGTCCTCGCGCCCGTGCGCAGCTCCGGGACCCAGCGCCGACAGCTGGCCGGGCGCCTCCCCCGGGGCCGCGTCCTCCGAGCGCGCCCTCAGCGCCCGTTTCCCCCCGCGGCGGGCCCGGCCTCGGCCAGGACAGCGCGCAACTGCCATCCTCCGCGGCTTCCCACCCAGGGCAGCCCGGCCCCGTCACAGTCACTGCCTCGCATCTGCCTTCATTCAGTCAGGCCGAGGCCGAGAGTCAGGACGAAATAACTAACGTAGCGGGAGAAGCGCGCCAATCCGCGAGTTTGCAACTTTTCCTGCCCCTATTAATGCTAGGTCAACCTTCTGAGCTAACTACCCACGGCCAGAAGTGAATGACAGCGCGGGCACTAGCGGTGAGGGGGCTCTAACCCCGATGGACTTGGTCCAGAAGCGACAATGTGACGTTTACACCTCTGATGCACAACCACTCGTCGTTGAGTTATATGGGCAAAGAAGTTTTAGGTGTGAACTTGTGTAGGTTGAACATAGCGGGGGATGTATGAGCTATTGTTAGGAAACTTTTGGGCCTCCCTAGGTCTGGAGGCCTGTCTTTCTGGAAGCTACTAGAGTAGATATCAGTAGATGGCAGGGTGGGGGACGGGGTCTGTCACTCTGTGTGTGGCCCATTTAGTTTATGGGGTAACCAGGCTGCTGTTAGGTGCTGCAGGCAAAGGGGGACATTTAAGGCCTGTTCTTTAAGGAAAACAAGGATTGTTGACAAGGGACAATATATCGAGGATAAAGGCTGAAAGACCTAGGTGGGTGAAGGACAGTGGGCAGGACGTGCTAAGGATGTTGCAGGAAAGAAGGCCGCAGGACCTGCAGACGGGCCAAGAAGCCTGCCCTGCCTGGTGGAAATGGATGGCTCATGTAGCAGACATTCGCAGAATGAGATTGGACTGAGGACCAGGGGCTAGGGGAGAGAGTCCCAAGAGCCAGAGGGGACTAAACAAGACCCTGCAGGAGATGGAGGGCTATGTGGAGGTTTTCATGGGTGCACATGCTGACGAGAATGGGGCTGGGAGCTGAGTCTGTGTGTGACCTGGACACCAGGGGTCAGGGACTACTGCTGGAGCAGCCCAGGGTATCTTCAGTGTTCCAGAAATGAGCACTGAGGGCCTGGACAGAGGAACCAAGGTGGGCCTGAGGGATAGGCAGGGACAGTGAAATCTCCAGTGAGGAGTGCCCTGTGGCAGCTGGAGTGAGAGGGTTGGGCTCTAGGAGTCCTTGGCAGAGAGTTGTAAGTGAATTCTCTAAAGGAGAGAGTGGAAAGTCAGAGGGGAGCTGGGGCAGAGCTTGGCAAGGGGGGGAGAAGGAAATTCCAAAGGAGCAGTTGGAGAGGCCAGAAGTTCCGCGGAGGATGTGGTGCAGGAAGCTGAGAGCACAGACAGCTTCCGGGGGTGGGTGCTTGGCAGAGTCCTCTGCAGAGGGCCAGGGAGGATGCAAATGGGGAAAGACCCTTCATCTGGTGGCAAAGGCTCCCAGGTGACCTGGAGCATCTCAGGGAGGCAGTGGGAATGGAAACCAGGTTCCTGGATGCCAAGAGGAGGACACATGTTTGAGGACTTCAGCAGGGAAGGGAAATGAGAGCCCAAGACACTTGGCAAAAGGGCCAAGTAAAGGTCCGCCTGTCCCCTGCATTTCTAAGAGGCAGGTGCTGTGCAGAGAGAGCTTCCAAAGGGTGACACGGAACATGATGAACATTCTGAGTTTGCCCTCCTGTTTTCTCATTTGCCACCCTTCCCCTCTTCGGTGCCCATCTTCACACTCTCTGCTCAACCTCCCAATCTCGAGCTTCAGGATCCACGGGAGGGTTGGCATAAGCCGGACGTGGCATTTCTGAACTAGGAAGGGAAATGTTAACTATGAATACATGATTAAAAGTTGCTTCTGGGGCTGGGGCTGGGGCTCAGAGGTACAGTGCTCGCCTGGCATGTGTGAGGTGCAGGGTTTGATCCTCAGCACCACCTAAAAAATAAAGAATTGTGTCCACCTATAACTACAAAATAAATATTTTTTAAGAAGTTGCTTCTCTTTAGCAACTTTTTAAAAAATATTTATTCTGTATTCCTGACTTTGAATGGTAAAAGAATACTATCTGGTCACCACAGCTGAGGTTTGGAAGTAAAGAAAATTCAGAAGTGGGAAAGGAAAACTCTGTTTAAAAGTTCAGCTGCAAATTTGAGCTGGAGATTTTCTTAGAAGATATTAATTCCACTAGAGTGGAATTACAAGGAAGAACTCAGTCCACTTGCTTTTGAGTCAATAAAGATCATCATTACACTCAACCTAGGGTATCCAACAGCTGTGTTTTTCCCACAATGATAAAACCTTAGGCTTAAAAAAAATTTAGAATCATTTCAAGCATATTAACATTAAGTCAATTAGGTTTAATCTACATGACACTAAAAAAAGAATTCATGGAGAAAGTTCAAGAAAAATCTCTGAAGATTTAATTAATAATGTGTGATATTTTTCCCAATTATTTTAACAGACTGTGATTCCACATCATTTTGAGATAATTTGTGGCCTAAGCCCAGAAAATGTTGTCATTGTAATAAATGATGTACACTCTGTAGGACAATGTAACCATAGTGTTCAGTGGAATTAATAACAGCATTTGTATAATATGTGAAAAAAGAGAAAAGGAAGTAGGAGCTCTGTAGCCTTTATTCATAGAGAAGCAATAAAAAAAAATTACTCAGAAACATGAAGCCTTGCACATCAATTGTGCAAGGCCTCCAAGAACAGTTACACAGTGCCAGACACCAGGCTTGGGGCCAAAGGTGCAGCATAGAAAACATGTAGACTTTCCAATTGCAGGTGGCCATGAACTCAAGGTTATAGGGGTTGTAATCAGCACCTTAAAAATGAAGTAGAAAATTCCACTTCTGGGTATGTTCTCAAAAGAACTGAAAGCAGAGACTTCATAGATATTTGTACACCTGTGTTCACGACAGCATCATGCACAGTAGCCCAAAGTAGGAGTAAACCAAGTACACTCCAATGGACGATGGGAGAAGCACAAGGCGGGAGAGCCGGACCACGGAACATTCCATTTTTAAAAGAGAGGGCATTCAGACACATGCTATGGCATAGATGAACCTTGAAGACATAGTGCAGAGTGAAATAAGTTGGTCCCCAAAGGACAAATGCTACAGGACTCCACTTACATCAAGCTCTGAAAGTAGGCAAATTCATAGAGATGGAAAATAGTAGGGTGGGTGCCGGGGGCGTTGGGGAGATGGAATGGGGACAGAGTTTCAGTTTGGGATGATGAAGAAGTTCTGGAGAGGGATGGTGGCAATGGTGGCCCAATGATGTGACTCTGCCAATTCCTCAGAGCTGTACCCTTAAAAATGAATGTAATGGTCAATTTTATGTTCTCTGTTACCACAATTTAAAATTATGAAATGGACTAGAGAGTTGCCACGGGTACTGAACATAGTAAGAACACATATTTTTACTGGATTGCGAGTCTTTCCTTTAAATGCCGCTACCTGGGCCTAGTTGAAATGTAAAGCATGTTCCCCCAGGAATATGCAGAGGCATGCTGATGGTAAAATAGATACATAATCACAAATAATAAGTGCTATGAAACAAAAATGGAAGGATTCCGGTAGTTCTGGAGGATCCGAATTGGCCTGAGGAGGAAATTGAGGGACCAGAGGGGAGCACTGAGCCTGGGGAGTCCACTTCTGGCAGATGAAGGCACCGAGGAGCCCAGCACTTCACTGTGGCAGAGGGGGCCTGCTCACAGGAGGGCTCAGGGATCCTGTTAGGGGCTGTGGTTTCACTCCAAGACCAAAGAAAAGTTGACCTTCAGTTAGTGTTATAGGCTGAATTATGTCCCCTCCAAATTCCTGTGCTGAAATCCTAACCCCCAGGACCTCAGAATGTGACCTATTCAGAGATCGGGTCTTTACAGAGGCAATCAGGTAAAAATGAGGTCATTATACTGGGGCATGATCCAATGTGACAAGTGTCATAAGAAGGAGAAATGTGGACACAGACAATTTCTCATGGAAGAAAGATGGTGGCCAGGGAGAAAATTGTGTCTACAGACAAGGAGGGGGGCCTGGACCTGGTCCTTCCGTTGCACCTCTGAGAAACTAACCTTGCCCACCCCCTGATCTTGGACTTCCAGCTTCCAGAAAGACAGCAAGTGCCTGTTGTTCAACTGCCTAGTCTGTGGTCTCTTGCTCTGGGAGTTCTAGCAAGATCATTCTGTTAGTATAGAATCTCAAAGCCAAGAACCAGCAATGCCGCCTTTCATTACTGGTATTAAAATATGAAATATGCTTTCTCATGATGAAATCATCACTCCACACCATGAGAGATAATCACCAATTCTTAGCACTGATAAGGGACACTAAGCCCTGTGAGGTCCCACCGGCCTGCCAATGCAGCTGTCGTTTCTACGGCATCCCGGACAAGTGGTCACTCAGCTCCTTTCACAAGTTGAAGAACCTCAATGATTAAATAGACTGTTGCTTATTTTTAGCCCAAATCGCCCTTGCCAAAGCATCCTTTGTAGGTCCTGCTTTTGTCTGGTCTTTTCGATCTCCCTCTGCCCCCCTGGTTCAAGTTTTCATCTATTCTGAAATCTTGCAATGGTAGTCCGGGGCCTAAGCCCCCCAGCTCAGCTTCATTACTCGAGGGTTAACTTGCCCAAAGAGACAAGTTACTTGATGTCATTTCATTCTCTGTTGCCTACTATTAAGTGCAAGCATCTTGGCATAGACTTTGTCCTGCTTTGAAGGCCTTCTTTGGCATCCAACACCCCTGTCACACCATGCCATCCGCAAACTCTAGCTCACGGCTCTCACGGCCATGTGTTTGAATACTCTGGACCTCAGTCAGCACCGTTCCCCAGTCCCAAGTGCCCGCCTTCCTGGCCCACCAGCACCCTGACTGCCTGGTCAGGTAGGTATGAATGGGCCTCTGTAGGCACAAGCAAGTCTACCCCTTGTGCTTCCCTTATGTATCCCTAATGTCAATCCACCTCAGCCCGTGGGACCCTGTGCCCATCTCTCCTGGGAGATCACATGCCTCTAACACCCATCATGCTTGGTACAACGGGGGATGTAGTTGGCAGTGAGAAAAAAGCTACTGAATGAATGAATGAACCCTCCAGACAAAATTGGCCGCCTCTTACACTCGACAGACTTTCAAATGCTTGGAAGACAGCCCTCGTGTCTCAGAGTAATGTCCCCATTTCCTCCCTGTCCATCATGTGACAGCTTCTAGACCCTCATCTGCCTAGATCCATGTGCCCTTCCTCCCCAAGTCCTCTCCCCTGCATCCTGGTACCCAGAACTACACACGACAACCCCAGAACGCTCTGACCTGGAAGCACTTCCCTTTAATACCTTCAATATTATGAGCCTATTGATGCACCCAAAGTTTATATTGATTTTTTTTTTTTTTTGAGCAGCCAGGATGTGGGCTATTGTTTCACATTGAACTTCCGGTCAATTATAGACCCATCAGTCTGTTTGAAATGAATCACTCTTGGGTCTTCTCCATCCTATACTGAGCTAATTAATTTTTTTCTATCCAAAGACAGGATTTATCTTTATCCCTGTTAAATGTCATCTTATTGGTTTCCATCCATCCTTTTTACAACCAAAATCTCTTAAACTCTTAAGTCTGACATGTAACACATCAGCTCTGTGACAGCAGAGAATGTGCCATAATAGATCCGTTAAGTTCTCCTCACCCTTGTCATTGATGAGCACATCATCAGGGTAGAATGCGGACAGAGCCCGCGGGCAGCACTGGGGACACCTGCCTGCACCTCTGATCATCCATTTGCCTGTATCTGGGCTGCTTGCCCAGCTGTTTGCCCACCCTGCCCACCTTCCTCCATTTCGTTGAGGAGATTGGAGAAGAATTTCCGCCACGGCTCTGGAAACCCAATCTGGTAACACCACGAAGAGAGGAACTTGGTCGGCTTGGCTCTGAGGAACTACCTTTCCTGCCAAGTGTCGACACACTAGCTCTTCAAAGATCTGCTGAAATCTTTGCTCAGAACCAATATTAATATCCAACGTATCATCTGTGTGTTCCAGAACCCAGTTTCTCCTGCTCTTTGGGAAATGATGAGCTTTTCTCCCTTCCCAGTTTTCTGCGACTCCCATCTGGCAAAATGAAAGGTGCTTCCGGAGGCCTGGAGAAGGCAACTGCAGTCCCCGGCCCTCGCTTGTCCTGGACTCCTGCCGACGCCTCCCAAGGGTTGCTTCTCCTAACTCTCCCGTTTTAAGATTACTGTCATCCTTGGAGAAAAAGAAGCCCATGAAACCAAGTCCCAACTCTGCACACTGGCTTTCAGGATCCTTCATGGTCCCATCCGTGAGCTTCTAGTTCAGATGCTCTTTGCCCTCAACAGTTCTCTCTGCTTTTCATTTCCCCCAAACCCCTTAACTACCTGCCCCAGGGGCTTTTGCTCATGAGATTCCTGCTGGTGGAAATGTCTTTCCACTGGATCTGTGGGCTCCCTGGCCTTGCCCCGGGCTGGGAGCATCAGGCGTGGTAGCAGCTCCATAGCTCAGCTAACAAAGCCAAGCTCATGGATCACCAGTGTCACGGGGATGGGCCACAGTGGAGGAGAGGTTTGGCTGAGAAACAGTACTTTCTGCTCAGACAGCCTCATCAAAGGCCACTCCAACTCCATTATTCTATTACAGAAATGTTGACATCACAGAGCCATGAACGTTGGAGCCTCTTAGATAATTTGTTTATTGTCCAAGGAGATGTGACATCTCTTTATTATCTAAGAAGCCCATGGCCTTTTTACCCTAATAGGCTATTCAATCCAACATGTCCTTAATGATTTACATTCATCCAAAGAATTTACATGTTTCAAAGTATCTGAAATGAAGCGAAAGATCAAAAGCAACAGTTGGTTGGTTTTTCTCTGCTTAAAAACATCATCCCATTCAGAAAACGCGTTGTCGTCCTTGTCTCTACAGTAAGTGCCACAGAACATTGTGAATCTTTGGCTGTGGCCTCTCCACCAAATCATGTCATTTTCGGGGCGTTTGGTCATTTGCTCCATTGTGCCGGCTGTGAAGTTTCACGGCCGTTCTTGGCATACCACAGGCTAACCACAGAGTAAATAAGCTAATATTAGAGCAACCACTCATTGCAGGGTGCCTGGGACAGCCGGGCTCCGGCCTGTGTCCTGGCTGATGGCTCACATCTCCCTTCGACTCGCTCAAGTATTCTGGTAGGGATGATAAATTATATGGTCATCCTAGCTGATGTGGAAAGGCTTAGGATCCGTCCACACTGTGCGCCACAACAAATTATTTTAGATTCCTGCAGGCGCATTAAAAACACCATCAGAAGCTGCCTCACAGCGTCAAAATGGCAAGAAATAAAGTTGCCAGTCATGTAGATTTTTATCAGAGAAGTCAAGGGAAAAAAGGCCCACTTCTGAGGTTTGCCTGGGGCCTGCTCACTGCGTGGACCTGGTGCTCATCCTCCGTGAGAGCTGCCAAGAATGAGCAGGAGGTGGGCTCAGGGACAGAGAGGGGTGGAAGGAGTCCCCGGGAAAATGGAGCGGGTCAGGGACAATCATGTCCACAGAAGGCCGCCTGCGGTGCTATTTCAAGAAAGCAAATGTGTACCAAAAGGAAAGATGACGTTTGGAAGTGGCAGTGGCTTTGTGGAGGAAGAAGAGTGAGGGGTGGCATGGGAAACCAGGGAAGGGATCGGCCCCCTTTTAGTCTGAAGCCTTGTAGAACTATTTGATTTTTTAAAATAGGCACAGTGTGCGACAAGGCAGATTTCAAACTCACTCTGAAAATCCCTTGTATGTTTTAATCTAAGTCCTCAAGCTCCCATTGTGTATTTGCTCCTGATTGTGAGTTCCGTCCTCGCGACGTTACAGACACCTGCAGAGCCATCTTCTGAGGCTGGTGACTGTGCCCGCCAGGTCTCAATTCCAGCCCCAAAGGGACCTTTCCTTTGAGTAAGGAAATCTTGGATGGTGAAAGATCTACATGCCTTTTTATTTTGCTTTGCATTGGAGCTGGGTTTCCAAAAAACTCCAAATACTATGTAAGTCAATAAAAGTCAGGAAAATGTGTGGCTAAGGCTCACGATTTTAAGGTGTCCTGGGATAAATTTTCCAGGAAAAAGTATATTCCTGCATGAGATTATAATGCGTCAAGTTCTGTTTTCAGAACGTGCTGAGACATGGAGGTGGAAGTCAAAAGATAACTGGAGAACATGTTCCCAGGCAGCCTCTCACCCTGTGAGGACAGGGGGGTTCCCTTAGGACCCTCTTGCTAATGACAACAAACTAGAATTCATTTTCATACCATATACTGAGATGAGGCCATTAGTTACATTACCATATGCCCTCTTAGTGACGTCATTCAGTGGTTTGAAACTCAACTCCATCCAGTAAACTTAGTAGCAAAATGAGTGTCTCTACATCCTAGGGGCTCAACCATGATTTCACAGGCTTTCTCTTTTCCTCCATTTATAACAGCTAAAATTGCTTCCTCCCTGCGTCATCTCTAAGAGCACTGGCAATGGAGAGGGAAGCTCTTCTGTAGAGTCATCCCTGGTTGTCCACAGGGAATTGGCTCCAGGATCTTGCTAATACCAAAATCCATGTGTGCTCAGGTTCCTTGAATAGAATGAAGAGGTATTTGCCTGTGCACATCTTCCGTGTGTGTGTGTGTGTGTGTGTGTGTGTGTGTTTGGGGGGCCCTTACCAGACGTGGACCCCCTGGCCTCACACATCCTCCCCAAGGGCTCTTCCCCTGAGCTGCACCACCGATCCTATATTTTACATTACTTATAATAATACCACATAAAATGCAAATCCTATGTAAATAGTTGTTGTATGTATTGTTTAGGGAATCGTGACAAGAAGAAAACATCTGCATAGCTTCAGTACAGACACATTTTTTTTCCCAAATATTTTCAATCTGCGGTTGTTAGGATCTGTGGGTGTGGAACCACAGATACAGAGGGCCCGCTCTCCTGTACGAGGAGCTGTGCTACCTGCTACTACTTCACGTTTGCTCATAGGACATTTTATGGCACCATTTTAGAGCAGACGGAAAATAATCTCAAAGATAGCTGAAGTTTAGAAAAACCATCTGCTTTACTTGGAAGAGTATAAACACACACCGTATCATGAAAATGTGCTGTACAAATGCTCTTTCTCCCAAATGTTATTTTCTGAGCCGTAGCTATTAACACTCCTATAATGTCCTGGACGGATCTACAAAATGTTTTATTCAAAGTCTTTGTTTCTCTCCCCAAACTGCCATTCCATGGGAAATGAAAGAGGTTAATAACGACATGCCCACTTCTGGCACACCTTCCCTAATACCATATCACAGTTACATTAAGTGAATACACAGCCCAGCAACAACAGCAGATCCCCCACCGTGGCCATGCCGAGCTGTCAAAGGGAAGCCATAATCCAATTGCTCCCCAGCCCAAGTCCTCAGGGGCTCACTCAATCCCACAGCCCATCACATGATGAGGAAACCCAGCCTGTGAGCCCACACTAACAGGGCCAGGCCAACCTTGCTGGCATGGGATCTACCTTGTCCACTGTGCCTCAGTCTCCCTGCCTGAGAAATGGACCACCCCATCACCCATCTCACACCTGGACTTGGGCTCTCCCTTCCCATTGTTCCATGTTTTCCCTAGTCACTGTCTCTCAAGGTTTAACTCAAATGCCACCTACCCTGGGAGCCTTCCTCCCAAATGTCCCTTCTGCCTCCCGGGACCTGTCCTGGTGTGTGATGGTTCTCGTGACCCTGCCTGGCTCACCCACTGGGTGCTGTACTCCTTAAGAACAGAGACTGGATCATTCCCAGATGCTTGGTAATGAGCAGTACATTGATCTGATGCCCAGCCACAGCACTGTGCCTAGGGCGGGGCTCCGGTCACTGTCCATGAAGGCTGTGACATTCTGCCTCCATGGCGTGGCAAGCGCACCCGCAAGCTGCACGCCTTGGTAACATGGCGGTCCTCAAGTGCATGGTGGAATGAAGAGAGAAGCAAACTCTTTTTCTTTATGATTTTTGTTTTTAAAAAGAAAAGCTCTTTATGATAACTGGACTAGTTTCCATTTTAAGCTAATTAGTAAATTGAATTTTGGGCTCTTTAACTGGCTAGGGTAAATTTAGCTCATCTTTTCCCTTAAAGTCAAGCTGTCAGTGGGATTTGCAAGATTTGCAATTAAAATCTTAACTTTCTTATTCCAGAGCATGCTGCCAAGGCACCCCTCCTCCTTCCTTTCATCTCTTAAGCTTCTCCCCTACCTGGGGCTTCAAGTGCATGCACGGTACCCTTGGGGCTGCGGGGAACCGTGAGCATGGCTGACATTCCTTGTTGCCCCCAAAGGCAAGCAGGGCATGTGCCCATGGCTGCAAGCCACCCGTCGGTCATATACTTGGACAACCATCCTACACCAGGCCCCCAGGAGTTATTTAAAATGTGCGCAATCTGCATGGCCAGGCTGGGCTGGAAGTCCCCTGGTGTGCCAGGCATGCGTCCTTTAGCTGCGGCATATGGGAAGGTCTGAAGGATCCCAGAAGAGGATTCTGGGTGCAAGAAAGAAGGGAGCACTTGGGGAGATGAGGTGGACAATATCACAGAAACCCAGAGCGTTACACAATTGCCTTGAGCAATCGGTATGTGCCAGCTGAGTCTGGGCCCTGCCTAGGCCCAGACATGCCTGAGAACATCGTGGAGAAGAGTGTGGACAAGTGTTAGTGCTCAGGTCCCAGGCTGCCCATCTGTGCAACCAGGCATTCTGGAAACCAGAGGGAGCACCCCTGGTGGAACCCCACTTTCTCAGCTCCAACTCCAAGACCCCTGCGCTTGGCCAGGACCACTGGGCTGCCTCCCAACTGCCCTGTCTCCCCAGGAGCCCCGACAGGGGCTCTTCTTGGACCCAGGCTCTTTCTGCCAACCCCAAGTGTGGTTGTGGGGCTCCCCCATGGCTGGTACCCCAGCCTCCCAGCAGGTTGGACAGAGGGTGGTTGGTATGAGGGAAGATGCTCACCCAGCCTTCCAGAAGCAGAAGAAAAACACCAAGCCAGGTTCTCCCGTGTGAGCCGCCGTTGCGCCTCCTCCTAGGGGAGCCGGGGAGGCAGAAGGGGCTTTAGGAGCAGAATGCCTGCAGCCCGCTTCTTCTGGGGCCATTAAGCAAGATGAGCTGGTGATTTCCCAGAAGTGAGGAGGCATCCATTATGTAGGCACTAAAGGGCCTCTGGGACTCCAGAGCTGCTCGGGGAGCAGGGTGCGGTCTGCAAGGGGGAGAAGCACCCCCCGGCCAGGCTGCCTCTGCTTCCCGTCCAGGCTCCTGCTCCCTCCACAAGACCCTGCATATCTGGGCGATGCAAGTAGGGCAGCCAGGGCTGCCTGGGGGAGGGGGCGGCTGCAGTTACTGCAGTGTGCTCAGTGCCCTGGGAATTCCACTGAGCAGAGAGGGGTTCTGGGAGCGAGGCTGCATCTCTGGTGTCGGGTGGAGTTTCAGCGGAGGACTTCCCAGGGAAAACAGGAAACCCCTTTTTCTTCCAAATGCTTGGTCCTGGGTAATGACCACCCCTCTCTGGGCCTGACTCAATGAAATGAAGAGCTCCTATGGCCCTGCTAGATGGGAGACCTCCAGATGCCTGCCCAAGGATCAGTGGGGAGACCGTGGACTGAACTTGTCACGAGAGGAAACGTATTTCACTTTGGGACTTTGATCTACTCTGAGATAGTTCATACGACAGTTGGGGTGATAAGACAGCCTTCCTCATATGAAGTGGCAGCCACAGTAGGTGGTCATCCTTATTAAATATCTTGATTTAGCAAAATCAAAGTTGGCAGCCTTGTGTTGCTGTTCCGGGGATCTGGGAAGTACGGAGGACTGAGTCGTGGGTGGCTTGAGGACTGAGCCTGAAGGACCTCAGGCCTTGGTCATGTGGGGCCCCGGGGGGGGGGGGAGGGGACACTGTCGCACACCCATCTGTAGGGACCACTTGTGAGCACCCCGCACCCAGTGTGTTCAGCACCCAAAGCCTCTGACCCTCGGGCAGGGCGAGGGCCTCCTGCCCGTGAGCCACGTGATGGGCGCGTTCCTGGAGCAGCTGACCCTGGCCTACGGGGCACCTGAGCACCTCGGGCCAAACTGTGGGCTGACCCTCGAATAGGCCAAAAGTCAATGTCTCCGAGACGGAGGCCGCAACTCGGAATGTGGTGGAGGAGAGCAGACAGTCTGCAAGACACCATCGGAAGAGACAGAGTGGGGTACGCACAGACTCAGAAGGCTTGCTTCCACTGCGGTAGGGAGGAGTGAGGTCCTGAAGCCCCTGCAAGAACACAGGCTCCGTTCAACGAAACCAGCCTGAGGGCCCTGCGGCTGGGACCAGAGGAGGTTCTGCAGCGGCATTCAAACCTAGACGCATCATTCCACACGGGGGGAGTCTCTCCTTCTTTATGGCCCTGAGGGGGGCCACGAGTGTGACACAACGTGACCAAGTTCCTGCAGAAGGCCTGTCGTCCCTCCATGCAGAGGAGCCAGGAGAAGGAGGCTGGCACAAGCGGGGCGGCTAAAGAAAGGGGAGAGAGAGCGGGGAGGGTGTCAACGGTCCAGCTCTGTCTGAACCCCAAGCCACACATGTTCTGGGGATATTGAGAGCAGTCTGGGGCTGGGGCTGGGACTCAGTGGTAGAGCGCTTGCCTAGCATGTGCGAGACACTGGGTCCGAGTCTCGGCGCCATATAAAAATAAATAAAGGTCCATCAATAACTAATGCAAATATTTTTTAAAAAGCTGTCTGAACCAAGACCAAAGCCCCAATCCATGAACATGACTGAGTTTGCTGTTGGAGTCTGACGAAGCTAATTGCCCAATTGCCCAAGGAAACAAAAACAGCAGCATTCTTCAAAACAATGTCACAAAATCCAGAGTCTCCACAACAGAACATTCACAAACCCAGATAGAATCCCCAAAACATATACATATATGTGTACCTATATGTGTGTGTGTGTGTGTGTGTGTGTGTGTGTATGGGTACATATATATACATATATACACACATACATTTATACATATGTGTGTGTATAAATGCCAAGGTCAGGAAAATGCAACTCATTCTCAAGAAAAAAGTCAACATATATCAACCCTACGGTGATCCACACATTGTAATTATTAGTCACGAACTTTAAAGCAGCTGTTATAACAATATTCAATGAAATGAAGAAAACATGATCTAATAAAGATAAGACATCTCAGTCAAGAAGCATCAAGCATAAATGAACCAGTTGTCAGCATTATTCTGACTAACTCAAAAGCAGAAGTAGTACATCAATCTACCAACTTCTGCCTGGGGAAAAAAAACAAAACGTGGCTGTCCATAGCAATAGAATATTATTCAGTCATAAAAAGGAATGAAGTACTAACCGATGCCGCAGTCTGGGTGAACCTGGAAGCATTATGTTGAAGAAAGAAGGCAGACACGGAGCCCCCTGTGGTATGCCTCTGTTCACAGAAGATGCCCAGCATGGGTAAGGCTATAGTAAGGCTATAGTAAGGCTATAGTAAGTAAGTAAGTAAGTATATATAGTAAGTATAGTAAGTATAGTAAGTAAGTAAGTAAGTAAGTAAGTATAGTAAGTAAGTAAGCTGGGGAGTAGATTAGTGGTTTCCAGGGCTGGTGAATGGTTGCTGATGGGATGGGGTTTCTGTTGGGGGTGATGGAAGGTTTTGTTGCATATCTCTGTGAATATACTAAAAATCACTTATTATACACTTAAAAAATAAAAATGAATCATGAAACTTTCAGAACTGAAGAGTATCTGAGACAAGAAAAATCACTGAGGGGAACTCAGAATAGAAATGACAGAGGGAAAAAAAATCATTACCTTGAGAGAGGAACAGAAACTTTCTAACCTGAAAAAAGAGAGGGGGAAAAAATCCAAATAAAATGATCAGGGACATGTGAAACATCATCAAAAGTCCTGAAGTTCAAGGAGAGAAGAGAAAACTGGGTGTGAAGAGTATTAGAAGAAATAATCATTGAAAACTTCCCACGTTTAGAGAAAAGCAAATTACAGCTTCAAGAAGCTCAGGAAAATCTGAATAGATGAAATATAAGGCACATGATAGTCAAGTTGATAAAAAAAAAAAAAAGTAAAAAATAAAACCTTGAAAGTAGACAGCAAGGCTGGGGAGATAGCTCAGTTGGTAGAGTGATTGCCTTGTATACACAAGGCCCTGGGTTCAATTCCCAGTGTTACCAAAAAAAAAAAAAATGGACCGCAAGATGGATCACCTACCGGGAGCTACGATGGGAGTGGCTGTGGAACGGAGGCCAGAGTGTAAGGACATTTTTAAGGTTTTGGAAGAAAGGGCACTGTCAACTGAGAATTCATACACGTGGCAGCCGGGTGCAGGGTCACACACCTGTAATCCCAGTGACTCAGGAGGCTGTGGCAAGAGGATGGCCAGTTAGGGGCTAGCCTTGGCAACCTAGCAGAACACTGCCTCAAAATGAAAAGGGCTGGGGACACAGCTCAGTGACGGCGTGCCCCTGGTTTCAATCCTAGCAACACACACACACACAAAGGATGGTGGGAGTTTGGATAAGTGGTCCTATGTGTTTGCAAATTCCTTTCATTTTATATAAAGTGATGCATATCAACTTAAGTGGACAGTGAAAAGGTGAGATGCATCTGATGATCTCTGAAAATAGTCGTGTAAAGAGGCACAATCAAAAAGACAATAGGAAAAAAAAAGACAATAGATATGTTCAAATACTAAAAATGTTAAAACAAGTAAAAAACTGGAAAGGTGAACAAAGAAATTAAAAGCAAGGAGATACTGTTAGTTAATTATCCATTGCTATAAAAAATGCACCTGAAATAAACAACTTAATAAGGGAAAAAGGTTTATTTTGACTATAATTTCAGATTTGGGCTCAGGGTTGCTTGGCCCTGTCATTTTGGGCCTGTGGCTGGGAACTCGTGGTGGAAGAGATCTGTTCACCTCTTGGGAGCAGGGCAAGGAAGAAAAGAAAGAAAGGGAGGGACTGGGATTTCAATATCCCCTTCCTCCAATGAGCACCCCCACCACAAAGGTCCACCACCTCCCCGTAGCTTCATAGGCTGGAAAACAAGATTCTAACACATGGGCCACTGGGGCACTTACCTAAATCATAGCAGTAGTGAAAGCAAAGTAAGTAATAAAATGATACAACTATTCCCAATCAAACCAATAATCACATTAAACGTTAATGGACTAAATACTCTAATGAGAAGGCAGAGATTACCAGAATGGAATAACTATGAGACCCAACTATCTCTGTCTGTAAGAGATCCACTTTAAATATAAAGGTACACAGAGGTTGAAAGTAAATGGACAGAAAATTATATATTATGCAAACAGTACATATGACAGGGATGGAGTGGCTCTATTAAGGTTTAACAGACTTCAACCAAAGAGGACTACTTCCAGCCCCCAGAACCGTGATAAATAACAGTGTTGAAACCCCAGGCTACAGCATTGTATGATGGCAGTCCACCCTGAAGAAGACAGCCAGGAAGCGCAGCTCTGACTCCTAGAAAACAACCATAGGAAACAGAGGAAGGAAATCCCCTTTCCTAGGAGGGAGGGTAGACAATCAAGCTCAGGTGTCGTTGGAACTGGGTGCGCAAGGAGAGAAGGGCAAAGTGAACCAAGGAGAAGTGGCCAAGTCCATGTGACACGGGCCATCCAGAGGCCTGCTCTAGGAGGACACAGAAGGGACTGGTGGGAAACAGCTGGAGGAGTGACAGGGCCACTCCTGCTCCCAGGCAAAGGCAAGGTAAAAAGGGCCTGGGGCACTGCTCACGTCACCCGCGGCTGTCCTGGGAGGTGCAGCCTCAGGGGAATCTCCCACCCACTTATAAATTTGGGAGTCCCCAGTTTAACATCAGGAGGAGGGCTGAGCGTCGGAGTGAGCAGGTCTGGATGGACCACACCGAGCGGTTCTGATCGCTGCCCGTGCCTCTGGCCAGCTTGGAGTCTCTTCTCCCAAGGCAGCTCTGTCACCTCCGCAGTCCTTCATCCTCCCTCCCTACGTGTCCCCAGCCTAGCTCAGAAAGCCACTCTGCACAACACTCTGAGTGCCACCCCAGCACACAGAGTGAATTCTTTGGTCCTCGGGGTCACATCTGAGAACCACACCCCTACTGACGGTTCCACTCCACAGGGGGCAATGGCGAGGACCATGCTTCCGCCCTGGAAGGCAGGAAGGTGCATCTAGCACCTGATGCACATCTAGTCTTCCCTCGTCCCCACCTGCACAGAGCTGCTGGGAAATCAAAGGCACATCTCCAAATCAGGGTGACTTACTCCCCCCATGTACCCTCAACCAGAACAGAGTAGACTTGCCCAGCATTTGCTGGATCAGATTTGAAGTCAAGCACTTCTCCAGGCCTGTGCTGAGTAGAGTCATGAGCTCGGAGAAGCGGAGGGTTCAGAATAAGCAATCAGCCAAGTTCCTGTCCCCTGGGTCACAGACATCGGTGTGCGTGAGGGGGCGGGGAAAACCGCCAGCAACACCTTGGCCTGGAACAGGGCTTTGCACTTGGGTTTTCTGTTGTGGTGGGTGTTGGCGTTACACAAGGACTTACAGCATGCATGTTCTCCATTGGCTTCCCAGAGAACCCCAGTTCCCATCCTCTGCACCACTTTACAGAGAAAGATGCTGAGGCTGCAGGAGGAAGTCTTGCTCCCCATCAGGGACTGGAAAGTGCTGGAACCAGGGCCAGCTGCCGGCCCCTATTCCCCAACCCACGCTCCCTCTCAGCTCTAGCAAGACCTGCTTAGGGAACCCCAGCTCTCCTCTTTAAAATAAGAACTTGTCACCCACTTTCAGCCCAAGTCAGAGCCTGGTTCTGTGAAATAAGAAGTAAACCCTGAAGTTCCTCACCAGGCCTTCTCCCACAGTCGCCATGGAGATGGGAAAATATTATGCAGTGGAGGAATTATGGGAATATGAATCAGCAGCAGCAGCAAAGAGGACCTTTGGAAAGCCGTGACTCCCAGTGGACACGCTGCTTTTTCAAAGTAAACTCCCCAGGATGATGGATTGCACTTTGCTTCCTGTAGAAACCCCACGGCCATGCTTGCTCCATTAGAGGACGGCCCTTTCTCTCTGGGCAAACATTCCTCTTACAAGAAAAGCTTTGGCCATTTATTAGTGTGATTGCTGCCTGGCAACATGGGGCTGTGGAAATCTGCCGGCTTCATCAAACTTTAAACATTTCTCCTTGCCAAGCGAAACAAATTATTGATGTTGATTTGGGCAGACGTTTAACGTTGTCCAATAGAATCTCAAGGATGAAGAGTTCAAACCTGCTTTTTAGGTCTAGAATCGTAGCGCTCTTCCTTTGCTATTAAATAATGCGAGCGGGGCGAGAGCAGCCTGGCGGCCCGCCTAAAATGGGAGGTTGGTCCTCAGGATGCAGGATGAAAATTACCCGTTCAGTTCCTCCAACAAAATCAAAAACAGAATTACCCTGCGACCCAGCAGTTTGGCTTTTAGGTATATAACCAAGAGGACTGAAGGCAGGGGAATGAACGGGGAGGAGCACACCCATGTTCTTTGGTGGCACCGTGCACAGGAGCCAAAAGTTCCATGGGTGGATGAATGGAGTCACGCCACCTAGTGTGTACGTACAGTGGAACATTATTCTGCTTTAAAAGGGAAGAAAATTCCGACACACGTGACAACATGAAGGACCCTGAGAACGTATGTGGGGTGGAACGAGACAGACATGAGAGGACAGGCGCCTATCGTTCCAATCCCATGTCCCGCCTGGGGGAGCCAGATCCTCGAAACAGGAAGCAGAAGCGGGGTAAGCAGGACTGGTCCGGGGACACAGCGTTTCCATTCTGCAAGATGAGATGAGTTCTGGGGAGGGGCCGAGGTGACAACTGGATT